>NC_090271.1:192645729-192956055 GCF_040414725.1 Anabrus simplex | reverse complement strand
TGGGGATTACCCTAGGCACACGGCTTAAGATACCGTGATTCCATGATACCATGTACAAAAATCCACATGATATGGAGACCTCTAGAATAAGAATGGTGCAATGGCAGCTTCAAAGGAATAGCGACGTACAATTACAATAAGCAAGACTGAAAGTTTTTTTAATCAGATGCCAAGAAAACTGACAATGTTTATTAAACGAAAAGGTAGTCCTACGAAGTATCGAACCCCAAAACTGTGTTGAAATAGCAGTAAGAAGGTACAGACGAATACTTGTTGGAGACCACGTAAAGAACTGGGAGGTTCTTTTTTTTTGATTTGCCAATAATCATTTGTGCAGGGTTTTTGTTTCCTTTGAGAAAATTACAAATTCGTACCATCGTGTCTGAACCTAAATTATTCCTCAATAATTCATAATAATGTTTTTGGCTTTACGTCCCACTAACTACATTTTACGGTTTTCGGAGACGCCGAGCTGCCGAAATTTAGTCTCACAGGAGTTCTTTTACGTACCAGTAAATCTAACAACAAGATACTGACGTATATGAGTACCTTCAAATATCACCGGACTGATTCAGGAATGAATCTACCGAGTTGGGGTCTGAAGAGCAGTGCCTCAAACGTCTGAGCCACTCAGCCCAGCAAATAAATAATCTTACATTGCGTAGTTATAGAACGAAGAACACCACTTCTAGATGCCATTGTATTTAGAAAGAAGGTTGGAAATAACTGCACCGAGTTAAGATAATCTGCGTTCAATCAGCCTTCATACCTGAGCTGACGTGAACCCTAAACGGTGTCAACATGTTCTTGCTTGATCCGTAAGTTTGTTCCGTTATTAAACAATCCAGATTACATTTTCGATCCCTGTTCTAATTTTTATTGATATAAACATAAGAAAAGAGCGAACTATAATGTCAAGGTGCTGAAATTATTTTACATGTATGCATTATATTGGTTGACAAAGCACCTATTGGTCGTGATACCGGTTTCTGGTGTTGCGAACATCTTACATAGGATTTACCATTTTAAGGAATGTGTTTTATTACTAGACTTCATGGGTATTGTGAAAATACTCAGATTCGTACCAGAGCAAGTTAAACTCACGTTACCGAGCTCGATAGCTGCAGTCGCTTAAGTGCGGTCAGTATCCAGTAATCGGGAGATAGTGGGCTCGAGCCCCACTGTCGGCAGCCCTGAATATGGTTTTCCGTGGTTTCCCATTTTCACACCAGGCAAATGCCGGAGCTGTAACTTAATTAAGGCCACGGCCGCTTCCTTCCACTTCCTAGGCCTTTCCTATCCCGTCGTCGCAATAAGACCTATCTGTGTCGGTGCGACGTAAAACAAATAGAAAAAAAAAAAAAAAAAAAAAGAAGAAAAAAAAATAAACTCACCTTACCCGATAGAGATGCAGGGATGAAACTTTCAAGGTTCAAATTTCAGCACTTACGTGGATCCTGGGTTCATTCCCCAATTACTTGCAGAAGTTCTTGGATTTTCTTTTTGTTTTTATGCCGGGCCGAGTGGTTCGTAGAAGAGACCGCTGGCTTCCTGAGCCAGATCAGATCCCAATCCGTTAGCACTTTAAAAATTTGTCCAAATGATCCCGCTTCGAGTCGATATATTGTGACCGTGCAATGATACGGAACAGTGATACAAATTTGCGTATAGATTTAAATTACGCTTGGAATAAAGATAGCGGAGACTGAGGAAAGAACTGTGTCACTCTAATATTTACTAAGGGAAACTCGGTTGTACACACACGTACCGCTGAATATTCCCTCTTTGTGTTCAAAAATTGGGCATTTCTGAGGCCGAGATACACTGACTGACAGAGCAAATGCAACACCAAGAAGGAGTGGTCAGAACTTTATGCCAATTGCAGGGTAGACTGACGTCACTGAGGTATGCTCATGATGTGAAATGCGCCGCTGTGCTGCGCACGTAGCGAACGATAAATGGGACACGGCGTTGGCGAATGGCCCACTTCGTACCGTGATTTCTCAGCCGACAGTCATTGTAGAACGTGTTGTCGTGTGCCACAGGACACGTGTATAGCTAAGAATGCCAGGCCGCCGTCAACGGAGGCATTTCCAGCAGACAGACGACTTTACGTGGGGTATGGTGATCGGGCTGAGAAGGGCAGGTTGGTCGCTTCGTCAAATCGCAGCCGATACCCATAGGGATGTGTCCACGGTGCAGCGCCTGTGGCGAAGATGGTTGGCGCAGGGATATGTGACACGTGCGAGGGGTCCAGGCGCAGCCCGAGTGACGTCAGCACGCGAGGATCGGCGCATCCGCCGCCAAGCGGTGGCAGCCCCGCACGCTACGTCAACCGCCATTCTTCAGCATGTGCAAGACACCCTGGCTGTTCCAATATCGACCAGAACAATTTCCCGTCGATTGGTTGAAGGAGGCCTGCACTCCCGGAGTCCGCTCAGAAGACTACCATTGACTCCACAGCATAGACGTGCACGCCTGGCATGGTGCCGGGCTAGAGCGACTTGGATGAGGGAATGGCGGAACGTCGTGTTCTCCGATGAGTCACGCTTCTGTTCTGTCAGTGATAGTCACCGCAGACGAGTGTGGCGTCGGCGTGGAGAAAGGTCAAATCCGGCAGTAACTGTGGAGCACCCTACCGCTAGACAACGCGGCATCATGGTTTGGGGCGCTATTGCGTATGTTTCCACGTCACCTCTAGTGCGTATTCAAGGCACGTTAAATGCCCACCGCTACGTGCAGCATGTGCTGCGGCCGGTGGCACTTCCGTACCTTCAGGGGCTGCCCAATGCTCTGTTTCAGCAGGATAATGCCCGCCCACACACTGCTCGCATCTCCCAACAGGCTCTACGAGGTGTACAGATGCTTTCGTGGCCAGCGTACTCTCCGGATCTCTCACCAATCGAACACGTGTGGGATCTCATTGGACGCCGTTTGCAAACTCTGCCCCAGCCTCGTACGGACGACCAACTGTGGCAAATGGTTGACAGAGAATGGAGAACCATCCCTCAGGACACCATCCGCACTCTTATTGACTCTGTACCTCGACGTGTTTCTGCGTGCATCGCCGCTCGCGGTGGTCCTACATCCTACTGAGTCGATGCCGTGCGCATTGTATAACCTGCATATCGGTTTGAAATAAACATCAATTATTCGTCCGTGCCGTCTCTGTTTTTTCCCCAACTACCTTCTTGGTGTTGCATTTGCTCTGTCAGTCAGTGTATAATGGCGGAAACAATAGGCGAGAGACGCGTGGCTTCGTTTAAATGCGCTGGTAAGGATGTGTGAGGAAGTCAATATTGAGAAACAGGCGCGAACGATCGACCAGAACTGTAGAGGGAACGAGTTTTCATCTGCATGTTTTCATTGATAGACCTATTCGATGCTTGAAAAGGGATAAGATTATTCCAGGTGTAAATATTTTTTACATTGATAAATTGTGTCCAGTATTGTTTCAGTACGTGAAATCGTTGTAGATAAATGTGGAATATCCAATACAAATGCTCCTGCTTCGAGTGGATATATTGTGACGTACAATGATATCAAATAGTGAGACTGAAGGAAGAATTGTGTCACTAGAGTATTTACAAAGGGAAACTGGGATTTGCCCACACATACTGCTGAATAATATTTCTCCATGCAATCAGGTATATGATTAATCGTGAGTTCGAGACCAGAGGGTGATAACTGATATTGCATGGTAAATGATGATATTTATCCATATTTTTAAATTCATTGATGTTAATGTAACGAGTACAAGATTTCCAAAATAGGGATGTGGATGTTTAGATAATGTGCAAGCTGTCGGTGGCGTATTCGGAATCATCAAAAGGTCTTAATTATGTTCAATTGAGAAATTGTTTAGGGAATTTATGTTTAACTTCGTATATTACACGCACACGTTTGGATCGTGACCCTATGTGCTGTTTATGTTGTGGTAAATGGAAGATTTAATGCCCTTTTCGTAGCAATAACTTCGGATGGACTTTTTCGTAATCACGTGGGTAGAAATGTCAATACGGCGAACAGATTGTCGCAACATTATGTTCGACTATGAATCATCAGATAATGCCAGTGAATATCATTTACAAATCGTATGATTGTGGAATAATTTTGTTGTTGCTTGAGGAATTAGCAGGTTGATTATGTCCATCATATTTAAATATCCCCAGCGTCGCATTAAGACCGAGTTGAACAAGCCAGTGATTTTATTTATATTTGGCTAAGAAATTATATTGGAACGTGAAGTCTTCCTTTTCTATACCAACATCTATACTAATATTATAAAGAGATAAATTTTGTATATTTGTTTGTAACGGATAGATTCAAAAACTACTGAACCGATATTAAAAATTACTTCACCTTTAGAAAGCTACATTGCCAGTGAGTAACATGGACTGTATTTTATTTTCAAAGCAATTCGAGGTGGAGGGAACGGGGGCGGGGGTGATATAAATTAATACCCTAATAATAGGCAAAATATCGAATTTGCCGTACAATAATGAGACAAAGCTCAATTTAATCCCCTTGTTCATTAATTATTCCTGGAATGTCCTTCTTGGAACCTGTTTCTGCCTTAAAATACCTATACATACCCTTCCATTTTTCACTAAAATTTGTATGACTGCCAATTATGCTTGTCATCATGTTATCCTTAGCTGCCTTATTCGCTAGATTCAATTTCCTAGTAAGTTCCTTCAATTTCTCCTTACTTCCACAGCCATTTCTAACTCTATTTCTTTCCAATCTGCACCTCCTCCTTAGTCCCTTCAATTCTCTATTATAATAAGGTTGGTCTTTACCATTCCTTGCCACCTTTAAAGGTACAAATCTGTTTTCAAATTCCTCAACAATTGCTTTGAACCCATCCCAGAGACTGTTTACATTTTTCTTACCGTTTTCCACCGATCGTAGTTACTTTTTAATAACTGCCTCATGCCTGCTTTATCAGCCATATGTTACTGCCTAATATCGTACTTTTAAGACCTTCCTAAAACATTTATTTTTAACTACGACGAAAACATCTTCATGATCACTTATGCCATCTATTACTTCGGTTTCTCTATAGCGCTCATCTGGTTTTACCAGAACCACATCCAGGATATTTTTCCCTCTATTTAGTTCCATCATTTTCTGAATCAGCTGTCCTTCCCATATTAGTTTATTTGCCATTTGTTAGTCATGCCTCCTGTCGTTCGATCAGGCAACCTCACTGTTATGCTGAACAGGGGCCTTGTAGGGGAATAGCAATATTTGAAGGGATAGACAAGGAAGAGGGAAAGTAGCGACCGTGGCCTTACGTTAGTTGACATTTGGTAAATTCAGATCCCCCGCTACAATCACATTCCTTTCCATTTCGTTTCCCCCATAGCTGATTATCTCTTCAAATAATTCTGAATCCGTTTCAGCGCTACCCTTTCCCGGTGTGTATACTCCAAAGGCATCAAGTTGCCTATTATCTTTATAAGTGAGACTTACACCTAGAATTTCATGTTTCTCATTAACTTTTTCGTAGCTTATAAATTCTTCTTTCACCAGAATGAATACTCCCCCTCCCACCATTCCTATCCTATCTCTACGATGCACTCTCCAGTTCCGTGAGAAAATTTCTGCATCCATTATATCATTTCTCAGCCGTGATTCAACTCGTATTAAATATCTGGTAAATATATACCTATTGAATCACTTAATTCTATTACTTTCCTTACAATATTTCTACAGTTCAACACTAACATTTTTATGTCATCCCTACTTGACTTTCAGATCTCCGTACCCTTATCAACGTTCCCTAGTCATCCACGCTTCCCTGAATTTACCTCCCTATTACCCTTCCAATCAAATTTCATAACTTATATGTACCACTGCGGATTAAGTGAAAACCATCTGAGTGCAGATCCCTATCTCCTTCCCACCCCCATTAGGATCTAGAAATTTCACTCCCAGTTTCCCATATACCCACTCCATAGTCTCACTTAAATACCCAACCACCATCCAGTCAGTATCCCTCATACACAGAATTCCACTGTTAACAATATCCGCTTCCTTAAACATCACCCGTGCTGCATTTACCAGATCCGACACATCCCCAACTATGTTGGTACTTATATCAGCTTGCCTTACGTTGTTAGTACCAAGTGAAACACTGCCACCTTCTCCTTCCCATTTTCCCCCTCTTCTATTTTTCTCAACATCTACCTCAACCTAATTCTTGGGTAACACTAACCCTGGTTCCCTTTCCTCCACACACTTTCCCCACATAATCACCTTAGCCCCCGAAGGCAATGCCACAAACGTAGTTTACAAAGAGATTCTGGGGTAAATGAAAAACAATTTTTCGATGAGTTTTTATACTTTAGGGATTTACAGATAATGTCCTAGTGCAGTACCGAGGAACAAGTAATTTTTATCAAATTACGAAATCTTTCGAACGAAGCTGTGGGTAACAGCTAGTCCATACTAATATTATAAAAATGAAAAGTTTGTATATTTGTTTGTAACGGATATACTCAAAACTACTGAACTGATTTTAAAAATTACTTCACCTACCGAAAGCTACATTGCCAGTGAGTACCATGGGCTGTATTTTAATTAAAAATCGAAGGGGGCGACGGGGGAAGATATAAAAATATAAAAATAATAGGCTAATATAGGCGAAATCGAATTTGTCGTACAAGGACGAAACAAAGCTCATTTTATGCATCTTGACGCAAAGAATAAAACTCTATAAGCCCAATGGGCCCGATAACCATGTTTTAAGGCCCTAAAACCAACCGTTATGGAGATATTGGCACCACACTAGCCCTGCTCTAGGAATCGGATAAAGAAATGAACTGCCGTAACCATAGCAACGTCAGCCCCAGGATTCTTACAGCAGCGAGATTTTCTACAATAGCCTATATCACAAAAACCTAACATGTTACAGACATGAAAATTGGTATTTGTAATCTTCTTTAAAAATAAAAACACCAATTTTTGTTTTGAGAAAATCCACTTAAGGGGCGAGGAGGTGGTGGAAAGGTTAGGAGGGATTTGAATTCTTTATGTGAGGATACATATATCTCAGAAACTGAATATATTACAGACGTTAAAACTGGTACTTGGAATATCCCTTTAAAAGTAAATGAACACACTTTTTTTTTGGAATATTCACTTAATGGGGTGAAATAATAAAAAAAAAAGCGGGTGAATTTTTAAAATAAGTATCTTGTTCTTCTACCGTTTTTCTCACACCTGTGAGGTCGCGGGTACGAACTCTGTCGCGCATATGGATTTGACCCTGTTTTACGACTGGATGCCCTTTCTGACCTAATTCGTGTGTAGGGATATAATTACTATTGCGTGTTCATTTTGTGGTTGGTAATGTGGTGTGTTGAGTGGATATGAAGAGGAGTGTGTTGGGACAAACACAAACAACCTGTCCCCGAGTCAGATGAATTAAACACACGCGACTGAAATCCCCTACCCAGCCCGGAATAGAACCCGGAACCCTGTGAACCGAAGGCCTCAACGCTGACCACTCAGCTAAGGAGTGGGGAAGTTTTAAAAATGAGTACATCTACAGTATATCTCACGAAATTAACATGTTACAGACGTGAATATTCGTATTTGCAATCCCCTTTAAAAATAAAGGAACACGTACTTTTTTGTTTTCGGCAAATCAACTTAAACTGGAGATCGAAAATAAGTAATAATGGAGTTGAATTCTCCTTATGAGGATAATTATATCACATAAACTGAGATGTTACAGACGTGAAAATCGGTATTTGGAATCTCCTTTAGAAATAAAGAAACCATTTTTCTTTTTCGACTTAGAAGAGGACTGTTTCTCACATGTGGGGTTCCATGTCGCATGTTCTACATTTAGCTCTGCCAGTAGCCTGGTCATCTTAGCCCCAAAAGCCAATGCCACAAACGCGGTTTACAAAGAGGCACTGGGGTAATTTAAATGCACTTTTTCGGTGAGTTTTTATAGTTTAGAGATTTTCAGATAATGTCTTAGTGCAGTGTTGAGGAACAATTAATTTTTATCAACTTACCAAATCCTCGCGAGCAAAGCCGTGTGTAACAGCTAGTACTTAAATATTCCGTCGAGTGATTTACTGCCAAGCAAATGTCTTAAGTCGTAAAGTACTTGTGTTCTTATTATTACTCTTATCCACGTCATAAATATTATCAGTGTATGCCAGGGTACCATCGTAAATAATTCCCAGTGAAGTGAAGTGAACCTGTTCTGTAATATGACATATACATGTTATCTCGTGTGTTATTTCCACAGAAAAGATAATAGTTATTACGTATGGTGGAATTTAGGAAGCAAGTTTAACTACAGAAAACTACCTGCAGTTATATTTTCAAACTCGCAAGTTGCAAAAACATGACCATGCCATGCTCTGTCATTCAAAGACTCGACTTCGAACAAGTACAAAAAAAGTCGTAAATCCAGTATTCAACAGCAGAGTATGAGGAAGGTACTGGAAACCCGGAGGGGTGCGTAGTAGGTACAGAAAAATGTAAATATTGGGAAATGATAAAATATACATGCATTTTAAAAGAAAACAAGCATTAACAATATGAATAAATTGGAATCGAGAGAACAACCTGTATCAAAAGTGAGATTTGGATCCTCATATAAGAAAATGTTACACATTTGATTAAATGGGCCACAGAAAACTACAATTCAATAAAAGGCAAGCGTGTTAATTAAAGCGTTTCCTATCCGGGGAAATGAATACAAAATTGAACTACCTAAAAGCAACATATAGGGAACAGGGAATGGGTAAGCGAGGGGAGGGAGGTCGAATCCTGCATCGGCATTCATTTGAATTTAAGCTAGACGGAAGCAATAGAACACAGTTATTTGTTTAGAATTACGTGTAATAATTTTGAAAGCATGTCCTTGTCAACAAGTAGTGGCACTATACCTTCCACAGAAATATATTGCAATGATTGAAAATTAATTTCTCGCTATAGAGAAATGAACAAGATATTACATAAAGAAAGAAAAAAAGCAGCGCTCAAACAACCATCCACAAAATCCTATCTTATAAATTCCCCATACTAGCTGGAGTATCACAAGGCAGCCCCCTGAGTCCCGTATTATACGTCCTATATTGAATACATATTCCAAAATACTCAACCCCACTAAAATTATATTCATTCGCAGACTACGCGGCAATCCTCGCCTCGGAACCAACAATCGCTCCCTTCAATCACGCATTCAACCCTACCTCCATCAAGTAGAACAATGGCTTAATCTTTGACAAATTGAAATTAGCGTAAACAAAACTCAATTTATCGTTTTTAAAAATGGCAACCGTAGATACCGACCCACTAAATATATCCACCTTGCACTTAATAATCAACCGATTACAGAAACCTCCACCCATACCTACCTAGGTATCATGTTTTAAAATAATATTTATAACGGAATGTACATTTTAATAACTTTTATAAAAAGGCATACGACAGGTTTAACCTCCTACGCTGGTTAAAATGTCAAACCTGGGGATTGACAGCCTCTCAAATTATTAATACATATACAGCCTTTGTTCTACCTGTCACTGCTTATGCCTCATTAACCTGGATTTCAGCCCATCCCATCCAATATTTAGATATCCTAAAATTTGACCGTCACGCCATTCGATTGCCTAAAGGCGCGGATCTAAAACTAGAACAGTGACAATTATTGACTTATACACTTTCCCAAAATCCGTTCCTACCGTGACTCTATTAGATTGCAGTATCTTAAAAATGCTAATTCCCGCAACTCCCACAACCTAGTGAAGCCATCAACTTATCACCGCAAGCTCACTCCATCCTATAACAGCTGCCAACACTCGCTACCATCCACCTATTCCCAACCCCAGCCACTGTCCGAAGATAACAATGATCAGAAAATTACGTTTAACCACTGCAGATAACGCAAAAGTAGGCAAAGGCTCCATGAATAATTTTACCATTGGCAACATACAATACTGACAACAAGGCGATAACATCACCATCGATAAAGGTACAAATACACTAATAATTATAAACACACAAATACATAACACACAAATTACTTTATGTTAAATCCCTTTTATACCAAACAACACCCTACATGAATATCAAATGTACCAACAACAAAAAATACAATAATAATAATAATTGTAAATTAACGAAAACTTCAGGCAAAAGAACATGAAAAGGGAAAAATGAAGTGATAGTATTACAGTGAATGTGCTTATAACATACCTTTCACAAATAAAACAACACACTACACACCCATCAAAATGTAACAACTACAGAAATCACAAGATTAAAAATTTTGAAAGAACATCAAGAAAGAACTTAAAAGTAAAAAGTGAAGTGAAATTAAATTTTGTGAATATTGTTATATTGAATTATGAGAATTTGAATAAGGAACAAAAACTCTGAAAGAAGAAGAAATGAATATAATATAATATAAAATATAAATATTGTAAAATATTTGTAAATTGAAAAATAATCAATAAACGCGGGATAGCAGGATAAAAGCGAGGTGGGCGCGGGGCAGGACTCACATTGAGTGATCAAATCCAGTTGGTCAGGATTAAAATGAATGTGCACAAGACACGCTCGTCTGCCGAAGACTCTACACACAAGACCCCTATCAAACCCAGATTGTCATATTTATAGCAGCACAGATCGAATGTTCTGGAACAGTGGAGGTATGGACCAGCTTCAAGAAAGCTCGATGACGTCAGTAATCACAAGTGAGAGAAGCCGATTGAAGCTTAGCATGCTTAGTAGGTGGCTAGGAGGCGAAGATGATGGTTGTACGAGAGTGTTGAGCAGGTAGAGAATTATCTTTCTTGCTATTTTAGGGAGCACGTCATATACTCCCGCCGCCAGATGCAATCCGAAGGATTGATGAAGCATAGAGGATGATGGCGTAGTCGATGTCCCAGGAGAGGCGCCTTATCAAAGTTGCGACGATCGTCGAAGATCGAAGTTGAAGCAGTTAGGAAGAAAATAAACTAAAAAACTAAACAAAACTGCTAGCAGCAAAAGTTCAAACGATGCAGGTGGAAAAGGAAATGGGATATGCAAAACGGGACTGCACAAGAAACAGAGACAGGACAAGACAAAAAGAACTAGAAAAAGGAAATGAGGAAAAAGGGTGGAAGGAGAAAATAGAACAGGAGGGGAACAGAAAAAGAAGGAGCAACAGAATGGAAAAATCACGGTCAACAGAGTAGAAATAAGAAAGGCGGTCCAGACCGTTCACAAACATTTGATTAAGAGTACTTAAACTAATTGTACTAAGAAAAATTTTCTATATTATAATTAGAAAAATATTGTTGTGGCTGAGGAAAGATACAAATATATTTTTAATATCCCATAATTTTAGGATAATTTTTATTTAAATTTAAATTTATGACAGAAAAAGAGAAAGGAAAAGAGAATAATTAAAATGTTTCATGGGAGAGTCCAGCTTGAAGGGCATGGGTGGAGGGAGACAACTGAATGTGTAAAATATCAGGATTAAATAAGTAAGCGAAGAAAAAACATTGAGGGGAATTAACAAGAGCGACAATATGTGGCAAGGAGAAAAGAATAGATTTTGTAGACATTAAAATTATACAGACATAAGAGTGTACCTCCTCCCCTTTTTTCATTAAGACAAAAGGAAAGCAAGGGAAAAAATTATTGAGAATTTTTTTAAACTGGGAAACATGAGCACTTTTTGTTTCAGTAGGATTAGAAAACAACTGAAGAAAAACGGTAACGGGGGTAAGAAAATCAAGGGCCTAACCAGCGGGAACAAAGTTTAGCTGAAATTTGATTTGCAGAAGAACTCTGAGGTTGATTTTTAACAAAACAAGATCAGAAGGTTGAAACTTAACAGGGCAATGGCGACCATCATGGATCCGTTTAGGAGGTTACTGGGCCGATCGGAGCTTATGCAAAGCATCTTGAAGGTCCTCACGAGAAAGTTGAGAGGGGGTGACTCAAAAAGGGAATGTAGATCACATGTAAGAGATAGGGGGTACAAAGTTCTCTACCTGCTTTGCAGGAGATAAAGAAGTGGAATTATATGTAGCAGCGTTAAGGGCTAAAGAAAGGAAATCTGATTATAGGCTGAGGTAAAGTAAAAAATGGTAAAGTATTTTGCAACAGAAAAATATTGAAAGGCAGTTAGTACGTTAGGCATAGGATAAGTGTCGTATAATATACGGGAATTCAACTTTCGTTAGTCGACAATATATCTAGAAGAGCCGTCGGGTTTATCTGCTACAGCAGGGCCTCTCAGGGTGCATGCACTGTGCACGGTGCAAAAGACGACTTCGCTTGGTCGCTCAGATTGCAGACCCCCACTCCTCGATGTGGAGTAATAGCTCTGTCTCTCACTTTCCCCATGTCTGTCTCGCTCGCTCCCCTGTCTCCCTCATCCTCACTTTCTCCGTAGCGCTCCAAATCCGAGCCGAGTTGAGCTGAGTTGAGCCGAGCATAGCCGAGTAGCCCAGATACGAAGCGTTGGTCCGAGCCGAGCCGAGCCGAGTGGAACCGATGCACATTGCACGGAGCTCTTGAGCCTCAATTTACACGCGTGAGATTTTGGGCGTTTGAAAGGCCCTGTGCTACAGTATGAAGGCAGGATACGCATAATTTAATGATGATGGAACGATAGTTCTATCTGCCAACATCTTCTGCACTAACTGATTAAGAATTTGCATCCGAGGAGGACTACGGTTATACGGTGAAGACCGAACAGGGGTGGCATCAGTTAGATCGATATGTGCTAAGAAGTTTCTTACAGTACAAATAGTAGGGATAATTTCAACAGAAAATTCAACAAGCAAACTATGAATCTGATAAAATTGGTCGAAATTAGAGAGAATGTGAATTATGATGAAAAATGTTGGGAAGGATTAAATATTAATAAAAGGGAATGAAACATGGAAAAATGAAAATGAACAGAAGAATTAAGAGAGTCAAAAATCAAACCTGTATGGGAAAATAACTCATAATGTAGAATGACAGGAGACGATAGATCTTGTATTGCTTGAAAAAGAGAAGGCGAAGAAAAATGTTGAATTTTAACGTCTAGAGGAATGAGTCCTAGAATTTGAAGAGATGAGCAGGCTTTGGGTGTGATTTAATGCCCAGGTGAAACCCGTCAAGGATCGAACTGCTCGGAAACGTTTAATAGCTTTTCTGTGGATATCTGCAAAGTGGTGTGCGAATGAATATCAATCCGCCGGTGAAGAACGGGATCGTGAATGCACTGAAGAGTTGCAAGTCAGGCAATGCAACTGTCACATAGTCTCATCAGAACGAGTCATATCAGATGAGGCCTATCAGCTCATCATAACTAAGAAGAACTTCACTTCTGCTATTAAAGTCGTAAAGAAAGATTCTATCAACTGTAATATCGATGTCGAAATAGCCACGAGGATGCTGCAAACGTCGTACATCACTCCAAGGTTAGAAAATTATCGGACGGTTTTGATTCACGAGCCGGGGGACGAGAAAGTCGCAGAAAACTTGAGGCGTATTTCTGAATGCTATATTTTACGGAGGGTTATTGAGTGAGTCCTTGGCCACAGGCTGGGACTATTTATCACATTCAGTGAACATCAGAGTAGTCTTACGGCCTCCACCCCCCCCCCCGTACAGTCACTAATATAACCTTGCTGCTGTTCGTCTTAACCATGACAAAGAAGGGGAGAACAAATGCCACAGTATGAAGGCGTTTGATAAAAAATTGAATTCGAGGAGAGCCGTAGAGAGTCCTGCTGTTCCGTAAAAGCTTGTTCAACTACTTTTATGTACTCAAGTGAGCAATAAGACCCATTTAGAAGTGAACTCGAGGAAACAGATTTTCAAGTGTCAACACTGTCGTCTACACTTTACGAAGTAGCAATTTACTATATTCTTGATGAACTATTCGAGGAATCAGTATCGAAAGAGTATGGATTTCCTCTTGTAGCATGTTTGAGGAGAAGGATCCTGCTCTATTACATACTAGAATGGCAATTGAACGGTTGACAGAGTTCGGTTTAAACATATTTTTTTAAATAGGCATCCTCAACATATCTAATGTTCAGCTTACTGATGGGGCAATTTCAGCGCATGACTGAGTCATTAATTAGTTATCGCAAGATTATTCTATCAGATACCTTGGAGTGAAATTCCTGAAAGTAATAACGCTCAGATAACAATGCAGCAATTACGTATCAAATTTGAGTCGCTGTCATCTACTCCTCTGCTTCAGGCCGATCAGATATTCACCATCCTCAACTCCTCTGTCTGCCCAATGTCACAGTATACATTTGACATGTTGCCTTTGAAAAGTTTGCAACTCAAAATTCTCGAAGTTTGTAATAAAATTATAAATTTTACCTTCAGGAGATCCTTTAGCTTCCAATCGACAAGGCTGACATTCATATGACATCCACTCGCCGAAGTCACTCTGCTCGGTGCTGTGTCTGTATCCTCGATATAATAACAATTGACTATCAATATTTTTATTGTATTGTAATTGTGATTTTGGTTTATAATTCCGTCAATCAAATATGGCATCTCCATCCTCAATTAAAGGAAATCCGGTCCCTCAAAAAGAGAAACATCTCCTTACGTCAGTTGAGACTGAGGAGATTAGATCAAATAATAGTCGAGCTTCTTGGCTGAATGGTCAGCGTGGTTCAATGCACAGGGATCCGAGTTCGATTCCCGACCGGGTCGAGGATGTTAACACCGTATGGTTATTTCCCATATCTCGGAAACTGGGTATTTGCATTCTTCTTAATACACGTCTATTCATCTACACAGAACACATCACACTACCAACAATCACGGAGGCACGCAATGTGAATACATCCCATCACACACGGTTGGCATCAGGAAGGACAACCGACTTTAAAACAGCGTCAAATCCGCACATGGTGACAACAATGGGAAAAACGACAGAAATAATAATATAATATTAATTTATTCAATACGCAACCCCAAAGATTTACCTAAAAAATAACTTAACCTGATTCAAACCAAGTGGCGACTCATCGCCCTGTGAGTAGGGGCACAAAATATAGGCATGCTATAACTCGACAGTGATAAGAAGTGACTAAAGATGGTGAAACCCCTGGAACTCTCAATTTTGAGACGTCAAGTGGTGACTACTTGGCTCCTGGTTGAGTCTAGTAATGTTTCCACTTTGCCAGACGCCTAAATTTTATCTTAGCTATACCTCCCTTGGTTAAATTTTGCTTTCTTTCAACTCCAACATCATTGGGTATGGAGTTACATAATATTTACGCCCCATGTGACTCCTTTCTATTGCCGATGACCTAATTCTTCAAGGGACCAGACTTCTTGGTTTTTCACTCCCCATTATAGTTAGGAAGGGTTGTTTGTCTTGTTACATCTCCTTAAAATACTAATAACCACCACCAACACCACCACCATTACCTCTTGTAGCTGGCCAGTTGAGGAAACCCAAACCTGAAAGTGTTGCGTTGAGAGGGTTCTTGAAAACTTCCCGGGTGATGACAAATGCATTTTTATTGTTCGTTATTGGATCGGGCCGGTCTACGTTCTAGGGATAGCGATCTTGTCTCTTACCCGGAGGCCCAGGCTTGAATTCCCGGCCATGTCAGGGACTTTTATCTGGATCCAAGGGCAGGTTCGACTTCCACTCAGCTTACATGACAATTCACGAGCTACTTGACGGTGAGGTAGTAGCCCCGGTCTACAAAACCAAGAATAAAGACCTAGATGATTCGTTGTATTGACTACTCGTCACCTCGTAATCTGCAGGCCTTCGGGCTGTGCAGTGGTCGCTTGATAGGTCAAGGCCCATTTGAGCTGTAGTGCCATGGAATAAGTTTGACTGAGAAAACCGGCGGTAATAATAATAATAATAATAATAATAATAATAATAATAATAATAATAATAATAATAATAATAATAATAATAATGGTCGGGCCTCGGTTACCGTGTTTAAGCATTTTAATTTGACGCCATCTGGCTTCTTGCTCGTAAATTTCGACGTTCCTTTTTACTTTAGCCTACTAGATGGCATAGTAAAACGAATTCCATAGCAGGCCCTACCCCTTCTCCAATTTATCCTGCACAAATATCACAAGAAGCCAACGGGATTTGAACCCAGGACGCTCTAATGAAAGGCAGACTTTGAACACTATGGGCCACATCGGGCCTTCCAGATCTATTCCTTAATTTCGAACAATCGGTATTAGAATAGCGAACTAAGTGGTTTTAGGATGAGAATTTTTGATATTGACTTTATTTCCGTAGCTCACTCTCGTAGAGAATGAAAAGAAGGACCCACCCAACCGGCATGAGAATAGAATGACTAACTAACGTCTTTCATTCTAGGATTCCTTAAAAATAACCAGAGGAAGGAAAATGCGAACGCTCTGTTTACAGAAACAAGACTGCGTGCTGTTTTTAGCCTACTCATTCAATGGATTTCGGTCACTCCCACTAGCATTACAGGTGTGGCTTGTTGATAGCTGACGTTCTTATTATAGCTCGGTGCTTCACACCTCTTACATCCTTAATCACAGGTAGCAAGCCTCCACGTGTTGACCACGCAGTGAACTCTTTACTTCATAGGTTCGCAGCGTGATATTCAAGGACGTAGGGGCGATCGATCTGCCACCTATCAAAACAAATCGCCTGTCATACAACTCAGCTGTGATTCGCCACAACAGAGGAAGTCAACGAGTGTGTGTATCTTTATGCTATTACACTCTTGGTTCCCAAGAGGTTTGAGTGCTCTTCGGGATTTTAAATGACGTACTTATTATTATTATTATTATTATTATTATTATTATTATTATTATTATTATTATTATTATTATTATTAATCTATATAAATAAAATCGTAATGACTGTGTATCTGTACTTTGACTATTTTGGCGAAATTTTTAATCAATTATCCTTTTCAGGTGTAATAATGACCAACTGCATATATTTTAGCTTTGATGTTTGTTTGTTTGTTTGTTTGTTTGTTTGTTTGTTTGTTTGTTTGTTTGTTTGTTTGTTTGTTTGTTTGTTTGTCCGAGTTATTACAACTTGAAAACTACTGGATACATTTCTACCAAACCTGTCCTCGGGTATGTTTTAGGGCTAATATTGTTTGTGAATCCCTGAACTGAATGGGAGTTTATACGAAACCAAGACGGTGATTTTGCTCTCCACAAAATATACACAACCAAACTTAATGGAAATATACCTGTCTTAATGGATATAAATTTGTTTAAAAAAACTCACGTGCATCATTTCGATACGAGGATTAATAAGGGAGATATCATTAACGGACCGTTTTTCACTCTAATTTCGAGTGGACTTTGCCCTAAGCAGGTCCGTGTAAAGCTTAAGTCTTATAACTGGAAAACTACTGGAAATGTTTTAACCAAACTTCATATTTATCATCCCCCTTTCCAAAAGTAACTTTTAAGTTCCATAGCATTTCAAATACCCGGAGTGGACTGGGGGTTTATAGAAAGCCGAAACAGTGATTTTACACTCCAAAAAATATACCAGACCAACCTGGAGGGAAACCAACCAGCCTTGATGGAAATCCATTTCTAAAACTTTTTCCTCGTGTGCCGTTTTTCGATAGAATGATTAATGAGGGAGATGTAATTAACGGCGGTTTTATAGGCTAAGTCCAGTGGACAGCCCAACACGTGTGTACGTAGAGCAGATTCCTTATCTAAATAAATAAAATCGTAAGGACCGTGTGTCTGTACGTTGACTATTTCGGCGAAATTTTCATTCAGTTATTCGTTTCAGGTGTAATAAAGGCCATCTGCATATTTTTTAGTTTTGGTGGCTTGTTTGTCTGTCTGAGTTCTTATAACTTGAAAACTACTGGATATATTTCTTTCAAACTTCATATTTGGAATCCACCTGTCCTTGGGTAGCTTTTAGGGCAATATTGTTTCTAAATCCTTTAACTGATTGGGGGTTTATACGAAATCGAAACCGTGAATTTGCACTCCCACAAAATATGCACAACCGAAATTAATGGACATCTACCTTCCTTGAAGAAAATATATTTCCAAAACTTTTTTCTCACCTGCATCATTTTGATACCAGGATTAATAAGGAAGATATCATTAATGGACCGATTTTCAGTCTAAGTTCAAGAGGACATTTTTAGCTTTTTTGTCCATTTGTCTGTTTATCCGTTTTTTCTTATAAATGGGAAACTACTCTGTATATTTTAACCAAACTTATCAATCAATATCAATATCAATCAACTTGTATGTGTCCTTGGATAGGTTTTAGGGTCAACATTATCTCTAACTTCCGGGTTGGCTAGGGGGTTTATAGGAAGTCTAAATGCCTTTTCTGGCGAGACGTATTGTTTACAGTGCAAAAACACAATGGAAAAATTGCCTCATATTAATATTCCATATGAGGATGTACACTGTTTGGATCGAACCGAACATATATAAGGATGCGTGATTTAAACAGAAAAAAAAAGCTTAAGCAATTCACAGAGAAACTTGGATCGTAAGATATCAAAATTTAGCAATGTAAGAAACTAACATAATTATCTAGTAAACGGACTATTAATATTATTTAGAAGCACTGTGCATTCTTAATTACTTCAACATTATCAGTGTATGCCATAAATGTTCATTAATATAGTAAATATGTTTTATTAATATCATTAAGTTATATTCTTAAGACCAAATCCGTCTCAAATGCTCTACGCTGTGTCACGAGGCAAGACTGGAGCTCCCAGCGTGACGTTAGGAGCATGACAGCGATGAGACGGTGCCGGCGCACCGCCTCACCATAATTACACAATGCAAATCTATATCCTGGTTCCCAATGCGAATCACATTCTACCTCCCGATCTGGAGGACATTATACTCTGTTGTACTAATGTAAGATCATCGTGATTAATCATGAGCTTTTTGATCATAAATACATCCCCAGCGCTATACCTGGCAGATTGAAATCCAGACAAGTGCCGTTGAGCTGCTCCGTGACGTCTTCAGTGTTTATCAGAGATAGCAAGAATCGTGGATTCGACTTGTTGCACCGGACGTGTCCACCATCATGAACTTCCACAATGTACCAGCAGGATTCGAACTACCACGCCGTTATGGAAAATCGCCAGTATATGCACGAAACGTCGAGTATGCTGGGGTTCTTCAGTTAAATGGAATCAGATCCACAGTACGTCAAACCATCAGACATATCATTCAAGGAAGCAGCATCATAGCATATCAAGGTGACATGGTTAACTAACTATATGTTAAATGCGGAAGCTGTTAAATGGAACGAGAATTTACGTATAGATACGCAACTTTATTTTTCATATTGTTTTGCTAGGGGCTTTACGTCGCACCGACACAGATAGGTCTTATGGCGACGATGGGATAGGAAAGGCCTAGGAGTTGGAAGGAAGCGTCCGTGGCCTTAATTAAGGTACAGCCCCAGTTCAGGGCTGCCGATAGTGGGATTCGAACCTACTATCTCCCGGATGCAAGCTCACAGCCGCGCGCCTCTACGCGCTCGGCCAACTCGCCCGGTATTCTTCATATTTATAATGAAATTCAATATGTAGCATATATGGGCACACGTTGAATAAGCAGGATCTATATCTCTTTCTCAGGGTCATTAAAACACACATGTTCCAGGTTGAACTCAAAGTAGTCAACGTTTGGCCATATTGAGCCATGCCGATTGAAAAGAGCCATGTGTTGAGTTTTCTGGAGATGAGTGGTACATGTGACTTACTTACAATTGACGACGTTCTGTGGAGCAGTTTTGATCACGCTGAGAGGAAAGTATAAGTAAGTATAATTCAGGAAATTGTCAGTGGATGCTCTGTGGTACTTATTACAAGGTGTCCAACTCGTTGCCTGAATGGTCACCGTACTGGCCTTCGGTTCAGAAGGTCCCGGGTTCGATTCCCGGCCGGGTCGGGGATTTTAACCTTCATTGGCTAATTCCAATGGCCCGGGGGCTGGGTATTTGTGCTGTCCCCAACATCCCTGCAACTCACACACCACATATAACACTATCCTCCACCACAATAACACGCAGTTACCTACCCATGGCAGATGCCGCCCACCCTCATCGGAGGGTCTGTCTAATAAGGGCTGCACTCGGCTAGAAATAGCCACACGAAATTAAAAAATTACAAGGTGTTAATCTCTACAAAATATTGAATGTTGCGAGTGCTCATAAAAAAATGTATAGCACGACGGTGGAAGTGAGGTATGTTGTCATTTCGATATATGAAACTGAGGAGACATACTAGCAAAGTTTTCTACAACATAGTGAAATATTAAATTTTGTGCATTGCTGAGTGGGAAACGAATGTCAATGTCACACGACAGACGGAATATCACTCATACACTTCTCTCTGGCTGGCTGCATTCTGTCGTTATAACATCAGCAACTCTTGTGGATAAAACAAACTTGGGAGGCGTTTTAACCACATAGCTCTACAATCGAAAGGGGAAACAAGTAGAATGTTAGGAATCAATTTTATAATGACATAGCACAGTATATTGTTTCATAAATGGTTTAAAAATATGTTGATGATGATGATGATGCTTGTTGTTTAAAGGGGCCTAACATCGAAGTTCATCGGCCCCTCAAAATATGTTAATAGAACTGGTGTGTTGATTGACTTTTTGAGCAGCGATCGAATGAATTTCCTAGATCATTTGTCAAAGGAAATAATGGATTTCCTTGCACAAGAGAGTGAAAGGGAGAATTTATGTACATTTGACATTCATTTAAAAGTGGTAAATAAATATCTTTTGCCGGGCTGAGTGGCATAGACGGTAGTTTTCGGGTTCAATCGCGTCTCAGTACGGTGGGCTTTGAAGGTACTCAAATAAATTAACCTTGTGTCGATAGATTTATTAGCACATGAAGGAACTTTAACGGGACAAAATTCCGATGCTTCGGCGTCTCCGAAAACCTTACAGGAGTAAATATTTGAATATGAAATATTATTATTATTATTATTATTATTATTATTATTATTATTATTATTATTATTATTATTATTATTATTATTATTATTATTATTATTATTATTATTAACTTTGAGTTGTAAGGTTATGAGAAATCTTGTTTTTCGGGGATAATCTTTGACAATGGATGATGAATGTCTGTTAGTCGTGTCAAATTTTCCCGATTTATTCCGTATTTTATTCTATTGTGGCTGACATATTTAAGGCGTTTAAACAAAACTACGTTGTGTTTTAATGAATTCATGTAGACAGAATTTAGACTCCTTGGTGTATGATGCATAACAAGACAAGTTATGTTACATAAATAACATTATTTGAGACGTAGATGCTTGATCATGTTACATAAATAACATTATTTGAGACGTAGATGCTTGATCGTCTACAATTCCTGCTCAAGAATATTATTACAGTAAGTGAGGGAATGAGACTTAAAATAAATGTTAACAAGACAAGTCTATGATATTCAGCAGACATGCCAAGGCCGAGGCAATCTCACAATTAAACAAACAGATTGGTGGAGTAACCAACTCCAAATATCTGAATGCCATTGTCACAGAGCAACTATATCCTGAGAAAGAAGTCAAGGACGGTTGAAATATTATGGAAAACATTTAAAAAAATTGTCCTTCTTTTGTATTTATCCCCTAAATTTAAAACTTGGGAAAAGGATGGCCAAGTGCTATACATTCGGCCTGCTATGTAGTATGGGAATGCGGACCTTCAAGAAAAAAATGAAATGGCGTATCGCTTTTAGTGCAGGGAGTGTCCGAGGACATGTTCAGCTCGCCAGGTGCAGGTCTTTCGATTTGACTCCCGTAGGCGACCTGAAATGATGATGAAGATGACACATACACCCAGCCCCCGTGCCAGAGAAAAATTAACCAATGATGGTTAAAATTCCCGACCCCGCCAGGAATCGAACCCGGGACCCCTGTGACTAAAGGCCATCACACTAACTGTTTAGCCATGGAGCCAGCCAGACCTTCAAGAGCATTTTACTGAACCGATTGAAAGTGTTTGAAACGTGGACTCCCTGGACGATGCTCAGTATTTCGTAGATTGCTCCACTAAACAAGGAGAGCAAGGGCAAGTAGGTAACTCATTCAAGCAGTAAAATATCGCTCCTTGGCCACATCCTCAGAAATATCCTTTACCAGTTCTTACACCGTATGGCAAAAGGCAAAGTGCAGGGAATAAGATCGTAATAATAATACAATGCTACTTGCTTTACGTCCCACTAACAACTTTTACGGTTTTCGGGGACGCCGAGGTGCAGGAATTGTGTCCCGCAGGAGTTCTTTTACGTGCCAGTAAATCTGCCGACACGAGGCTGACATATTTGAGCCCCTTCAAATAGCCAGGATCGAACCTGCCAAGTTGGAGTCAGAAGGCCAGCGCCTCAACCGTCTGAGCCACTCAGCCCGACGGAATAAGATCGAAGCCCTGGTGTGTTCATTTTCAGGGATGGTTCCATTAAAGAAGTGTGTCTTCGTTTGTAAAAAGTGCTTTAAATACCAATCAGCTCGTTGGGTGCATGTTGAATTTGTTCGGAATTTTCCTGGTAAATTCACAGCAATTCACAATATTGTAAATAAATTTGACAGTATACTCTCAGTGGAAAACAAGAAACGCAAACGCATACGAACAATTTTAACAAGGGAAAGCTAGACGAAATTCGTGCGAATCTTGAACAACCACCAATTAATGCTCTCCAAAAATTAGTACAAACAGGGGTTTCGGATTTTTCTTCACACAAAACAACTTATTTTCTTATTATTTTTCTTCTTCTGTATCTTTTTACCCTACAGGGTCGGTTTTTCCCTCGGACTCAGCGAGGGATCACACCTTTACAAACTCAAGGGCAGTGTCCTGGAGCTGCAGACTCTGGGTCGGGGTACACCTGGGGAGGATGACCAGTACCTCGTCCAGGCAGCCGCACCTGCTATGCTGAACAGGGGCCTTGCGGGAGAATGGGAAGATTGTAAGGGGTAGACAAGGAAGAGGGAAGGAAACGGTCGTGGCCTGAAGTTAGGTACCACCCCGGCATTTGCCTGGAGGAGAAGTGGGAAACCATGGAAAACCACTTCCAGGATGGCTGAGGTGGGAATCGAACCCACCTCTGCTCAGTTGACCTCACGAGGCTGAGTGGACCCCGTTCCAGCCCTCGTACCACTTTTCAAATTTCGTTGCAGAGCCGGGAATCGAACCCGGGCCTCCCGGGGTGGCAGCTAATCACACTAACCACTACACCACGGTGGCGGACGTGTTTCCCTTCATAAGAATACATTTTAGGTAAATTGTGTTAGTTACCTTAAGGTTTAAAGATATTATAAAATTAACCCCTCAATTGGTCCTTCAAATCAACTTTCGCGCTCTATCTACAGTACTTTTCGTAAGTAATTCTGTGTTTTCAAACTTTGGTTTCACCCTGTTTTGATATGTTGATTCAGTTTAACGATTTCTTTCCGGTTTTATTGTAGGATGTGCTTTCCTTCCCAGCTTATAATGTTTAAATGTTTATACCTTGCGATTTCTTATAAATTATTTTATTTAATTGTTACCTGGTTAATCATGGTTAGATATACATTCGCTGAACTTATTTCTCATGCAAACTCCTCGTTCTCCCCATTTCACTTTGCCTGTTCTCCTAGTGTCGGTCTCTTGACTAAGCCATCCTATATATGCTATTCTTCACTGTCTACATGAAGTGTTGCTTCATATTCCAAGGATATTTACTTATATCCGATTCCGCTTAGGCTACTTAATATAAATGGTCGTCGAAAAACGGCTCCGTTATTTAGGCCCATTGCTTAAATCGCACTCTGCTTTTTATTTACCTTGTTTCACCGAACACGAATTATATTATTCGTAGTTACGTAAACCAAGGCTGGCCTCGCGGTGTAGGAGTGGCGTGCCTACCTATTATCCTGCGGCCCTGTGTTCGATTCCCGGTTAGGTCATGGACTTCTGCCTGGATCTGAGGGCTGCTTCAAGCTTCACTCTGACTATGTGATTATAATAAAGGAGCTACCTCGTGGTGAGATGGTGGTGCTGGTCTAGATAGCCAAGACTGACGGCCGAGGGGATTAGTGTAACCACACAACACATCTGGCTGAGCACCGATCGTTCAGTCAATCAGTCAATACTGATCTGCATTTAGGGCAGTCGCCCAGGTGGCAGATTCCCTATCTGTTGTTTTCTAGCCTTTTCTTAAATGATTTCAAAGAAATTGGAAATTTATTGAACATCTCCCTTGGTAAGTTATTCCAATCCCTAACTCCCCTTCCTATAAATCAATGAAACTAAAAACCTACAACCTGTTTTCCAGTAATTAACCGGGTCAGGGATGGAATGAATGAAGCAGATATAGGCTATTATTACGATGGGATCACCACTCCCAAAGTGATTTACTAATGACTGATAGATGCTATGAAATGAGATTGGAGAGTGTTGCTGGAATGAGAGATGACAGGGAAAACCGGAGTACACGGAGAAAAACCTGTCCCGCCTCCGCTTTGTCCAGCACAAATCTCACATGGAGTGACCGGGATTTGAATCACGGTATCCAGCGGTGAGAGGCCGACACGCTGCCATCTGAGCCACGGAGGCTCCTCCTATAAATGAATATTTGCCTCAATTTGTCCTCCTGCATTCCAGCTTTATCTTCATATTGTGATCTTTCCTACTTTTAAAGACGCCACTCAAACTTATTCGTCTATTGATGTCATTCCACGCGATCTCTCCGCTGACAGCTCGGAACATACCACTTAGTCGAGCAGCTCGTCTCCCTTCTCCCAAGTCTTCCCAACCCAAAGTTTTCAACATTTTTGTAAAACTACTCTTTTGTCGGAAATCACCCAGAACAAATCGAGCTGCTTTTCTTTGGATTTTTTCCAGTTCTTGAATCAAGAAATCCTGGTGAGGGTCCCATACACTGGAACCATACTCTAGCTGGGGTCTTGCCAGAGATTTGTATGCCCTCTCCTTTACATCCTTACTAAAACCCCTAAACACCCTCATAACCATGTGCAGAGATCTGTACCCTTTATTTACAATCCCATTTATGTGATTACCCCAATGAAGGTCTTTTCTTATATTAACACCTAGGTATTTACAATGATCCCCAAAATCAACTTTCACGCTATCAACACAGTAATTAAAACTGAGAGGACTTTTCCTGTCTGTGAAACTCACAACCAGACTTTTAACCCAGTTTATCAACATACCATTGTCCGACTCGTTGGCTGAATGGTCAGCGTACTGGCCGTCGTTTCAGAGGGTCCCGGGTTCGATTCCCGGCCGGGTCGGGGATTTTAACCTTAATTGGTTAATTCCAATGGCCCGGGGGATGGGTATTTGTGCTGTCCCCAACATTCCTACAACTCACACACCACACATAACACTACCCTCCACCACAATAACACACAGTTACCTACACATGGCAGATGCCGTCCACCCTCATCGGAGGGTCTGCCTTACAAGAGCTGCACCCGGCTAGAAATAGCCACACGAAATTATTATTAACATACCATTGCCTGCTTTCCATCTCAAAACATTATCGAGGTCACGTTGGAGTTGCTCACAATCTTGTAACTTATTTATTAATCTACACAGAATAACATTATCCGTAAAAGCCGTACCTCTGATTTCACTTGTTTACTCATATTGTTTATATATATAAAAATATAGAGGTCCAAAAATACTGCCTTGAGGAATTCCACTCTTAATTATTACAGGGTCAGATAAAGCTTCGCCTAATCTAATTCTCGTTTTGTACGTCATGGCCACGGGGTTTGGTTTAGTTTATACGTAAACCAAGCGAAGTATGGTGGTGTTGTAACGAGATAATCCTGACAAATTGCCACATTCACGCGATTGCTTAAACTGTATATCTACTTTTTCAAGTACGGTAATTATTCGTATTATCAACGGCAGTAATGATACCAACTGACTACTTTTCGCTCAGTAATTTCCGAAGGACGTCATTCAGCATGTAGGTATATATAGTACCAACGGTTCATATATGGATACCAAATAGCGCTTAGCTCCGTGACTCTGAGCACCAAAGGGAAAGCATTAGCCTAACAGAGAACCAACTGAAGAAAATGTTGACCAAACATTTGACATTCCTGTTGATTTGTGCTGTTTCCAGATTTTTCGATTGTGTAGAAGGAGATCAAAGTGTAAGTATTTGTCTGTTTTTTCATTTTCGGTTACAAGAGTTTGTTTTCAAAATATCGAACCTCCCACGAACCCATATAATAATAGTGTTAATGGACTTAAAAATGTATTAACACTCAGCTACATAAGAAACTGTATCAGTAGGTCATGGAAAGTGAATATACCAGTAAGTACATGGAGAAACGTACCTACCACAACTCATTTCCTACAAAACAGCAATGCAAAATGTAAAGAGTTAATTCCCAAAATCAATCAGAAGTTAAAGTAGCTATCTATGGTAATATAATTCCTGTAGAGTAAGCACTATTTTAGAACTTACTTTATATTCTATGTCGTCAAAATCGTTAAATTAAATTTTGAAATTTGTCAACAAGATCTGCTAAAAATCTCAAATATCATAGTTCATTATTATTATTCATAGACTAGTAGAAACAGTACTACCCTTCCTGAAAAACGCGATGAATTTTTTTGAATTATCTGGTGTACACAATTTGCAATAACTCAATAATTCAATTATTCAGGATATTTTAAATAACATAAGTCAACCTGATATTTAATGCATTTTGCTGGACTAGATCTATCACTCGTTTCTTTCTTCTTGATGTCTTGTCCGTTTATTCCCCTCCTGGAACCGCACGCTAACAATAGAGTACCTGTTCCGTATGTTATTCCTTCCTTTTTGAAGATTCTGTTTGACCACTTTATTTTTGCTAGTGTTGTAACCTCGCTCTAACAGCATGTGTTTTATTTCAAGTTTTAGATAATTTAATTTTTGAGTAAAACTTTGTCCTTGTGGAAGCTCGAATTGACTGGGAAATATCTGATCCTTTCAGTGAAAAGTAATAAGTTATAACTATATGTATGTACACGTCTCGCTATAGATGTGATGTACGCGATACCAAACTGTTATTGAGACTCACAAATTAGCCTTGCGAACCCAAAAGTGGATTCAACACTAATCTTGGTCATTTTAGACTATTTACTTTTAATAAGCCCCTCTCAGCGCCCTATCTCAGTGGATGCTGAACGTGGGCTCAAACGGTATCCAGAGCGACAAAAATCGTATCAGCAATACATAAACAATGGATTCAACGTTAATATCGATTATTTTCCGTTATTTTTACACGTCATCGCCTCCCATAACCCACCCGCAGTGGTGGGTGTGATGTTTCTTTTCCATAGATTTTTTTCTGATGATAAGTCATATGTGTACCAAGTTTCGTTGAGAGCTATTCTAAAACATATCCACATACATCCATAATCTCGATTACTTTTACATTTATTTTCACCAATTCTCAACCCCCATACTCACTGCGGTTGAAGTATGACTTAACCATGCAGAGTGTCACAGTTCAACTCAGCGACCTCGTATACAATGTATTCGACATTAATACAGGGTCTTTATTTATGCTTGGCAAGGACTTCTCGCTCGACCTTGGCCGCCAGTGACGGTTCAGTTGCCGGCTACCGCGCGTGCGTATGTACGGCGGAATACGGTGCTCAAAATCATTATCATGCATTTTACTCACAATTTTTACAGTTTATGCTAAAAATATTCCCCATGCGCTGCCAAACATAATCGGCATCTCCTAATGAAATTTTCGGTTACTCTACCAAGTTCTTCAGCACTGATGGATGCAATTGCACCTCGTATAATTATTGTCTTTAAGTTCATCTAGTGTGTGAGGGTTTTTCCCATAAACTACATTTTTTAACATTCCCCACAAATAAAAATCACATGCCGTTAAATCTGGGCTACGAGGGGGCCACAGATTTTCACTTATGATCCTCGTACCAAACCCGCGGCGTAATTCAGCAATTGATGCCTCAGCTGTATGAGCTGTGGCAGAATTCTGCTGAAAATATGCCGAAAAACGTTCTGCGTATGTCAGTTCATCAAAGAATTGGTCAAGGATTTCATTTCTATAACGCACATTGTTTATTGTGCCCTCATGAAATATCGGGGCCATAATTCTATGCCTACCGAGCTCGATAGCTGCAGTCGCATAAGTGTGGCCAGTATCCAGTATTCGGGAGATAATAGGTTCGAACCCCGCTGTCAGCAGCCCTGAAAATGGTTTTCCATGGTGTCCCATTTTCACACCAGGCAAATGCTGGGGCTGTAACTTAATTAAGGGCACGGCCGCTTCCTTCCCACTCCTAGCCCTTTCCTTTCCCATCGTCGCCGTAAGACCTATCTGTGTCGGTGCGACGTAAAACAACTAGCAAAAAAACAAAAACAATTCTATGCCCGTTCAAAGCAACCTAGACCCCGATTTTCTCGTCATAAAGCGGTTGCTTAAACACTATTTCTGGTTTTGTTGCACTGTAGTATCTGTATTTTGAGAGCATACATGGCCATGCAAATGGAAATTAGCCTCATCTGAAAAAAAAACTTGGGGTCAATTTGACCTCAGTCTACCTTCCCTATAACCCAATTGCAAAAATTCACTCTCTTAACGGGATGAGATACCTCAGTTTCCTGCGCCAAACGCTTAAGTGATTTTTGTGGTGTGTGTTCCAGTATTTCGCCAATGTCATCTAATTTAGCTTCAGTAAGGAGATAACGACCTTTACGTCTATTTTTACTGTTTACTGAACCTGTACGTTTGAATCTCTTGGCCAGTTGTTTTATTGTCCGATTGATAGGAATGGGTCTCCCTGGAAATTTCGCTCGAAACTTTTGTCTTGTCCTAGCGCACGATTTTCTGCACTTAATGTAAGTACTGTGCAGATATACGCATTCACGTGACGAATATTTCACATACATTACAGCACTATACACAATCACAATAAAACACTATACAATACGACATACAGTACGCAGTAGCTTCATTGAACACCCTGGTATCTCGCAGCTCTGCTCTCAGCAACTGCAGGTAGTGCCGGAAGCCGCGCGCCAGCGGCCGGTGGCGGCCTGTTATCGGCGGCCAAGGTCGAGCGAGAAAGCATAAATAAAGACCCTGTGTAAGACATTTTCGTTTATTTATATATTTCACCATCTCCCCTGAGAGACGTAAGGGTGTTTTACCCCAACAGTATTTTTTTCACATAGTAAGTCATATGTGCACCAATTTTGTATGTGGGCTATGTTGGATGAAACACACACACATCCGTAATTTCGGTCATTTTGAACATTTTCTTCTCCACCATTTCTCATCTCCATGACGATGGGGGCTGAACAACGACATCCGGAGTGTCATTATACTCATTATTCACCTCAGCTACTCCGAAATCTATGGACTGTACATTAATATTTTTCGATGTCTATAATTTTAATTTTATATTTTTTTAATTCCGGAATATTACTATTCGTCTCAGTTACGCCGAAAACTATGGATTCGATACTATTGTCGAATATCTCACCCCCAGTCACTCCCCACCACAAACGGACTGAACTTGGACTTATAAAAAATCTGGAGTGCCACTATTAATCTCAGCGACCCTGAAATGTACAGATTCGACACTATTTTCGATTATTTTTGTAAATCACTCCCCCCTCGCTACCCACCCCAAAGGGGGCTGAACTTGGACTTTAAAAAATCCGGAGTGTCACTATTGATCTCTGCGATCCCGATAAGTATGGATTCGACACTATTTTCGATTATTTTTATGTATCAATCGTCCCTCGCCCCCACCCCAAAATGGGCTGAACTTGGACTTTTAAAAATTCCGGAGTGTCACTATTCATCTCAGCGACCCCGAAAAGTATGGATTCGACACTATTATCTATTATTTTTATATGTCACTTCGCCCTCTTCCTCCGCCCCAAAGGGGACTGAACTCGAACTTATCACAAGTCCCGACTGTCACTATTCATCTCAGCCAATAAGGATTCGAGACTATTTTCGATAAGTTTTATATATCAACCCCCCCCCACCCACATCGCCTCCACCCCTAATGTGCTTGGGGTGTCTTATCCCACGCGGTTTGTCTCCTGAGACTAAGTCATAAGTGTACCAAGTTTGGTTGAAATCGCTCGACTGGTTTAGGAGGAGACGTAATACATACATACATACATACATACATACATACATACATACATACATACATACATACATACATACATACAAGAAATTGTTGATACCTTGGGTCATATGATTTCAATTTCAGTAGGGATATGTATATGTTTTAAAATAAAATTCAGCCCATGTTACTCACTGGTAATGTAACTTTCTATAGGTGAAAGCATTTTTAAGAACTGCTCAGTAGTTTTTGTGTTCATCCATTACAAACAAATAGACAAACACATCTTTTTCTCTTTATAATGTTGGTACAGATGTCAGATAGTCCATTCAGTTTTTCACTAAATATAAATAAATATACAAGAAAATGTTTTCCAAATGCTTAAATGTTCATTAATAGTACCTTTGACAATTGGAATATTCTCTGTGATAAGTCTCAAATCATTAATAATTCAATATCCCTTTTTTTTCTGTACTTGTCGGTAATATAAATATGTCTTATTTTATGAAATGTAGATGAAATGAAATTTGGCGACTGAATTTGGATACGGGGAGGAAAGGAATCGGCTGTGTCTAATGAATAACAAGGACCAGGCATATACCTAGAAGAGAAAATGGGTTTCGAACCCACTGGTCTCCCAATGCAGATCTTGCCTGCACCGCCGAAGCGCTCTAACACGTTGACACTAGCAAGTAGAGGAAGACAGATTATTTTCTTATTAATCATTCGGAACTAGCAGAGAGTCCTTGCAAGGCGAACACTGAATTTCAAACTTTCTGATATTGAGGAAAATTGCGTCCCCTTTAGTGTGCTAGTGTCCTTTTCGGAATTTTAATAACATTTGTTTTGAAAATTTATAATTGATTGTATATTTCATTTTTAATTTTATTTTTGTTTACATTAATGTTTAAACAATATATACTTCCTCTTAAAACAGCAATCACCACCATCACCATCCGCCGGTGGTGGGTGGCATCTAATCTGTATGAGCAAATGAATGTTAGTGTGCTGGATTATAGTGTTGTTTTTTGTGTGTTTGTGTGTGAGCGTGTGTTTTAGTAATGTTGGGAACAGCAAACACATCCAGACCCCGAGTCGAGGGATTTAACCTTGTTGAGAATGAGTCAGGGACTGGAGGTCATGACTTCGACTACTCAGTCGTGGATTCGGACCTTCTTAATGTTACATTAATTGAGATGAAATTGTATGCGATCCGCTGCTTATGCATACATTACTTTTTCATGTCTTTGGAATATTTGTCCGTTTCAAATCAACTCAATTCCGTATCAGTAGCTTTTAGCTTTCGGGTCTTTTTTGTTCCACCATCATAGGTAAACAATTCAATATACATCGACCAAAGTGCTTATTTATAATCTACTCAACCAGGAGCAAATTTTATGAAATATGTGATTACAAAATCGCTGAGAAAACCGAGAGTCTAAAGGAAGATCAAAACAGTTGTTTAATGTTCTCATCTATCTATCTATCTATCTATCTATCTATCTATCTATCTATTTATCTATCTATCTATCTATCTAAAACAGAATGTCTGTCTGTCTGTCTGTCTGTCTGTCTGTCTGTCTGTCTGTCTGTCTGTCCATCCGTTCGTTTCTTATACAAGTCCATACTGTTCCTCCAATCTGAACCAAATTTTGTATCGGACAAATTGAAATGTTTATCGATCACGTACTGTCAAGGCCAGTCGACGTCACATGAGAAGGAGTGGTTCCAAATAAAAAAAGTATGTTCCGATGAAGGAAACGATGAAAGCAGCGAATTCGAGCGATATATACAGACACAGTTATTGGAACCTAAAATCCTTCGTCGAATTGTGACGTACATTTTCATTGGGACCTGCGGGAGAGACGTATTTTACATCAGAAAATGAAGGAAAGATCACTCGAAGAATGAGGGGAAGTTCCGTAAAGGGACTAAGAGGGGTCAACTCCCTAAGCCGAGACGGGTGAAACGAAATACGATTGCCAGCGACGCCCCAACCACTTTATCAACTATAGCATTACACTGGCTGACTATTGCTGATACTTGGGGTGTGCTTAGTCTTTTCTGCAGCCACTCATATCCCTTAACTGGCATTATTGCTGTAATTACAAACATTTACGGGTCAAGTACGGGTACGCAACAACTAGTCTATGTAAATAAAGTTGTAGGAGGTCTGCTGTCTGTAATTTCGTTTGCTTTGTCAATTTTTCACATATTTATCCGTTCTAGGTCAACTCCAGACCGACTCGGTGGTTTTTATTTTTCGTGTCTCTTTGTCTATTTGATGCACCATCACGGCGAAACGGCTGAATAAATCTCGAGCAAACGTCATATTTAGAATATACTAATCCCGAGGAAGTTTTGATTTTCTGTAAAATACGTGAACTGTATGTGAAACGTCTCTTCATTATAAACAACTTTTGTTATGTTCATAATTTAGCTTACTCATCAAATGACGGAGAAAATTACTATTTTCTGCGGGTATCTCGCTCTGCATTGAGTGATCGGCATACCGACAACGGACCTACAGGTTACCATGGCAACGTCCCTAGCTGCTTGCCAGCAGAGAAGTAACGTATTACCATTTTCGTCATCATTTCTGTAAATTCGTGGTTGTTCCTTGGGTAGAAAGCAAGAGAGACGTTAAACGTCCATTCTGAGGGATATTGGCAGAATATCGTTGGAGGTTATAATTGTCGTCGAATAGCTTAAGTAATAACACCATAAATTATCGTCTTATCGGTTTATCTAAGAATGCCTGCGCCTAAATTTCTCCTCTGGTACGGCTTTTATACATATGTACGTAACTGATATCATCTTAAATTATTGAGGGACATCTGATTTTCCTATAGGCCTACATCCACTTGGTATATACATATTTGTCCTATCCGGCTGTCATCAGTTATAATCCTATTTTTTATTAATTTCGACTTTCTTAATTGTATAACTTTCTTCCTTAATTACTCCGTATGTACGCGAGTGCTAATCCCGGAACCTGGACACTCTTTCCTTTGAGGAAAAATTCCAAGCTATACAAATGTATATTTTGGCCCCGGAAAGCATCGAAATATGAATGCAATTTTAATGGCAGTGCAGACCTTCGTTTCGGGATAATTGGTGGTTAAACGGTAAGTCGTATCAAAAAACAGAAAGCACAATCGCCTTTCAACTTGGGGAGATCTACAATTTTGGTCCTGAGACTTTGTGTCGTGTCCCTATCCCTTATACGTTAAATACTGCAGAGCTGTTTTTCTCGATTTCAAGTTAATGTTTTACTTTTTACACGTGCAGTATATGTTATCGTTTGAAACACACATAGGAAAGATAGAATCATGATATTCGTCACGAACATTGACATGATCAGTGGCCATATGTCAGTCGAATTTTATGATTCTAGCTATCACATGAGTATCAAAAAATAAAGTAGAATTTGAAAACTGTACCAAATTTCACCCTATTCTATGTTTCTAACTCAATCTAACCACTATACAGGATGAAGCGTAATTCGCGCACTCGGGCGTCGCAGCGCGACTCCTCACATGCCAGCAATAAAAAAAAATGTCTCTTACAAAATTTCATCTTGCGAGTATATCCGGCAGAAAAACGACGTTGAAGATTAGCAATCTGGCAACACTGTAACCACATGTAGGGTAACTACCTCTGTCAGCAGGCATAACATGTATTGTACAGTTGGTGCAATGGATAGAGTTTTGGGTTAGCATGCAGTAGGTCGAGTGGTCGATCCTGGGTTGAGGCGTATGTTTTTTATTTCGTAAATATAGTCCAGGTGGTATGGTATCTGGCATTTTAATCGTCAACAGCGATTGCAGTGGGTCCTCTAGAAACCATTTGCACTTACATACTACGATCCTAGAAATGGACGAACAATCGTTTTCATTGGTCAGCTTTGAAAGGCGCCCTTTCCACGTCGTGGGCGTGAATTTATTCGCACCACTTCATCTACTAGATGTGAAACCTGTTTTCTTTGTACCCTCCTACAATGGTCCCATAGATTAGTACCAACTATTATTCTTGCCTCGTTCAGGTCCATTACATTTCGTTAGGGCCTTACGTTACCGTAGGCCTAGCAACGTGCTCTGCGAATAATGCCCAAACTGGGTAACAATTTGTATGTGTTATCACCATGGTCCCAATAATTCTGCCTTTCAACATTGCATGTTGCGTCTGGTAACCGCATGCTGTTTAGTACGTATCTCAATGTATTATTATTATTATTATTATTATTATTATTATTATTATTATTATTATGTTGTAAATGTAGGATACATGTGACCTTAGAAACGGTGTCTTACTGTATCACAGTAGGTAATGTCAGATGGAAATTAGCAAATAAAAGATGCGCCTCAACCCACGATCGAACCATCGACCTCCTGCATGCCAACCAAAAACTCTACCCACTGCACCAACTGTACAGCACGGCGAGGACGTACTGACAGCGGTAGTTACCCTACATATGGTTACAGTGTTGCCAGATTGCTACTCTTTAACGTCCGTTTTCTACCGGATATACTCGCAAGACGAAATTTTGTAAGAGACATTTTTTTATTGCTGGCATGTGAGAAGTCGCGCTGCGACGCCCGAGTGCGCGAATTACGCTTCACCCTGTGTATAGGAGATACGATAAAACGTCATAAGGCCAACCACGTAGAACACCAAAAGAGGCATCTAATGGAGAAGTTTCAAAGCAGTAACTCTCGAAATAAAGGTCTGCACTTGTAGACATGTCCATGCTTATCTATATAAATAAAATTGTAGACGCTCCGCTGTCTGTAATTTAGTTTGTTTGGCCAATTTTTAAGATATGTATTCGATTTAAGTCAACTCAAGTCCGAATCGGTGGTTTTTAATTTTCGTGTCTGTCATTTTGTTCCAACATCACGGCGAATCGCCTGAAGAGATCCAGACCAAACGTCGTATTTAGAGTATACTGATCCCGACGAAGTTTTTGATATGCATGTGATAGAAAAATCTTTGTATAGACGGGGGTGGCGGGTATAAAATAACGGAACGGTATACCTCCATTTTCACTTATACTATTGATTTTCTGTAAAATCAGTGGACTGTATGTGAAACGCCTCTTCATTATAAATAACTTTTGTTATGTTCATAATTTAGCTTACTCTTAAAATGACGGAGGATTTTCTTTTCTGCGGGTATCATGGTGTGCATTGAGTGACCGACTGACCGACAACGAACCTACAGGTTACAATGACAACGTATCTGACTGCTTGCCAGCAGGGAAGTAACGTATTACCATTTTCGTCATCATTCCTGTAAACTCGTGGTCGTTCCTTGGGTAGAAAGCAATAGAGACGTCAATCGGCCATTTTGCGGGATATTGGCGGAATATCGTTAGAGGTTATAACCATCCTCGACTAGCTTAAGTAATAACACCGTAAGTCATCTTCTTATCTGTTTACCTAAGAATCCCTGGGCCTAAATTTCTCCTTTGTTACCGCTTTCTTATATCCGTAACTCATACCATCACAATTTATTGAGGGACATTTGAATTTCCAATGCATCCACTTGGTATTCAAATATTTGTCTTATCCGGATGTCCTCTGTTACAATCCTATATTTTATTAATTTCAACTTTCTTAACTGTATCACTTTCTTCCTTAATTTCTCCCCATGTATGCGAGTGCCAATCCCCGTACCTGTACACACTTTCCTTTGAGAAAAAAACTCCAAGCTGTTCAAATGTATAACTTTTGGTCCCGGTGATATCGAAATATGGGTGCATTTTAATGACGGTGTAGACCTTCGTTTCGGGATAATTGGTGGCTAAACGGTAAGTCGTATTACAAAACAGGTAGCACCTTCGCCGTCCTATTGTAGATACGGTTGTTGATACGTTAGATAGCGCTGCAATTCTCCATTTTAATGAAATCTTTCGAACTCAATTGTGACTTGGATTATGAAAAATGGCCTGTCGTATAATGAACATTCTCAATCTCTATTATTAATGGCATTTGCCAAGTGAGTCTGCCGTTATAGTAGAATGTCCCCAACTCGATTCAATCAATCAATCAATCAATCAATCACTACTGATCTGCATTTAGGTCAGTCGCCCAGGTGGCAGATTCCATATCTGTTGTTTTCCTAGCCTTTTCTTAAATGAATGGAAATAAATTGGAAATTTATTGAACGTCTCCCTTGGTAAGTTATTCCAATCCCTATCTCCCCTTCCTATAAACGAATATTTGCCCCAATTTGTCCTCTTGAATTCCAACTTTATCTTCATTTTGTGATATTTCCTACTTTTAAAGACACCATCCAAACTTATTCGTCTACTGATGTCCTCCCACGCCATCTCTCCACTGACAGCTCGGAACATACCACTTAGTCGAGCAGCTCGTCTGCTTTCTCCTAAGTCTTCCCAGCCCAAACTTTGAAACATTTTTGTACCGCTACTCTTTTGTCGGAAATCGCCCAGAACAAATCGAGCTGCTTTTCTTTGGATTTTTATGCTCTCTCCTTTACATCCTTACTACAACCCCTAAATACTCTCATAACCATGTGCACAGATCTGTACTCTTTATTTAAATCATATTTATGTGATTACCCCAATGAAGATCTTTCCTTATATTAATACCTAGGTATTTACAATGATCCCCAAAGGGAACTTTCACCCCATCAACGCAGTAATTAAAACTGAGAGGACTTTTCCTATTTGTGAAAATCACAACGTGACTTTTATCCCCGTTCATCATTATACTATTGCCTACTGTCTATCTCACAACATTAACGAGGTCATTTTGCAATTGATCACAATCTTGTAACTTATTTATTACTCTGTGCAGAATAACATCATCTGCGAAAAGCCTTATCTCTGATTCCACTTCTTTACACACATCATTGATATATATATGAAAACATAAAGGTCCAATAATACTGCCTTGAGGAATTCCCCTCTTAATTTTTACAGGGACAGATAAAGCTTCACCTACTCTAATTCTCTGAGTTGTATTTTCTAGAAACAGAGCCACCCATTCAGTCACTCTTTTGTCAAGTCCAATTGCACTCATTTTTACCAGTGATTGACAGTAGGAAATATGGCCTGCCACTATCCTTAAAACTTCCCCAATGCCTACCTTACATCGGAAACAACTTAAACAACTTATTTTGTCCTCCCTGCTTTGTTTCTGGGATAGAGCTAAGACGCATACAATTTAATATAATCTTACTCAGCGCCTTTATATTAATTTACGAAGAAATCCGTATACAATGTAAAATACCCTAGGGAAGCACTGCTACATTTGCAAGTAAATAATTAAAGAGGATAATTCAAAATCACTTTTGTTTTATAATGGAGGTGGAATATGGTAATTACGTGTCTCATATTCCTTTTATCTATTTGCAGGTACAATTAGATTATATATTGGAAGATTTCAATAACTGCGCCGATATTCCTGACGCGAAGATAAGTTTCTCCGGCATAGATTTTGAATTCAAAAATTACACCTTTAGAGTTGTGAATGCCAAAATGGAAGTTAAGGAGGACATCTCTAAAAGTTCTCACGTAAGTATATCTTTGTTTGATAATAATCAGGTCATCAAAATCCAGTCGGAAGTTTTTGTGTAACATTAGTGGTACTCTCAGGCTGTTTAGCGGAGACTCGTTGCTTGACGGTTTGAATAATGTAGTAATTATATTTCAGTGGATCCCTATATAACCATACGACGACAGTAAGCAACAACCGATATAAACAGCCTTCAAATGTTCAGACCTTACAATTTTCATACTTGCAGATTGATAGTTAATTATTAGAACAATTAAAGAGATACAATATAAAGATGATGTGACGAGAATTTGATGCCTTGCACTCCACTTGATCTTGTGGATACTGCGGAACGTTTGCTGTTAGTTTCTTAATACGAGGGCTGTAAATAAAGTTGTGGCAGCGTAGTCCAGGCATACGAAGGAGATTGCGCATGCGCAAATAGGATATGGGAGTGCTGTTGCTGTGTGGCGTTGAAGTGAAGAGAGTTGGTTTCACATCTTGAAAGCATGTTTTCAAAGGGTGATAAGCGTTTGTGGATCAAAATCTAGGTTTCCCGTGAAAAACAAAACGTATCAGAATGTTATCGAGGATTACGTAAAGCTTCTGATCAAAATGCATTACCGTATAGGCAGTTTGCATGATGGTTCAAGAGGTTTCGTGCTGGTCGGAATGAGACTGTGAATTTGCAACGCTCAGGTCGGCCGCCCATTTCTCAAGATCAGGTTGATATGGTGATTGCTCTCGTTCCCGTAGAGCACTGATGGACTGTCTGAGGATTATCCGTAGAGGTTGGTTTCAGTGGTCAAAATGTTGTGGCACATACTGACGATATGTCTTCACACGAATAAAATTGCTTCCCGTTGGTTTCTACATCAACTCACCGACGTAGAGAAATGGCACTGATATGCACTGGCTGGCATCCACTTGGACAGATACCGCAACGATGGAGACGCATTTCTGGAGCTTATTGTCGCCATTAATGACACGTGGGCACGAGCCTACGAGCCTGATTTAAAGCTTCCATCGAATGAATGGCGCCACGTACATAGAAATTTCGACAGGAATCCAGTCGGGTGAAGTTTATGCTGATTGTGGCATACAACTACGAGGGGGTTATTCTTACGCATGTTCTGCCTGAGGGTCACACCTTAACAGTGACCACTAATGCCGATTTATGGAGGGACACCTACGTCCAGCTATGCGGTGCAAATGCCCATGATTTTTTGCGAGCGATCACCCTATCGCGTTGGATGACAACGCACGTTCTCATGTCGCAAACAATGTGAAGCTTTTATTGTAACGGTGGCATTTGGAGGTCTACGAACACCCTCCGTACTTCCCAGGGATGAGTCGTTATGGCTTCGACGTCTTTCCGAAGTTGAAGAAACCACTCCGAGGCCACCGATTTCTTGACGTGGCTTCTGTACTCCGCGCAGAAGGGCGCTCCGCCGCTGTCATCACCATCGAACGTCTTGCCTATGGCTTCTCGACATTTTCGGGTGACTAGATTGAAAGAATGTAATGCAATTGTGCTTAGTTCATTAAATATTGCGTTCTATCACAATAGGGAACATGCATGATCCGGGGATTTAATTAAAAATATGCTAATCTGATTCAAAATTGCATGCAGAATTCAAAAATGTGATCAGAATGTACAAATAATAACTCGAAACATGATAAAAATCTACGAAAATGTCACGTCACGCAAGTACGCGATCTCATTGGCCTGACGTCATCGTACAGGTTGACTGAATTAGCAGACGAAGTAACACACAGTGTGCTGTGAGAAGCAGGATACACTTCGCGTATTTCTACTTTACGTTAGTGTCTAGTATGGTTAAATTCGAGGTCTATACATTGGATAATAATCTGAGTGGTATATTTTAGACTTAAAATGAATCCTGCGCAGACAGTGAGGCAGAAAACTTATAAATGGTGTAGAGTTCCGATGTGCAATAGCATACCAAACAAATTGTTTATAAACGTTCCAAAGACGCTAAAACTAGGGAGAAATGGATTTTGGCGAGCTGGAGAAATGCTGGTGATATATCGGAAAAGTCTACAGTTTATTTTTTTGAAGATTTTAACGTAAGATGAATTTGTTTGAATTTTCAAATCACTTTTCCATGTCAGCTGTTCTAGTGGTAATACTTTAAATTTTAATGTATGATGCTTTATTTAAATGCTTCAATTACATCTTGGAATATGAAAGTAATAAACAGTGCATTAAATAATGCTGATTATTAAAGTATTCTTCAAACCTAACCTATGTTTTGGGTGATCCATGTCAAGATAATAAATCAAAGGGGTTATGAACCATTGTGACAGCTCTAATTCTACCAATATATCTTGGCATGGGACAGTTATGTATGTCTTTATTGAAGAGCTTAATTGGTAAAGAAATTTAGGCTATATCTAAATACTCTATAATGTAACAAAGAATAGCGTGTACATCATGAAAGGAAACAACGTGAATTTAACAAATGTATAACTCTACACAAAACCAATGCTTGTCTGTTGGGGTCTTATAGGTTAATAATGCTCAATTATAATAATTATCATAATATTAATGAAATAAATAACATAATTGCACACAGGTGAAAATAGTGATGTAGGTGTTTAAAATATTATCCAACTTATCCTAAGTTTTAGGTTATACAAGCCAAGTCAATAAACCGAAGGGTAAAAATACCGCGCGAGTTGCCCGTGCGGTTAGGAGCGCGCAGCTGTGAGCTCGATGCTGAGGCTGTACCTAAGGCCACGGCCGCTTTGTTCCCATTCCTAGTCCTTTCCTATCCCATCGTCGCCATAAGACCTATATGTGACGGTGTGACGTAAAGCAAAAAAATAAAAGTCACAGCACCCAAAGACATTCCTGTATTGAGCGACTAAAATGTCACCAGGACACTTTTCTTTCCTGATATGCTCAGCTTGTTAAAAGCCAAATGTAATTAATGTTATTGGCTTCACGCCCCGCTAACTACTTCTACGATTTTCGGAGATGCCGATGTGCAGTAATTTAGTCCTGCAGGAGTTATTTTACGTGCCAGTAAATCTACAGACACGAGGCTGACGTATTTGAGCACCTTCAACTACCACCGGACTGAACCAGGATCGAACCTGCCAAGTTGGGGTCAGAAGGGCAGCACCTCAACAGTCTGAACCACTCGGCCCGACTTGTGAAAACTAGATGAAGTCATATTTATCTTTATCATGTTTAACTTTTTCCCTCCACAAAGATATTTAATTCTCTTTCATGGGCCCCGTAAGTGGGTAGGCCAGTTGTCCCAACCATAAATATATATATTTTTTGGGAATGATAGATTATAGCCCTATAGTACTATGATCTTTCTTTCTTTCCTTCTTTCTTTCTTTCTTAATCAGTTTATCCTTCAGGGTTGGTTTTCTCTCGGACTCAGCGAGGGATTTCACCTCTACCACTTCAAGGGCAGTGTCCTGGAACGTGAGACTTTGAGTATGGTGATGAAACTGGTGAGGAGGGCCATTACCTCACCCAGGCGGCCTCACCTGTTATGCTCAACAGGGGCCTTGTTGGAGGATGGGAGGATCGGAAGGGATAGACAAGGAAGAGGGAAGGAAACGGCCGTGGCCTTAGGTGCCTGGAGGAGAAGTAGGAAAATACGAAAAACCACTTCGAGGATGGCTGAGGTGGGATTCGAAACCCTTCTACTCAGTTGACCTCCCGAGGCTGAGTAGACCCCGTTCCAGCCCTCGTACTATTTGTTTTCAACTTTCATGGCAGAACCGGGAATCGAAACCGGGCCTCCGGGAGTGGCACACATTAACCACTACACCACAGAAGCGGACTAGTACTATAATTCTACCTATATGTTTATGTTAGTGCTGAAATCCGATTTCTTGCTTTACTAATGCTGAAAGCCCGAAAATGTAATGTTATTCTTTAATAGGGGAGTCAGTCTAGAAGGAAATGTTGAAAGTGATGTGATATCTATCCAGGTGCGTTGTTATCCTAATACTATGGGTTACAGTACATTGCACGTATATAAAAGACACCACTTACAAACTTGCTTGTTATCCGCGAATTTCTGCGGCCATAAAAGTCACTATTTTTCAAGAATGATGACATTTACACATGATAGATTGTCTGACTGTGCAGTTTTGAACCTTTCTTCCGTCATTTCTAAGTTATTCGCGATCATCAATAATAAACAATCGGCTTTTAGCAACGGCTGATGCACAACGGCTGGTAGAGCTCCATGCGGTACTGGATCGTGACGTCACAGCGCGCCGCTTACGTCAGAGGCCGTTTCACTCGCCTTGCGGAAAGGCACTATTAAATATTTTTTTAGTGGTAGAAAACAAGGCAACATACCACAATGTAATACGTTTACGTACTATTTCATTGGTGTACTTTTCAAAAAAAATATTTTTGAAAATGATGCATGTTCCCAATTGCCACGACTCTGTTTACAGTACTCCTATATGACTCATAGTCTGGAAATAAATACTGTGGGAGTAAGACACACTTATCTCCCCTTAAGAAGGGGGTGAAATTGTAGTTGTTGTTATTATTGTTTCTACGTCCTACTAACTACCTTTCGCGGATTACGGAGACGTCGCGGTGCAGGTATTTGTTCCAACAGGAGTTCTTTCACGTACCAATAAATGCAGCGATATGAGGCTAACGTATCTGAGCGCCTTCAAATACAATCGGACTGAACCTGGTTCGAACGTGCCAAGTTGGGGTCAGAAGCGCTGCGCATCAACCGTCTGAACCACTCAGTGAAAAATAAAAATCTACAATATTCCGTGTCGCTGAGATTTACTGTGCAACTCTGGATTCCATTTATGTCGAACTTCAGCCCCAATCAGGTTGGGGTTAGAAGGGACTTCCAAATAACCGAGAAGGTGGACGTTTCAGCATAGCTGTCAAACCAACTTGGTACATATATGACGTATTTTCTCGAAAAAAAAGTACCGTCGGCTGTGGGGGGCGTGACGGCAACCTAGCACCCGAGGGGTTGTGGTGGGGAGGCATATAGAAATAGATCATGTCGAATCCAAAGTTTTCGGGGTCGATGGGATGAATTGTGACAGTTTTGATGTTGCTTAAGTCCATGTTCAGTCCTCATTAGCATGGGGGTTGACAAGAGATAAAAAGGAATGTCCAAAATTAATATGTTTATTGTTGTGCATGTGTAAATTCCAACATAGATCTCAAATACTCTTGGTACACATATCTCTTACTGTCTGAAAAAAAAAATACTGTGTCCTTAAAACAATCTAGCCATAGGAGAGGGCGCGAAAATTAAGCATAGTATAACGATCGAAGCCTGCCTCTGTGGTGTAGTGGTTAGTGTGATTAGCTGCCACCCCCGGACGCCCGGGTTCGATTCTCGGCTCTGCCACGAAATTTGAAAAGTAGTGCGAGGGCTGGAACGGGGTTCGCTCAGCCTCGGGAGGTCAACTGAGTAGAGGTGGGTTCGATTCCCACCTCAGCCATCCTGGAAGTGGTTTTCCGTAGTTTCCTACTTCTCCTCCAGGCAAATGCCGGGATGGTACCTAACTTAAGGCCATGGCCGCTTCCTTCCCTCTTCATTTTCTATCCCTCCCAATCTTCCCATCCCCAACAAGGCCCCTGTTCATCATAGCAGGTGAGACCACCTGGGCGAGTTACTGGTCATTCTCCCCAGTTGTATCCCCCTACCCAGAGTATGAAGCTCCAGAACACTACCCTTGAGGCGGTAGAGGTGAGATCCCTCGCTGAGTCCGAGGGAAAAGCCAACTCTGGAGGTTAAACAGATTAAGAAAGAAAGAAAGAAATATAACGATCGAAATTAGTGTCAAATTCATTTTCGTAATTTACGAGATGAAATGTGACACTCTGGATACCGTTTTATTCAATGTTCAGCCCAATCGGCATGGAGGTGTGAACGGATGAAAATAGAAAATGTCCAAAGTGACCGAGATTATCGATTAACTGTACCCTTTTTAAATAGTAACGGCCTGATGTACTTCGTACATGTTACCTTGGTGCTCTTCTATACTTACGAAATGGTTCCTCTTTTCTCAGGGCAGCAGTTACGTCCTCACGCTAGTTTCATGAGTTCAAGGAGGGTCCTAACTACAGCTAAGTCTACTATTTAAAATGGACTGTTCTCCTATTCTTGTATATTATTTATTCACAAAATTCAATAATTAAATGAAATTTAATATTTTATTTGAACAAAAACGTATTACATTAATTTAGTAATTAAGTTATTAGGCCTTTGCTGGTAGGATGTAGTATTTACAGTGCACTATGTCTTCTGGTATGGGCTATACTAAATTATTTTGTTACTTTCATTGACCTGTCTCAGTCTTATCCTTGGCTTGGACAATATGAAAATGGCTGAGGTATGGGTGATGCTAGTAATGCCATTCTTTATGCAGCCAGTCCCTGCTATGTATGGTGTGAAATTGCCGCTCATAGGGTCGGTTGGTGCACGCATTTCAATGGACTTGGCAGACTGATATGCAATAGCAACTGCTACCTCAGTGAGGAAAGCAACGGGAAACTACCTCACTCCTCATTTCCCTAGAACGCCTCTTCAGTGACACCTAGGCCATCTATGACAGCTAATGGTGGACCTGTTGAGGATCCAAACAGCCTTCGGGCTGAACACCCAACACAATTAATTTATTGCTACTCGATTATAATTTGTTTCCAAATGAACCAAAATCTTAAAAGAAATAAACAGAGCTTTGCTTACATTAGTTAATAAAAATGAAAAAACATTTAAGTCGCGACACACAATTTAGTCGCATGATGATATTATAATGCTGTTCAAATACCTCTATCAATTATCCACAAATTTAATCTAGATTCGATTGTCCGGCTCCGTGGCTAAATGGTTAGCGTGCTGGCCTTTGGTCCAGAGGGTCCCGGGTTCGATTCCTATCCGGGTCGGGGATTTTAACCTTATTTGGTAGGACCTCATGGACGCCGGTCGCCTATGCAGCGTCGAATTGAAAGACCGGCACCAGGCCTCTTCGGAGGCCACACGCCATTATTATTATTATTATTATTATTATTATTATTATTATTATTATTATTATTATTATTATTATTAGATTCGATTAATGAATTTATTAATACAAACGAAATTCATCTTCTACCATCACTCCATCAAGTGTGCGTACAATTTGCTCTTTACATTTATAAATACATATTCATGAATGTGAACGGGCTGTGAAACAGTGCCTGCATTTCTACATGACACGACCACCTGACATTTAATTTAAGACTGTTCACAATTCGCAGAAAAGCAGTGGCTGAAAATATCACCTGAACGTGAGTCGGATCCTCAAATTTAACTATAACATTACAGCGAATTCTCAGAGAGAAACAAAGAGTAAATTATCACCAACTGAGATGGAAAATAGGATCCACAAAATTTAAATACATGCTGAAGCACTCTCTTATGATATTATTGGAGGCTCAAAATACGCTTCGTAATTTAACTCATTCAGAAAATGGAATCTGGCCACTGGATAAATTTAATTCATTTAATTCTCTGCTACCATTTAATTTTTGTAATGATAAAATAAGGTTCCATTTGATTTATTGTAATGTAAGGTTTGGAGATTCATGTTCATCGTTCGCAGTATTGCAGAATTATCCTTATACGATACGTAGGTAATAAGAGGCCGTGGTAATAATGATAATTCGAATACAGATTGCAGACTTGCACTATGTAAAGAATAGCGCAGTGGAAGCAACGCGTGTCACTTTACGAGTCGCTCGAGAGCCTCCACCACCAGCTAATAGCTCTCGGCCAGCACCTCACCGAACTTTCTCTCTCCGCAAGTGTTATGTGTGCGGATCGGCGGACCACCTTCGAAATAAGTGTCCTTTTATGAAATCTAATGGAACCAGGAATGAAGCAGGGCCATACCAGAGATGTCTGAAGTGTGTATCTTCACATCTTGCTAAAAATGAAAACCTGTACTTCACCTTATAGCACACCTTCATGTTCTACTTCTGGTGCTGCCCCCAATAACTTACGCGATAGGAAGTGACTAGCGCGCCCGGCTGAGTCACCAACTTCAGATTCTCGAGGCTCAGCCCAGGTCAGGTCAGGCACCGAACACTCTGAGGAGGAAAAACCCTCTAATATGTATCTTACGAGGTCCGAAGGAATGTCACAAAATCGCCTCTGAGCCCCAGGATTTGTGCCCTTCCTCAAAAATGAACCAGACATGGCTCTGTTAGACTCAGGAAGTGTCAGCTCTATTATTTCTGAGGATTGGTTTTCTAAATTGAAAGTTTGCTGTAAGTTTCCTGATTATAGTTTTACTTCTGTCAAATTTTAGGATTTATTCGTGCTAAAATTCGCATCTTTTAGAAATTTAAGTTGTTTGTTGCCGAACAGTAGTCATGCCCCGTGATATTAGGGGCAGATTTCATGTCGCTTTCTGGTCTAGTGCTCGATCTTCAGAGCAAGTCTTGCACATCAAAATTTGAAACTAATTTCCATATTCCCCTTTTAAAATGTAATTTCACATACCCAGAGTGAGATGTCGTTAGACCTTAGATATCTACCCGAGGACCAGGCTGAAACTATTCGTAAGTTATGTCAGTCCATTTCTAGATATATTTTCGGCAAACCTTGGTGTTACTGATTTAATCAAATATAAGATTGGGGTGAATGATTCCATCCCTGTAAGGTTTCCTCACTATAGGCTATCATCACCTAAAATGAAGGCCCTTAAGGAGATTATTGATCAGATGTTGAAGGATAACATTATTCAACCTTCAAAGTCGTCATATTCATCGCCCATCTTTCTCTTACCAAAACCTCAAGGCGGCTTCAGGCCAGTTATTGATTATATGGCGTTAAACCGTAAGGTTGTATTGTAAACATTGCCCCTTCCTGATTTGCATTCATGTTTCTCTTGGTTTCGGAAGGCTAAGTTCTTCACCACCGTAAATCTTTTTTTGCTAGTTGTTAGTTGTTTTACGTCGCACCGACACAGATAGGTCTTACGGCGACGATGGGAGAGGAAAGGGCTAGGAGTGGGAAGGAAGCGGCCGTGGCCTTAATTAAGGTACAGCCCCAGCATTTGCCTGGTGTGAAAATGGGAAACCACGGAAAACCATTTTCAGGACTGCCGACAGTGGGGTTCGAACCTACTATCTCACGAATACTGGATACTGGCCGCACTTACGCGACTGCAGCTATCGAGCTCGGTTCCCCTAGATCTTAACCAAGCATATAACCAGATACCTCTTGCAGAAGAATCGAAATATCTGACTGTTTTCGCGACCGACTGGAACTTGGACTAATTAAACCGCGTGCCTTTCGTGCTCCCCACGGGCGCGGCTGTTCTTACTAGATTGCTAGATAGGGTCTTCTCCGACAACAAATTCAAACATCTGTACCATAATCTAGATGATGTCGTGATTTTCTCTGAAACCTTTGAAGAACACTTAGCTCATCTTGAGGAAGTCCTAAATCGCCTTCGTAAGGCTGGATTAACAGTCGTTATCAAAGGTATCTTTCACCAAATCATCTATGTCTTTCCTAGGGCACATTGTGTCACCCGGTGGAGTTTCAGTCAATCATTCCCGAACGCTATCAATCCGGGAATTTAAGCCTCGTAAACATGTTGAAAGAATTGCTGGATTAATCGGCATGGTGAATTTCTTCAGGAAATTTATTCCCAACTTTACTGAGAGGGGGCGACCCTAAACCTCTCTTCGTCGGAAAGGTGTCATGTTTGAGTGGGAGCCATCGCCCCGGTCTTAGCTGTGCCAGATTTCTCTAAGAAGTTCATCGTTCAAGGAGATGCCCTATCATCTATGGTCACCGCTGTCTTTCTCCAAGTATCTGAACTCGGAAGGCGGCCTATTGCCTTGTGCGTCTAGGACCTTATCGGCTCAAGAAACCAAGCACTCCGTATATGAGTTAGAAGGACTGGCTGCCCTGTTCGCCTTGGAAATTTCCGCCTGTACCTGGAACACGTTAAGTTCGAATTAGAGACCGACAATCAGGCTCTCAGCTGGGTTTTGGCTCGGACCCGTCGTACAGGACGTATCGACCGTTGGCTTTTTGGCGTTTCAATTTGAAGTGCGGCACATTCGAGGATCCGAGATTATGGTCACAGATTGGTTAAGCCGTATGTTTACTAGCAAGGTTGATTCCACTGACCCGGAGGAAACGTCTTCTCTTTCTATTTCCGTACCTCATTGTGTTAATGCCATTTTGATTGATGCCCCTCTGTTATTCCGTGACATTGAAAAATATCAACGGAAAGATCCAGTGCTGGCTCCTATTATGGAAACCCTTTCTTCTGGGGAACATGTTGTCCCTTATGTTCTGAGGAATAGGGTTCTGTTACGCCCTCCGAGGCACGATCAAAAGATGTAAGTTCTAGTTTCAGCTGTTCTTGTTCCCATGATCTTCAAGTACTACCATGAGACGCCATTAGGAGGACATTTAGACATTTTAAAAACTAGAGAAAAATGAGAGGAATGTACATCTGGAAGAATATGGACGGTGAAATTAGGGAAGTGGTCAAAGTTTCCTTAGCAAGCCCATGTTGTCCACTAAGCTAGGGCTACTGTCAACACAACAAGCGTCTCGCCCTATGGAGCGGAATGGGAAGAAATTCATGCTTGTCTGTGTAGATGGCTGCACCCGGTTTTCATGGCTATTTCCGTCTAGGCTTCCCACCGCTCAGTTTACCATTTCTTGCCTTAATAATATTTTTGCTTACTTTGGCCTTTGTTAGTATATCGTCTCTATTAATGCCAAGGCATTCAACTCTAATTTATTTCGCAAAAGTCTGTTTTGACCTATTCATCTCACATGTAACCACATCAGACAATTATCCACAACCATCTCTAGCTGAGTGTGTTACCCGTAATCATAGATCGGCTTTGATCGCTCTTCATCATGAAGAACATTCTAGGTGGGATACTTCACTATATTGGTTATGCTTTGCATTCAACTTGGCGGTTCACTAGTCGCACAAGTTTTCTCCTGCATGTCTTATGCTTAAGTTCGTTCCTAACACCCCGTGGTCCAATTTGTGGTCGATCAATATGATTTTTCCAGATACAATAGACCCCGATAATATCAGGGATCTGTGGAGAAAGGCCAAAATTAACCTTAAGGCTTCCCATGAGAAAGTGAAGGAGAGATATGATCGTGGACGGAGACCCACGAATTTAAAGTTTGGAAACCGAGTCAAGGTGAAAAATTTTGTTCTTGAAGGCAAGCCTGGCCCCAGATTTCATAGAAGGGCCATTATTCTGGATTTCGTAACACCGGTCACCCTCTTATTGAGTATCCTCGACACAGAGAGGATATTTAGGGTTCATCTGTCCGAAGTAAAACCTGTATGAATTCTGCTCTCTTCAGTATAGCCCCCCAAGCGATGGCATTGACAATGTAATTATATGTCCTTCCTTAGAAGCTTAGAATTTTAAGTTTTTCATAATTAAAAGGAGGAGGCCTTCCGCCCCTGTTAACAGTGAAAAGTTTCTAATGTAAATTCTTTACCTTTCAACCTTTCGTAAAAACCTACCTTTCAGCATTTATTTGCTCCCCCACCCCCTGTCTGCCATTACCTTGACCCTGCCTCCAAGCCTGAGCCTGGATTCCATGAACTCGTCCTCTATGCCGCCTGCCTTAACTGCACCACCAACAAGAAACAAACTCTCTCCATAAAGTCAGTTACTGTTGCCCAGGAATTATTATTGCGGTGCCCTGATGTCATCTGAGGCCGTGTCATAACAACTGGCGAGTGGTGCCGCCGCGGGGTAAGGGCCCACCTCGTTCCGCCCCGGTCTTCTGCACTACGGCAAACCTGGGCACCATCATTAGTGGCAATGGCTGGGATGCGGTTCCACAACCGCTCAATTCATCACTGGGAAGAACTTCAATATTTGGTCTGTAACACCTTTCAAGGTAGAGGGAGAGACGTATCTGAGGGTGCTTTTGGGGTACGGAGGACACCACCCGAGCTTCGGCAGTAGCGGCCACTCTTGCCATCAACGTTGGACATCACTGACCGGCCTACTACAAATTCATAAACACTTCAAGAATTATTTTTCTCATATATCTTGTGAATGAACTCTTCATCAAGAAATTTTCTGATTTCGGTCCCTAAATTTAAGATTTTCTAAAAAGCTAAATTTCAAAACTGTATCAACCGTGAATGTACTTTTGGGGGCGGAGGTATGTACCGGAGGTACACCCACTCCATACATTCAAACTGAGCGCCTTTTAGAAGGCCATCTATTATGTGAACGGTGAACTGTATATCAGAAGGAGTTTCAAACTTTATTTTCTGATGTCTCTACTGTCAACTTGTGTGCCCCCTCAGGTGGGAAGATAGACAATTAATCTTCAATGAAATGTGTAGTTTCTAGGTTTACAAAACTGAAATGTTTGTAGATTCCTTTATGTGTTCTTAGGTTAGTAGCACTGCTATCCCTTCGTTCTTCATGAAATGATCAACAAATTACAAATTTTGGATACTTATTAAATTAGCCAATCGGAATTCTGGGTGCGTTCATGGCATCGGCCCAGAGAGTTCTGGAACCTTCCTCTCCGCTATAAAAGCTGGGACGTTTTTGGCCATGTTGTCTTTTCCATCGCTCCAGTAAAGAGCTTTAGACTGTGTTCGTAGTGGATGCAGGGAACAAGCCTTACCCGTCGTCGGAAGTTCCACCAGCTCAAGGTAATGGCAGACATTTTTAATCATATGAGTCTCAGAAAGCTAACTTCAGGGGAATGTTTCAAAATTATTTCTTAATATATATCTATCATCTTTTCAATGTAAATTTTACAGCAAGTCTAAGGACTGTATTCTAACTTAGGGAATACAGAGTGTTAACCTTCTTTTAATTCCCATTCAACTTGGCATTAGATTGATGATAATTTTCCAAACTTTAAAATAAATCTTTTCTTTTGGAACATACTATTTTCTCTATTTAGTCACCGTTTTAGTATAGACTTATCTTCTGTAACTTAGGGCCATAAGCCCATATAGGGTTTTTAAAAGCTTTTAAGTGTGTTTCAAACGAGTGCAAGTGTTTGCCTACTAGCAGTTAAGTTTACAGCCGATATTTTAAACTTTTTTTTCTCTAAGGAGCCTTTGTTAAACGTTAACCATTCACATTCAAGTGTAAATCAGACTCTCGATCGGGTAAGACAGTATATCTGTCGTGAAATGATCTAGTGTAAAATTTAGATTGTGCCTTGGAGAGGCTTGATAGTAATAGATTTGGAGGGAAATCTTCTAGAGAATTAATTGAACGGAGCAATGGTGCACTTCTGAATATGTAACTTATGAGCTAAAAGCTCATTTCTTTTACTTATTGCGTACCTGAACTTGGTGCTTTCATGTTATTTGAGCCAAAGAGTTCCTGTTTCCTTGTTGTTTAAAAGAAAGCTCTGAAAGTCGGAAAGAAATAGAATTTCAAATATTAGGTTTTAAGTTATACTTTGATCTTTTCTTTGTCTACCCATTCACACCCGCACCTTCTTACACCTCTGTGCTCCATGGTATCCCTGTAACAATAATAATTTGGTGAACATAAAATTATTTGTGCATGTCAGTAGAATGAGATACCCTCTCAAATACACTGACTGACAGAGCAAATGCAACACCAAGAAGGAGTGGTCAGAACTTTATGCCAATTGCAGGGTAGACTGACGTCACTGAGGTATGCTCATGATGTGAAATGCGCCGCTGTGCTGCGCACGTAGCGAACGATAAATGGGACACGGCGTTGGCGAATGGCCCACTTCGTACCGTGATTTCTCAGCCGACAGTCATTGTAGAACGTGTTGTCGTGTGCCACAGGACACGTGTATAGCTAAGAATGCCAGGCCGCCGTCAACGGAGGCATTTCCAGCAGACAGACGACTTTACGAGGGGTATGGTGATCGGGCTGAGAAGGGCAGGTTGGTCGCTTCGTCAAATCGCAGCCGATACCCATAGGGATGTGTCCACGGTGCAGCGCCTGTGGCGAAGATGGTTGGCGCAGGGACATGTGGCACGTGCGAGGGGTCCAGGCGCAGCCCGAGTGACGTCAGCACGCGAGAATCGGCGCATCCGCCGCCAAGCGGTGGCAGCCCCGCACGCCACGTCAACCTCCATTCTTCAGCATGTGCAAGACACCCTGGCTGTTCCAATATCGACCAGAATAATTTCCCATCGATTGGTTGAAGGAGGCCTGCACTCCCGGCGTCCGCTCAGAAGACTACCATTGACTCCACAGCATAGACGTGCACGCCTGGCATGGTGCCGGGCTAGAGCGACTTGGATGAGGGAATGGCGGAACGTCGTGTTCTCCGATGAGTCACGCTTCTGTTCTGTCAGTGATAGTCACCGCAGACGAGTGTGGCGTCGGCGTGGAGAAAGGTCAAATCCTGCAGTAACTGTGGAGCGCCCTACCGCTAGACAACGCGGAATCATGGTTTGGGGCGCTATTGCGTATGATTCCACGTCACCTCTCAGGATAATGCCCGCCCACACACTGCTCGCATCTCCCAACAGGTTCTACGAGGTGTACAGATGCTTCCGTGGCCAGCGTACTCTCCGGATCTCTCACCAATCGAACACGTGTGGGATCTCATTGGACGCCGTTTGCAAACTCTGCCCCAGCCTCGTACGGACGACCAACTGTGGCAAATGGTTGACAGAGAATGGAGAACCATCCCTCAGGACACCATCCGCACTCTTATTGACTCTGTACCTCGACGTGTTTCTGCGTGCATCGCCGCTCGCGGTGGTCCTACATCCTACTGAGTCGATGCCGTGCGCATTGTGTAACCTGCATATCGGTTTGAAATAAACATCAATTATTCGTCCGTGCCGTCTCTGTTTTTTCCCCAACTTTCATCCCTTTCGAACCACTCCTTCTTGGTGTTACATTTGCTCTGTCAGTCAGTGTAGTTTCAAATAGTTACATATAAAGGAAAAGCATGCATTTTAATAATTCAAACATTTCTGTTAATTTCATTATTTCTGTTAACAGGGAATTGAGGAAATAACCGTATGTGACTCCAAGCGGCAATCAGATTCCTGTCAGTTTTTTCTATCTACTGGTCTAGGTGGAATATGTGAAGATATAGGTAATGAAGACAGCATTTTGTATCCGCTCTGGAATTCGGTAGAGAATTTTGAGAAGAAATGTCCTATAAAACAGGTTAGTACTTTGATAGAAATGGATGAACCAGTGAACAAGACGGGTATTTTACTTTTAGACAGTTAAATTACATTTCAGCGATCGAAGTGGAAAAATTACAGTAGTCGTAATGCAAGAGTAAGACTCAAGGAGAATTTCTAATTCAAATACACATTTTGGAAATTTACCTAATTTCTGTGTCTTCTTTATAATGATTTTGTGATGATTTTATGATGACTTTTATGGTGCGATCTGGTATGAACTACAGTAAGTTTCTTAGTTCTTGTCTCAGTCCCATCCATGGTCATGTGACTTCAGGTAAAAGCGCTGGTTGTTTTACTATTCCTTGAGCGTCCGTGTTGGATAGTGTTGACTACGGCTTGTAGGGTCCGTTGGTAAAAACGATTAAACCCTTAAGTTTTAAAAGGTCACGGAGTTAAAAAGATATTCCTTTCCATTTCCCTTCCCTTCCCCCCGAGGTAGGTAAACATTCCATTTGTTGGAATACTTCTTCCCTTGGTGTAGTGAGATCGTCATTTCGCCTCCCCCATAACTTTCTTGTAGCTACATGAAAGGTCGTTAAATGCTCAGCTCATGGGTACTTTAACTCGTGGACTCGCATGAAGGGTCGGACCCATACGTGCATGTAGTATATTTCCATACACGCCAATGTGTAGTCTAAATCATATGTCTGTCTCGGTGACATTCGGCAGCTATTCTGAACGTCCACTGTTCGCACTTACAGACTAATTAGATGGTTCAAATTTTAAGGATCATTGACTACGAATCGGTTATTTGATCTCAAGATTTTGGATTTTTGATGGGCAGGAATAGGCCTTCCGCTTCTCCATGTCGTACTGTGCTGGAATGTAAAAGATTTCTGATGACTCATTTGGTGTGTCCCTGAAAAAGTGAATTAAAACTGAAAATTAGATTGCGCAGTAGAAATCAGGTCTTTCTTTCACGCGATGGAAAAAATGAAATCCCATTCTTTGTTGATATGAAATCGTACTATAAACTCTGAGGCTGATGAACGAACTACGTCGTTCGGACAATCACTGAATCAATGTTAATGTTTCCATATACAACCGATTCAACACAAGCAAGCTGAGAATGACAACCTTGTCCCCTCCCATACGGTGAACTGGGAATTATATTTTCATGATTTTCTTCCCCACTTGAATGGTGGTAAAGCTGGACAAAGTGGAGGCAGATTGAGGACGATTTCCAAATTGTATGTTCGGTACAGCTTTTGGTCCGAACTAGTGCAAACTTTTCCCTGCTTCTCAGTTGAATATTACTGTTTGTCCGACTACTGTCGTGGTGCTGTGACTGATGACTCGTGAAACATATCGCCGACGATACCACCTTTATTGTCTGCTTATCGAAAGGCGTAAAATGACTCTTTTGTTCTTGCCGATAACCCACCTTGAAATGACATGTACCAAGTGTCCATTATTATGTGTCGTGCGATAAATATGTATATGGCACAAAAAATGGAAACAACATATTCTAAATAGTTTATTATATACTACGCAGATTTTTGATAGACCTAATGTTAAAGAAAATAATATGTGAGAATAAGTTTGCTTTAAACCCTGAATTGCATATGGCTATTAGTGCCGGGTGGGCTCTCCAGGGGCAGGTCTTTTGATTTAACGCCCATAGGAGACCTACGCGTCCGCCTCTGTGGTGTAGTGGTTAACGTGATTAGCTGCTACCCCCGGAGGACCGGGTTCGATTCCCGGCTCTGCCACGAAATTTGAAAAGTGGTACGAGGGCTGGAACGGGGTCCACTCAGCCTCGGGAGGTCAACTGAGTAGACGTGGGTTCGATTCCCACCTCAGCCATCCTGGAAGTGGTTTTCCGTGGTTTCCCACTTCTCCTCCAGCAAATGCCGGGATGGTACCTAACTTAAAGCAACGGCCGCTTCCTTTCCTCATCCTTGCCTATCCCTTCCAATCTTCCCATCCCCCTACAAGGCCCCTGTTCAGCATAGCAGGTGAGGCCGCCTGCGTGAGGTAATGGTCATTCTCCCCAGTTGTATCCCCCGACCCAAAGTCTGAAGCTCCAAGACACTGCTCTTGAGGCGGTAGAGGTGGCATCTCTCGCTGAGTCCGAGGGAAAACCCGACCCTGGATGGTAAGCAGATTAAGCAGAAGAAGAGGAAGGAGAATAAGAAGAAGACCTACGCGTCGTGATGAGGATGAAATGGTGAAGAAAACAAATACACCCAAACCCCTTGCCAGCGAAATTAAACAATGATGGTTAAAATTCCCGGCCCTACCGGCATTAGAACCCAGCAGCCCTGTGACTGAATGTCAGCACGCTAACCAATTAGCCATTGAGCCGGACGCTATTAACCCTAAATTCATGTGATAATCTTGACGTCATATGGACCTGATAACACAATCCTGAATAAGTAGATTCCAAAAACGTAGTTTTCTTGGAAATATATCCAGCAGTTTTCTAGTTTTAGGAACAAAAATCAGATACATATCCAGACAGACCGCCACCAAAGGGAAACAACGTTTAGGTGCCCAGTGTCACGTAAGAAACAAATAATTATAAGGACATTTTGCTCCTACAATGATAGTAGACACACTCGACTCTGACGAATTCATTTATGCACTTGATGATGACGATGATGATCATCATGATGATGATCATGATCATGGTCATTGTAATGATAATGGTAAGTTAGGGAGGCAGTGACTTGTGCTCTAGGTTTTTCAAGATTTTATAGTGGATATAGTGATGTTGGTTGAAGAGGATGCAATTATTTCAAACTGTAAGCATTCTTCTAGCACCCCCCCCCCGCCTCTGTGGTGTAATGGTTAATGTGAATAGCTGCTAACCCCGGAGGCCCGGGTTCGATTCCCGGCTCTGCCACGAAATTTGAAAAGTGGTACGAGGGCTGGAACGGGGTCCACTCAGCCTCGGGAGGTTAAATGAGTAGAGGTGGGTTCGATTCCCATCTCAGCCACCCTGAAAGTGGTTTTCCGTGGTTTCCCAATTCTCCTCCAGGCAAATGCTGTTATGATACCTAACTGCAGGCCACGGGCGCTTCCTTCCCTCTTCCTTGTCTATCCCTTCCAATCACCTCATACCCCCGCAAGGCCCCTGTTCAGCATAGCAGGTGAGGCCGACTGGGCAGGGTACTAGACATTCTCCCCATTTGTAACCCCCGACCCAGTGTCTTACGCTCCAGAACACTGACCTTGTGGCGCTAGAGGTGGGATCCCTCGCTGAGTCCGAGGAAAAACAACCCTGGAGGGTAAACAAATTAAGAGGAAGAAGAAGAAGTATTCTTGTTTAAATCGACGTAAAAACATTTCAATTGTAGCTCAACTAAGTGCTGTAAATCAGTTTTTAAACTGTAGGGAGATTCAATTCAGAACAGTGTTTACAAAGTTGCTATCAACATAGAGTGTTAACATTTCTGTAGGTCAAGTGAATTATCGATTATGACAAACTACTACCAACTTCAATGTTCAGTGTTCTCTTCTTCTTCTTTATCTGTTTACCCTCCAGGGCCGGTTTTTCTCTCGGACTCAGCGAGAGATCCCACCTTTACCGCCTGAAGGGCAGTGTTCTCTAGCTTCAGACTCTTAGTTGAGGGATACAACTAGGAAGGATGACCCAGTACCTCACCCAGGTGGCCTCACCTGCTATGCTGAACAGGAGTCTTGCGGAGGGATGGGAATAATGGAAGGGATAGACAAGGAAGAGGGAAGGAAATGGCCGTGGGCTTAAGTTAGGTACAATCCCGTCATTTGCCGGGAGAAGTGGGAAACCACGGAAAACCACTTCCAGGATGGCTGAGGTGGGAATCGAATCGAACCCACCTCTACTCATTTGACCTGCAGAGACTGAGTGGACTCCGTCCCAGCCCTTGTACCACTTTTCAAATTTCATGACAGGGCCGGGAATCGAACCCGGGCCTCCGAGGGTGGCAGCTAATCACACTAACCACTACACCACAGAGGCGGACGTTCAGTGCTCTCAATGAGTAAAAGTGTATTGTAATGAATCCATTATAATGAATACAGCCAGCGTTATGAAATTTTATCTGTAGAGAGCGCAAGTAAGTTATTTCCTCTTTTAAAACAGGTGTATGTGGAAATTGTTCAAAAGCTGTGCTACCTCACGATATAAATGGAAAAATTCATTGCAAGGTATGCAGTAATCTATTTCATAGTGCATGTGTAAATCTTACGGAAGTGTATGTGAAAAACTTGTGAGCCAATGTTGAGATGTAAATATGTAGTAATTGTGAGAACACTCCCCGTGGTAACGTGAGTGATCAGGAGAACAGTAAAGTTGTAGAAAATACACCGATTGTAAGCGAGGTTCATCGACTTCTTCTTTCAGTTAGTAAAGAAGTTATGAAATCGTGTAAGAATCTTGAGGTGGTAAATAACTGAACTCGGTTCATGAGATAGTGGAGAAAAACTTGATTCTACTCGAGAGTCATGGAGAAGAACTGAAATCATGCAAGGAAGTTATTGAGAGCCTAAAATCAGAGAACTGAACATTAAAGAACAAGACCAGCAACTTACAGTAAACAATAGATGATCTAGACCAGTATGGAAGGCAGAATACACTGGAAATACATAGGATTCCTGAAACGCCAAACGTAGATATGATCTCCTTTTTGAAAAATGTAGGTCGGGCATTAGATGTTACTATGAGTGAAAATATGATTGACACATGCCATAGGTTAAAAAGGCCAGTAAGTCAACCTAACGCAGGAATTATTGTGAAATTTGTTAGAAGATTTGACAGGGATATGTTTCTCCAAAGGCGTAAGATTAAACGTAACTTGAGCTGTGCTGACATTGCACTTACCTTCAGGGGGCCAATCTATGTCAACCAGAATCTCACTTTAAATAGAAGGATTATTTTCAGTGAAACAGAAAGGTAAAAATGGAGAGAGATTTTGAATATTTGTGGCTGGATAATGCCAGAAATATTAAAATTAGGAAGAAAGCAAGCAACACTTCTATATATACTCTTAGAACAATTCGTGAGCTTAAGAATTCGGTATGAATTAGATGGCTGTAAGGGATACATTGTTTTTCATTTTACTATCAGAATGTTAAAGGGTTGAACATCAAAATAAGTGACATATACACAAGTGTCCTTGCTAGTAATTATGACGTGATCATGGAAACAGAGTAATGGTTGACGAAGAGCGTATATAATGGGAACATATTTGATACAAGATATCATGTTTTTCGGTGGGATCATGTTCATGAGGAGGGTGGTGGTGTTTTGATAGCTGTTGCTAATATGTTTAAATCTGTTCTTGTAGAAACTGATGTAGAGAACATCGATTGTGTCTGTGTTAAATTTATTTTAGGTGAAAAGGTATATCTCCTTATAACTGTTTCCCTTCCACCAAACTCTGATCTAGAAACTTATAATAATTTTATGCACTACTTGAAAATATAGTATTCATATAACATTGTAATGTTATTATAACGGGATATTTTAGCTTACCTTTGATCGTTAAGGGTAACTTTATCATTTATGATTTATATTTTGAACAGAGAGCCTCCGTGACTTAGACGGCAGCGCGTCGGCCTCTCACCGCTGGATACCGTGGTTCAAATCCCGGTCACTCCATGTGAGATTTGTGCTGGACAAAGCGGAGGCGGGACAGGTTTTTCTCCGGGTACTCCGGTTTTCCCTGTCATCTTTCATTCCAGCAACACTCTCCATTCTCATTTCATAGCATCTATCACTCATTAATATATAAATCACTTTGGGAGTGGCGACCCCATCGTAATAACAGCCTATATCTGATTCATTAATTACATCCCTGACCCGGTCAATGACTGGAAAACGGGTTGTAGGTATTCATTTTTCATTTTGAACAGATTGTTAACATTGAGCGAGTAAAAATATTACCTGTCAGCATCTACAATTTGCAGAAGGTTCATATTTATGAATTGTTTGGATCGTTACAAAAATAAAACTGGAATAATTTACTAATGAGTGAAGCCCCTAATAATGCAGTAAGCTACTTTTATGAAGTGCTTAATAACCTTTCCAAAAAATATGTTCCTGAAAACAGTGAATAAGGAAAGAATGCACTCTTCTTAGTTTATATATAATTAAAATGTTGAAATTAAAGGAGACTCACAGGAAGCACATGAGGCATTCTGAATATAGTGCTCACATGTACAAACAATTGAGAAAACAGTTCAAGACACTTGTTTCAAGGGAATATAAATTGTATATATTACAGGCACAGAATAATATAAAAAAGGATCCGAAAACGTTTTGGGATTTTATAAAAAAGTAAAGGAAATTATTGTTTGTTCAAACAGTGTATGACATATGGTGGAGACCATTTCGCAACTACACAAGGAATAGCCAACACGTTTGCATGTTATTTTCAAACTGTTTATGCACCCCAGCCTTCTTTATATATAGCCTCCGAGTCAGTATCAATGATTACTGCTCACAGTTTACAGATGGGTCCTATACGCGAAGATGAGGACAAAAGTCGCAGTAACAAAATTTAAGGCAACTGAATCGGCGGGCTTTGATCACATACTACCTTACACAAGTAAGAGACGTGCAGATGTGCTACTGCTTTCCCTTTGTGTCATATAACATTTAAATTTAATGATCAAAACCTTTCCTGAAATTTGGAAAACAAGCGAAATATCTCCGATCCTTATATCTGGTGATAGTTCGAAAATTGAGAACTGCATAGCTATCTCAATAACATGTGCTCCAGCTAAGCTCTTTGAATAATTACTCTATGTTAGAATATTTAATCATATCAGACCATACTTACCAGAATTTCGGCATGGGATTTATCCCAAGCGTTCTACTACGAATAATTTTATGAACTTTATTCAAAATGTTTCTGATTCAATGAATGAAGAGATTCCTACAGATGCAGTTTATACTGATTTTGCAAAAGCTTTTGATAGATAGATGGATAGATAGATAAAGCCTTTATTTTCTGTGGCGAAGTTAGGGCTCTTGGCCCTTTCTTACACTTAACCACACACATATTATTATTATTATTCCATACAATGACATTAACTTAAAATACTAAGAACTACAAATAACACTAACTTTTAAGACAAAAATATGAATATATACATGCAAAGAAGAATGAAAGAAAAAGTAACTGCCTACATAATACAGGTTTGAGGAAAATGAAAAAAATCAATACACAACAAAAGAAATAAGAATGTAAAAATACTAATAAGCTTAATAAAAATACTAAATGAAAATTTAACTAATTGTATCCTTGCAAGATTAGATCTAAGTTAAATACTGTACTTACTACTAGCTATTTTAGACTACTTCTACTTCGTAAATACAATGTGGATGTTTTTAATTTAATTTAAATTATTATATTAAACCAATATTTATTTTATTGTGCAATAATCTCATATCATTTTCACACACAATCACTCGTTCCACTCATACAGGTACTGTACCTTGCTGGAAGCACATAACGAGGAACTGCTGGTAGGAGGTTTTAAATATGCTTTTTGATGCAGCATCCTTGATGTCTTTGGGAAGAGCATTGATAACATTGGTCATGGTATAATCTTGAGTAAATTATCATTAATTGGTTTATCTTTCGATTTTTGAAATTAATTACCTCATATCTGTCAGACAGAAAACAGTTTGTATCTGACGCAAAAAATACTTCATTCCATTTCAAAGTCAATTCTGGAGTCCCTCAGTGCTCAAACCATGGTCCATTGTTCTTTTTATTACTTATAAATGACTTACCGAAAGTAATAAAATATTCGAAGTGCTTACTCTTTGCTGTTGACCTGAAGGTTTATAAGCAAATTACTGGGTATGATGATGCTATGGAACGGCAAACCGACCTGAACAACTGTTACAAATGGTGTGTTGCATTTTTTCAATATTCAATGTTAAAAAGTGTTTTGTGATCACATTTTCTCGTAATAAGAATGTGTTTGCGCATAACTATAGTATAAATGGTGAAATCTTGCAGAGGTGTAATTTAGCAAAAACGATTTGGCTGTTATGCTTGATTCAAAACTTTTATTCAACAGTCATATTCATAAAATTACAAATGATGGATTTAAATAATTAGGGTTTATTATTAGTGTTCCGGGAATTCTATGGAACTCAAGGGTGAAAGAAGATGCGGGAATGAATGGGTAGATATAGAAGAGAGAAAAGGTGAATTTAAAACTTTCAAATTGGAGCTATATTTCTTCCTTATATCTTTTCGGCTTATTTTCAAATGTTAAACTTTATAATTCAGGTACCTAAAGCTGGGATAACAATTTGAGAAAGTCAGAACAATCAACTAGTAAGCAATTAACAACCTTGAGCTTGAAGCTACTTAATTACAAATTTTACATAAGCGCTTCTGCTCCTTTCCGCCAATAGTCAAGGAAACGGATCTCCTCATTTTTTTTACATCAGAAGGAAGAGCATCTTTGCTCTATAAATTCGCACTTTCCAGGCCTATCAAAGGCACAACCTACATTTAACAAATTTAAACAGTCTTCACTCAACATTCTGATATATTTAACATGAAATGAATGAAATAGAGTTTAACAGAGTTAAAGAGTACCCATTCCACATGACCTTTGATATAAAGAAAACCGGGCGAGTTGGCCGTGCGCATAGAGGCGCGCGGCTGTGAGCTTGCATCCGGGAGATAGTAGGTTCGAATCCCACTATCGGCAGCCCTGAAAATGGTTTTCCGTGGTTTCCCATTTTCACACCAGGCAAATGCTGGGGCTGTACCTTAATTAAGGCCACGGCCGCTTCCTTCCAACTCCTAGGCCTTTCCTATCCTATCGTCGCCATAAGACCTATCTGTGTCGGTGCGACATAAAGCCCCTAGCAAAAAAAAAGAAAGATATAAAGAAACGTTTAAAATTACTGGCCAAAAACCAAAATGGTAATAAGGCGAACACTTGCACTCCTAGAAATTTACATGAAATACTAAATGTCTATTTGGGCTTATGGCCCGACGTTACAGAGGCTAAGCTTCTACTACGGAGGTGACTCGATGGAGACAAATATTTAAGTTACAGAAATTACAAGATAGGTTTTAAAGGTTACAAACTCATAGTCTCCTCAATACCAAGATGAGAGGGAATATAAGCGGGTACCTCACACTATATTCCCTAATTTCGCTTAAGTTATTTTCGACTTGTTTGAAATTTACATTTAAAGCTTGAAATTTAGACTTGAAGAAATAAATTTACATTACTAGAGATGGGAAAGCTTTCCCTCGAGCTAGCTTGGATAGACTATCACATGTTAAACAGTATCTGCCATTCCTTGAGCTGGTGGACCACTCGAAGGTGGATGAGGCGGCCCCCGCTTCCGTTACAAGCACACTCAAGACTGGAGCGATCTCAAAGACAACATGGCTCACAAGCCGTCGGCTGTTATAGCTGAGAGGAAACTTTCACAAAACTCTGGACCAAGTTCCTGACACACCCATAATTCTTATTGGTAAATTTTATAAATATCAGAAAATTTTGATTGGTAGATAAATAAATGTACAGAATTTTTCATTGGCCAACGTCTTAAGTTTGTTGGTTACCTTTAACATCAAAAACAAACACTAAACATGCCTGTTTAGGAAACCTTAACACAAAAAATTTATCTTGAATTTTAAAAGTTCATCTTCACCCCAGAGGGCACAACCTAAGTTGATGGAAAAAATATCTGTCGAAAAATAACTAATCTTCTTGCACTAGTAGTTTCAAAGTTGCAGATGGCCTTATCCAAGGCGCTTAATTTAAATGCGCGGGGCGGGTGTACCTCCGGTACAATTAGAAATACTCGAGAACATAGAGATGAAGATAGTTTAAAAGTTTTATTCAGTTACCTCGTTAGAAGTAAACGTGCTTATGAATGTGTAGTGTAGGCTCCTCAGTACACGTGCACAATTAACGAAATATAAAAATATAAAACAAATTTTGCGATATTTGTATTTTTAATAATTAAAAAACGATCATCATATCATAATAGAGTTTCTTGTAAAACTCTACTAAATAACTTTGGCTTAATGCAGCTCAGTACACGTAGAACATTAGCTAGAAAGATGTTTTTTTACAAGACTGTTAATGGAATATTAGACAACCAACAGTTTCTTAAAAGAATCAACTTCAGTACCATGAGGGTCACTCTACGTTTGAGATAAATGTTTTACTACCCCTTCTCAAGCACCTCACATCATAAAAATTCACCAGTTGTAAAAATGTGTGGAGTATATAACAGAATATCTTCATTCATCCGACAAATAGATTTGACTTTATCACTTCCTTTATTTCAAAAATGTTAAAACAATATTTACATCAAAATGAATAATTTACTGGTGAAAATTAATTCAGCACTGAAGTTTGACGTACGTAATGCGACTATTATTTTTGCAAATATATATGTGTTTGTGTATTTACTATTCACATGATTATTTTCCATTTTTCTTTGCTAATTTGTTTTTCTCCTGTAATTTTGATATTTTATACCAACATATCAACATATTGAAAATATGTTTCAATTATTCTTAATTTAGTCATGGCAGTCCTGGTTTCTTATTGTTATATATTCGTTTGTATATATAGGTACCATTTATATATTGAATTCATTTTGTACCATCCACTGTAATTGGGGATATACCCTCTTAAAGATATATTAATAAATAACTAAATGAATAAGCAATCTAGGTATTCCCATATTTCCACGGCATTTAATTACATTTGACGGGATTAATATTGCCCACGATTCTACCATCAAGGTAATTTGCCCCGTACTAGTCGGCCGATCCCAGGCGGCTCAGTTCGGTCTATGATAACTAACTAAAAATACACTCTGGATTTTATGTTGAACATATATCTACTTTGGACACGGTGAGGTCAACTAATAGCTGTAAATAACACAAGGCGAAGCATGACGTCAGTTTAGAGGAAAAAATGCTTATCTATATAAATAATGTTGTAGGGGGCCCGCTGTCTGTAATTTCGTTTGTTTTGACTATTTTTCGGATATTTATCCGTTTTAGGTCAACTCAAGACCAAATCGGCGTTTTTTTTATATTTCGTGTCTGTTTGTTTGTCCGTTTGTTCCACCATCACGGCGAAACGGCTGGATAGATCTCAACTAAACTTCATATTTCGAGTATACTCATCCAGAGAAAGGTTTTGATATGCAAATCATTTTAAAATCTTTGAATATAAGGGGGTTTTATAGGAAAACCAGAATGTTTTTCCTCCATTTTCTCTTATACTATTGGTTTTATGTAAACTCCGTGTACGTTATGTGAAACGTCTCTTCATTATAAACAACTTTTGTTACGTAGATAAGTTACCTTACTCTTCAAATGACGGAGAAATTTACAATTTTCTGCGAATATCATGTTCTGCATTGAGTGACCGACAGACCGACAACGAACCTACAGGTTACCATGGCAACGTATCTGACTGCTTGCCAGCAGTGAAGTAACGTATTCCTTTAAATTCGTGGTTGTTCCTTGGGTAGAATGCAAGAGAGGCGTCAATCGGCCATTCTGTGGGCTATGGGCGGAATATAGTTGGAGGTTATAACCGTTCTCGAATAGCTTAAATAATAACACCATTAGTCATCTTCTTATCTGTTTACCTAAGAATCCCTGCACTAAATTTCTCCTCTGTTACCACTTTCTTATATCCATAACTCACACTAGCATAATTTATTGAGGTGCATTTGATTTTCCAATACATTCACTTGGTATTTTCATATTTGTCCTCATTCTGCTGTCCTCAGTCATAATCCATTTTGTATTAATTTCAATGTTCTTAACTGTATTGTTTTCTTCGTTAATTACTCCGTATGTATGCGAGTGGCAATCCCGAAAGCTGGACACTCTTTCCTTTGAGGAATTATTTTAAGCTAGGCAAATGTATAACGTTTGGCCTCGGAAAATATCGAAATATGGATGCAATTTTAACGACAGTGGAGACCTTTGTTTCGGGATAATTGGTGGCCGGTAAGTAAGTCGTATCAGAAATCAGAAAGCAAAATCGCGTTTCATTTTGGAGAGATCTACAACTTTGGTCCTATGCCTTTCTGTCGTATTTCTATCCCTAATACGTTAAATAGAGCTGTATTTCTCGATTTCAAGTTAATTTTGTACTTTTACACGTATATGTTATCATTTGGCACACTTATAAGAAAGATAGAATCATGACATTCGGCACGCACATTGACATGCCAGTGACCATGTGATAGCCAAATTGTATGATTCTAGCTGTCACTTGGGTATCTAAATAAAAAGTAGTATGAGAAAACTGTAACTCAATCTAACCAATAAATATAAGAGAAACGAGAAGATGTCATAGGTCTTACCATGTAGAAAACCGAAAGAGGCGTCTGATAGCGCAGTCCGATTGTAGATATGTCGTACAGTTTCAAGACAGTAACTCTCGAAATAAAGGTCTGCACTTCTAGAGTGTGTCTGGACATTGACTGTTTTGGCGAAATTTCCGTACAGTTATCCATTTCAGGTGTAAAAATGACCATCTGCATATTCTTAGCTTTGGTGTCTGTTTGTATGTATGTTTGTTTGTTTGTTTGTCTGTTTGTCTCTTTGTCTATAACTTGGAAACTACTGGATATATTTTCAGAAAACTTTATATTTAGAATCCACCTGTCCTTGGGTAGGTTTTACGGCAAGTATTGTTTCTAAATCCCTGAACTGACGAAACCGTGATATTGCACTCCCACAAAATATACACAACTAAACCTAATGGAAATCTACCTGCCTTAATGGAAATTAACTTCTAAACCTTTCTTTTCATGTGCATCATTTCGATACGAGGATTAATAAGGAAGATATCATTAACGGGCCGTTTTTCGGTACAAGTCTCACCGGACTTATCTCAAGAGCGGGTGCGTGTAAAGCAGATTTCTTACAACTTGAAAACTACTGAAGACATTTGAACTTTATATTTAGCATCCACCTGTCCAAAGGTAGGATTTAAAGGTCAATAACATTTCATGTTCCATGAATAGACTGGCGGTTTATAGGGAACCGAAATGGTGGTTTTACTGTTCCACAATATACTGTATACAGTACAAGACCAACCTGACTGAAAATTGACCAAACTTGATGGAAATGCATTTCTAAAAATTTTCATGTGCATTTTTTCGACAGGAGGATTAATAAGGGAGATATCATGAACGGTCGGTTTTGCAGCTTAAGTCCAGCGGACATAGCCCCATAGTGTTGTACCTGGAGCAGATTTCTTATCTATCTATATAAATAAAATCGTCACAACAGTGTGCATGTACATTGACTATTTTGGCGAAATGTTCGTATAGGTACCCGTTTAAGGGATAATAATGATCATCTGCATATTTTTTGCGTTAGTTTTCTGAAATTCCTAATTTTTACCCTCCTCGGCCAAAATCCAGACTGCGGCATAATCTGCCAGACGAGCAAGAAAATTAAATTTGCAAAATTATACGTTTTAGACTTTAACGGACGGATAATTCCAAGATCTTAATTTTTCATTTTTTATCCCCGAAGTATATCAAAATATGGAGATTTTAATGATGAAGTAGACCTTCGGGAAGTCTTATCATATAACAAATGGCACAATCTCCGTTCAATTTGGAGTGATCTACAACCTTGGTCTTATGACATTTTGTCGTACCTGTATCCCCTTTTACGTTAGATTTTTCTCTATTTCTCGATGTTAAGTAAATTTGAGCTTTTCACATGCATAATTCATACCTTCGGTCACTTATAGGAAAGATAGAATCATCAAACTCTACACGAAAATTGGCCCACCCAGTAGCCATCCAAAAAGTATTGCAATATGAGATAATCTCACACAAATTTTACCCTATTCAACATTTCTAACTCAGTCTGACCCATGAATAGATGAGATATCATATGACCAGCCATTTAGACTGCTAAATCCGGCGTCTTATGGTACAATCCATTGTCGATATGACGTACAGTTTAGCAGCAGTTAATCTGTAAATGAAGGTCTGCAATATTGTAAAGAAGCATGTACTTTCGTATGTCGGTCTATATATATTCACTGCTATCGATTTATAGCGATCGAGACAGGATAAGTCTGCAATTGTAATCAGTACTCCCCACACCGACTTTGACTGGCAGTAGGAATGGGGTCCTTCACCAACTCCTGTGTAACTGGCATTAGTAAGGAAGGCCTAGCATTGTAATGAATAATTCACTTCTCGATTTGAATTGCATAAGGCAAGGGAGCATGCAGTTTTGTTTAAAACTCCGCTACCCGATTGTGTTTGGCTGTAGGCAAAGGTGCCCTCCATTATAAACAGATGTACCTGTCTGAAATGTAACTGGCATTAGGCATAGTGGCCTGCTATTTGATGGAACTCACCAAATTGGTGTGACTGGCAGTAAGCTGCCTGGCAGTAGGGAAAGAAGCCTGTCATTATAATAACTGAACAACTCAATTTCGACTGGTTGTAGGGAAGTTGCCTGCCTTTATAATAAAAACTCCTCAACTGTAATCTGTCTTGAAGTAGGATAGGGGCCAGCAATTGTAACGTAAACTCCCTAAATCGATTGTGACCGCGCAGTAGGCAATGGGCCTGGAATTATAATGTAATCTTCCCAACTCGATTGTGAATGGCAGTAGGCAGGTGAGCCTGCCGTTAACATCATAAATCCGTAACAGATACTTTACATTGGAAACAAGGTATGGGAACCTGCCCAGGCTGTTTGTCGGATAACGCTAGGAGACATGCAATTTTAAAACAATCATATTTACTGCATGTACAGTATTTACTTCGATATTCGAATACAATGTAGAATACCGTAGCGAAGCCCGGGTACATTTGCTAGTTCAAAATAAACATTAAAATACAACAAACTGCAAAAATTCTCAAATGTGACGAAAATTATATGACTCAGGTCTTCCCCTTAGCGTATAGAGTGCATTTTGAGGATTAAAACATATTACAAATAAACAAACGTATGCAGACACATATGCTTAATATTAGCAAGGGTATATTCTATAATTTTATCACTTTAACACTTTAGCTTCCGTAATCGCAGCACGCTTCTGGCCGGTTTATTAACTGTTTCGGCACACTTGACATTGCAGTGGGGGTCCCTCACCTTAGAGTAAAGACGTGTTTTAATGCACGTCGGGGAGAAAACTAATTGAACTATACCCAAATATCTATGCTGAGTGGTAAAACGTCCTACTAATATATATATATATACCCCGATCATGAGTAAACTCATGAGCACAACAAAAATACTGTGGATCAAAACCAAACACCAACAAAAAATCACTTGAATGGAAAATATGCACAATAAAATAACAAAAAACATATCGTAATATATTCCAGGCCTCATCAAGGAAGAGCATGCTGCATTTATGCAAATCTCACCCACTCACAGACACGGTGGAAAATATAAGGAAATAAATTTTGCACTTTTAGTAATCACTTCCTATTCAACTTAGGTTCCTGAAATAGATTACATGACACAAAAATAATTATCTGCTGGATTTTACAACGGCACGCATAAATCAACGCAGATTCTTGTAATAAATTACATGACACAAAATTCAAGCAAATAACAGATTAGGCTTCAACCTTCAACACGTAACTCAACGTTTGTCTATGAAAAGGATTACATGACACAAATAACCCTCAGCGCGCTCATATCATAAAACAAACGACAAAACTAAACGTCGGCATATACAAAATCTCATCTACAGCCACAACCGTAGTGACATGGACTAAAAAAAACCAATAAAAGCAACACAAATATATAGGCCGATAAAATAAAACTCTCCTAGATAGAAACACACATCATCCTCCCCAACCACACGGTGGAACGGCTCAAAAATATAGATTCAGTCTCCCTAAATAATGCACCAAATATCAAAAACATCTGGGGTCCGACCCTTAACACACGTTGCTCACAAATCTTCCCGAGGCAAGTTATTCAATAATTAGAAAAACAGGCATTTAAGAATGAAGTACGCGTCCTCTTACTCATCATCACACAAAAATATCACATGTCCTAAAGTTTCCAAAAGTGAAACAAATATAAATGACGTCGTTTGACGTTCACTCTCAAGAAAAGTAACAACCCCGCGCTGTTCATACACCAGAGCACTCGTGCCCGTAACGTTAAACTTAAATTAAAATGGCCAACTCTGTAATAATACATAAATAGAAACTGAGAAATTACCACATAATCATAGATCATGCCTGGAAATCTGAAAATTACTGAAATAACTTATCCTCTCAACTGGAGAAAATCGCATTAGTAGTCATTTTTGAAGAAAACTGATTCTAATATTTGAAGCTTGGAATACGAAACTGCGATCGAAGTACTCGTGAATCTATCACGAATTCACACCCATCTTTACATTCAAATACACATGATGATGACACTAACAGGGGTCATGGATTCAATCTCCACAATCCCACACATTCTCATTCACACTTCATGTAATAAATCAAAGAAAACATGACGGCATGTTTTCGTACAATTTGAAATCCCATTATCAATTGAATCTAGTCCTTTCCGATTTTAATTTAAATCCATATTACATTTAAATTTAAGCCCTGAGACGTACACTGCGTCTCAAACACGAAGGAAAACAAATCAAAAATAAACGAGGCTAAAGCAAGAGACTGATTTATAAAAATAAATGACGTTAACCATTCAGCTACAAAATCTGAATAAAATACGAAGGCAAGATGTGACCTCATGCAACCGGTCCACATGTACTTAACAGTTATTTATATTTACAAGCTTCCGAACACTTACTGAAATGGGACGTAGTCCTTCCAAGTAACAGCTATACCTACTGAAATTATAAATATAAACTAACCTATACCCTTGGCTACATTAAAACACGTGCAAACATACATAATATGCATTGCAAATCTAGTGCTTATCTTTTTGTTCATTCGGTCGCCGGCCTACGGACAGCCGGTTCCCATCCGTCTAGCCAGCCATATTGGCTGTGGTGTTTCCAAAATTGAACTGGATCAGTCCTTGGTTTTCCATCCTGGCGTAGAAAAAAGTGGTCTCGTCGTCTTGCTGATTCTGCCGGTTCGGATCTCGACTAAAACATCCGTTCATTCACGGTACTGAAAAACTAGTTCAAGAAAACCTGCCAGCTACTATCTACAATTGTCGGGGTAATTTCCAGTGGCCGTCAAAACCAGTTCCCATTACACCGCGGGACACCTCTTCGCTTATCTATCCCCCCCCGCTTCACACTTTTACTGTGTTAAGTCACAGCTCAAATATCTGCAAACAGTACACAAATACTGGACTAGAAACTGTGGTATTCGTGTCCTCGAAAATTCTACTTTAAATAGACAGGGAATTATGCGTGTAAACGATCCGGAAACTGTTCTTCCGTCTGAAATTCGAAGATACTAACTGCAAATTTATCAAAGTTTAATCATGAGTAATTAAGTGCAGTCTCAGCGTATAGAGCTAAAGGTTAGAAGTACGCACACGGTCAATATACGTAATACCTGACTCTGCACTCGTATAAGTGAACTCCTCACGATGTGACCTTCGAATACGCCTGCCGAATAACGAGGTAGCTAGCACACGTGCTGGTCACTTGTATTAATTTGTCTTTACAGATGCCTCCGTATGCTCGTTTACGGACACCTCTCACTTTAACCATTGCATAGGAAATATCGGAATGATGCTACCTTTTCATCGGGTGAAAACATCGCATGTCTGACGCTTACTTCACACTTTTGTCGTATGAACTTCTATCCTCTCGCCGGGCTTCCGAAATCGTGGTCCGTTTGTCCACGCCGTTGTGTTACATTATTTCCTTGTTCTGAACAAGTGGACCCTCAGCTTCAACCTCCCTATTGAAATTATGAAATGTATTGTGAATGTACTTAGTCCCTATAAGTTACCAAGTCCCAATGAAATGAAATATTCTCTATACTCTCAAATATGAATGATTAACTAAATGAATAATTCCATATGGGTTCAATATACAAACCGAGTGAAATATTATGCATCCATTCTCTCCGTTTATGGATCTTTCAAATCACCATTTAGCATATTCCTCAAAGTACTGTAGGTTTCATAAACCATTATCTTCAGCACTTCAACCTAGTTGTTGTACTTGAGCTTTAGATGATGAAATACGTAACGTGGCTGGTAGGGAAGTTGTCCTAGTTCTCGCACGACTATTTCAACAGGGACGGGATATTTCTGATTAACAGACACTTTTCCGAATCCATTCTTTCTAACAAATATAGTTCCTAAAACGGTTGTCTTCGACAAATGTTGATTGCCGAATATAACACTTGCAAACACGCTACTTCCAAATTCAGTAAAATTTCAATGTTAACGTTATATTGCTTACGCTACCCACATATCTATAGTTTCTAAAAGAGTGAATATATCTCACTTCAGGAGCAGATTATTATTTATTGAAACGGTTAACATCACGTCCACAAAAGATAAATACATGTCTTCCTTTATCCTTAATTTTAACCAAGGAGTCTACAGGAAGAGACCAAGCATTTCGTGGATTGATAACTTCACAGGCGTGATTAATATCCAAACCGAGTGAAATATTATCCATATTCTTATTTTCTCCCGTTATGGATCCTTCAATTCACTATTCATCACATTTCTCAAAATATTGCAAGTTTCAAAACCATTATATTCTGCAATTCAACGTACACGTTAATACCTGAGTATTAGATGATGAAATATTGTACATAACGCGGCTGGTAGAGAAACTATCCTAGTTCTCGCATGATTATTTTAACAACGACAGGATATCTGTAATTAGCAGACATTTTTCCGAATCATTCTTCCTAAAAATTAAGTTCCTAACACTTTTGTCACAAACAAATATTGATTCCCGAGTAAAATATGTGCAAACACGCTTCTTCCAGATTCAGTAAAATTGTATATATGTCCAATAGTTCTTTGGTACTCTGTGTATTGTTGGAATTTGGAAAACGATGTTTAACATGTGGGGCTCTGTAAATTCTTGACGGTGGCATTGTAGTTTCCTGTGTCCAAGCAGTAGTTGGATTAGAATTGTTTCATTTTTCTGCGTGTCCCTTTTGCACTTCGGCTAAGAACCAACAAGGACTTGGATGATGGCGTCCCGCAACAGTTTGTAGGCGATTGTACTACCACAGATAATACTCGAAAGTCGCTTAAGTACTAAATCATTTTGGTTCTATCGTTCTACTGGATATCGAGAAGGGATTGCTTGTTTTCGTCTTCTTCTTCTTCTGCTTCCTCTTTGAATGTAATTTCAAAATATTCATCGATTGTTAGGAATTCCGACCATCAAGTGGAAATATTTTGGAAATGCTGGGCAACTTCCGATTTGGTGACAAATACTAAATGACGTTTCATTATTCCCTCTATTTTATTGATTACTAGCTGTTAGCCACGGCTTCGCTCGCGAAGATTTCGTAATATAAAAAAATATTTGTTCTTCGGTACTGCACTAAGACATTAACTGAAAATCCCTAATGTATAAAAACTCACCTAAAACATGCAATTCATTTAACCCAGGACCTCTGTGTACACCTCGTTTGTGGCATTACCTTTTGCGGCTAAGATGACCAAGTTACTGGCAGAGCTAAATCTGGAACTTGCGACATGAACTCTTCATGTGAGAAAATCATCTTTTATGTCGAAGAAAAAAGGTTTCTTTATTTCTAAAGGAGGTTACAAATACAAATTTTCACGTCCGTAACATCTTGGTTTTTGAGAAATAAGTATCCTCATAAAGAGAATTAAACTCCGTCTCCAGCTTAAGTTCAATTTCCGAAAAGAAAAGTACGTGTTTCTTTATTTTTAAAGGAGATTACAAATACCCATTTTCACCCCTGTAACAATACCAATTCAAATTACTCAATACCTGTTCAAATAATCAAGCAGAACAATACCCAATATTGAATGCACTGGAGAAATTACAAGACATCAACCACGAAAATAGAGCAGCAATTATTTACACTGATAATAAAAAACCCTGGACCTACTCAAAAACAATGGAAAAAGCAGCAATCTCGTAGAAGAGATCAGAAGGATGATGAGAGACCTACAACTACAAAACTGGGAAATACACTTCTCATGGGTTAAGGCTCATGTCAGCACAGAAGGCAACGAAACTGCTGATCAATTGGCGAAACAAGCAGCGAGCAGGACAGACCTAGAAGTGACTTTCGATAAAATTCGATAAAAAAGGTATTGCGTGTTGGAAGTTTACAATTGTGGGAAGAAGAGTGGAGAGAAACTTCCAATGGATCAATAACGAAAGCATATTTCCCAAGTGTTAAAGCGAGACTTGACTCAAAAATTATCTTAAGCCACAATATGACGGTTATGATGACAGGGCATGGAACATAGGGGCCTATCTGCATAGATTTAAAAGCCAAGAGCATGCAACGTGTCGGTGTGGCGAAGAAACGCAAACTGTGGACCACATCCTATATGAGTGTGAATTATTAAAACACGAAAGGATAAAACTAAAGACAAATGTAATCAACTCAGGAGGCCACTGGTCTACAAGCAAGAATGAACTTATAGGTAAATACTTAAAGTTCTTTAAACTGTTCGTGAAGTGTATCAATTTTGATGACCTAACGTAGGGCATAGTTATGTCAAGAAAGAACACTTTCATTGAAAAAAAAAACCTGTAACATGATGTTTCTAGGTTAGACACATTAAAATCAAACATGTAGGTATAGGTAACATAATTAATAGAAAATGTAATCACGACTACAAAAGAATACTTATGCATGTAGTATTACTTAAATTGTAGTGGAGCATGCAGTTAATGAATATGTTAATTAAAAAAGCACCTGCAACATGTTAATTTTATGAGAAATACTGTAGATATACTCATTTTAAAAACTGCCCCACTCCTTGGCTGGGTGTTCAGCGTTGAGGCCTTCGATTCACAGGGTTCCGATTTCGATTCCAGGCATGCTCGGGGATCTTCATCGCGTGTGATTAATTCTTCTGGCTCGAGGACAGGTTGTTTGTGTTTGTCCCAACACTCTCCTCTTCTATTAACTCAACAAACCACATTACCAACTACAACAGGAATACGCAATAGTAATTACATCCCTACACATAGGGTTGGCGTCAGGAAAGACATCCAGCCGTAAAACACCGTCAAATCCACATGTGCGATGCAGTTCGCACTCGTAATCCCATAGGTGTCAGAAAACCGGTAGTAGAAGAAGATACTCATTTTAAATATTCACCCGCTTTTTATATTATTGCACCCCCTTAAGTGGATTTTCCAAAATAAGTGCGTTCATTTATTTTTAAAAGAGATTCCATGTACCAGTTTTAACGTCTGTAACATCTTCAGTTTCTGAGATATATGTATCCTCATATAAAGAATTCAACTCCTTCCTCCGTTCTTTTCACCCACCCAAACCCCTCACCCCTTAAGTAGATTTTCTGAAAACCAACATTTGTGTTCTTTTATTTTTAAAGGATATTCTATATTTCCATGTCTGTAACATGTTAGGTTTTTGTGATATTTTGTTGGTAATCTCGTTGCTGTAAGAATACTGGAGCTGACGTTGCCATGGTTACCACAGTTCATTTTTTATCCCATTCCTCGAGCAGGGGTAGTGTGGTGCCAATATCTCCATAACGGTTGGTTTTAGGGCCTTAAAACATAGTTGTCGGGCCCATAGGGCTTACCGAGTTTCGTTCTGCGCGCCAAGGGGCTTAAATTGAGCTTTGTCTCGTCCTTGTACGACAATTTCGAAATTTCGCCTATGTTAGCCTAGTATTTTTATATCTCCCCACGTCGCCTCTCCCCCTTAAATTGTTTGGCAAATAAAATATAGCCTATAGCACTCAGGGATAGCGTATCGTTCTATTAGAGAAAGAATTTTTGGAATCAGTCCAGTAGTTCCTGAGATTAGCCATTACATACAAACAAACGTTACCTCTTTATAGAATAGTATAGATTACCAGCAGAATTTCCCATCATTGGTAGGAAGGTAGAGATTACCACACAACATAGCTGTAACCGATATACATTTAAAGCACGCCATGTAGATGCTGACGTGGGGGAACTTCAAGCTCAGTGAAGACCCCTGTTGGTGAAATCCTAACGGCGGTCAGATTACTATCCATTGCCCCATGTGTGTTTAGTTGACGAAAACCCTATGAATACAGTTATCAACATCGCTCATTATTCATACAAAGCAGGCGCCGATTCAGAAAACCCCACAGTCCATGGAATACCGTATGTGACTGTTAACAAAGCTATTAAGCTCTGTGTCATTACATATTTCTTACAATTCAACGCTAATAACCTTATCAATGTCAGCAGTTAGTATCCTGACCTTGGTCCGTAACTGTACAGGCAAACATCGCATCAGTCACTCAACAGAGGACATTAAACGAATAAAGGTATCCATATTATTTTAGTTTAAAACACTGAAAAAAAAAACCGGCGTCATATTATATTTAGTTAACGAACTTCAGGCAACAGGTTGCAAAGATGGTTTTGATTGTACTTTTCTTTCTTTCTTTTCTGTGTTCATTTTGTTACATGATTGGAAATTATTGTCTATGATTTAACTGTTGTTTGTAAATAAATCAGTTGAAAACAAAAATCAAAGAGCCTGTCCAATTATTTTACCTTTGATTAATAAGTCCATGAGAGTACATATGTCGGTCTCAGGGTGGCTGGCGTTTTAAACGACATTTCTTACCACTGCAGGTTTCTTGTACTTGTAATGGAAAGGACAGGTCAGAAATATTTACACATGTAACATATTGAGTTAACTCACGAATTCCTATTATGAATTTTGTTCGGTTAAATTGATTGAAAAGTAAACACTCTTCTCCTGATTTATGATATCTTTAAGATGAAGGAATCTGTCAGCCCTTTTCATGATTTCTTATAGAGATTGACCTTACAGTCTATATCTTCAAAAACTGCCTTCCCATAACTGACCAGCCTAATAACCATGAATACTGAAATGCAATCATTGAAATCAAACTATAGTTCCCGTCTTGGAATTTTGTTATAAAATATGTTGTGATGTTTAGTTGGCTCCTACCCTCAAGCGATATGCAGTTAAAATTACTTATTGGAGAACTAAACAGCTCTGTACTATATTCTTGTCACTAATTTGCACCTGTTCTGTTTTAGGGTATATACGACGTAAAGAATGCGGCTCTTACTATTTCGGACAGTGAGATATGGTTTCCATCTTACGGGAAAGTGCAAGTAAGATTTGATGATGGTGAAGATATGCTGCTTTGTATCGACATGCAATTCGACGTGGTAAGACGCCGACCAAGATCTGTTTAGTTACTGTTCATAAACCAACTATATCCTTTAGACTGCCTTCTCATGAGAAAACTAGTTGCTGCAATCGACCGCATTTTTTTGGACAACAGGATAAAAACTGCCACTAATTCAGGCAACTTCTCACTACAATTAAAAATATAATCTATGTGTGAGGAAATTGCTCTTCTTCAAAATGAATAATTATTAGCGCAGGGAAATATTGTCACGCTGACTTCCATACCTAGTACGTTAAACGACACACACAGGCCATTCTCTGTCTTTCGTTTCCTGTGATAGACCTATTCCTGCCATCTGGAAGGAGGATATATAAATACTAACTTATAAATAATGCACGGACCTCAAACTAGACATGTATCAAAATTATACACATGGCTCAACGTTGCACACCAGAAATATATTAAACTGATGGCCATGGCAGCCAGCATGTTTTCATACTTTGTGTTCCCGATCTGTGAACTCAACCTCTCACGGAGTCTACGTCTTTGTTTGATGAACTTCTACGTTCATGAGGCTCTTTCAATTCAGTTTGTTATTCTTATTCGACAATATACGTAGTGGTTGCAACCTGTGTTCACGATTTACTGACCATGAGCGGATTAGAGGGTAATGTACACAGTAAAATGTTGTGATAACTATTGGCAATACTGAAACTTCATTCTAAATAACTTCAAGATGCGCTAACTGCCAGTAAGAGCAGAAGACTGTTGGCAAATGTTTCCGGGCCAAGAAACTGAAGTTGTCACGTAAGAATGTTCTCATCCAAAGCAATGACCCGCAGAATGTTAAGGCAATCGTTTACCACTACTAGAATCCTGGTGTGGAATGGGTCTTAAAATGTACTTTAGATGTATTTTGAGAACTCAATGCAAAGTGTAAGGTTTTCCTTTCTTCTTGTTTCGTATAGGCCGACAAAGGATCACGATATTCAACTAATGCGTTTAGGTTTGGTTTTGATATTTTCCAAGTAATTGCACATCCTGTGTTATTCCTTTCTCTCCTTTGTCCCGAGGGTACCTGTCTTCCTTACTGATTGTTTATCCCTGAACCTCTTTTGTTCAATCATCCTCCTGAAAGATGTCGGTCTTTTAAGTCTCTTTCTGTTCCTCCCAGTTCCTGAAGATCTCTGTTTATTTCCATCAACCATGCTTACTTTGACTTCTTCCTTCGCCAGTAAACGAGATGTTGGTTGGTCAATCTGACAAGATACATCCTGTAGACGTGTCCATAAAATGCTGGGCTGGCTACGTCCATGATTTTTTTACAGTATATGTAGAGCTCTTGGCTGGGTCGCCTATGTAATGTATACATTATAATAAAATGTACATCCTGAAATGTCTATTTAATTCCTAGACAACTCATTTCTATACCCTTATACACTGAAACCTTCCTCAACGGCCACATTCACTTTCCAATCACTGAAATAAACTATGTCTTTCCGAGCAACCGTTTAATATTCAAACTCCGTTGCTCCATAGGGCGATATGCTTGGTGTAATGACAACAGCCCTACCATGGTAGACAAAGTGGGCTTGATAATCAAACAAGATTTGCATGCTTCAACAAGTTCTCTAATCTCACCTTCCATACTTTTCGAAATAAACATTTCCCTTATTTTCTCTCTAATCTTGAAGAAGTTCAAATGTCCCCCATTGTGGTCTCATGGTAAAACATGAAAATCATAGTCACTACAAAAGCTGGAACCACGATTTTCATCCTCTGAACATGCCTCGAAGGGCAACAGAGAACTCCATTCCTCAGAACATGAGGGACAACATGTTCACCTGAAGAAAGGGTTTATATAACGGAAGCCAGCACCAAATCTTCACGTTGATATTTCGCTACATCATGAAATAGCATAGGGACGTCAGTGAAAATGGTGCTTACACTAGGAGGTATGGGAATAGAAGCTGGAGGACTTTCTTCCGGGACAATAGAACCGAAATCACCAGAAAATATTCGGCTTAATCCATCAGCGACTACATTCTCAGATCCCCGAATGTGTCACGCAACAAACTGAAATGCTGAAATTCGAATCGCCCAGTACGACGGGGCCTAGCCAAAACCCAGCTCAGAGTCTGATTGTCGGTTTCTGAATCAAATTTAACATGCTCAATATAAGGACGGAATTTTCCGAAGCAAGTAGGACGGCCAGTCCTTCCAACTCGTATATAGAGTACATGGCAGTAGTTTGAGCTGTGATAGTTCAGAAACTATGGGTGTTGTGTCAGCATTTTCCCACGAGGACACTGACCCCGGTCAAGGTCATTGACCCCATGACGTCATGTCATGTGACCGTGACGTCACGAGCACGTGCTTTTGTTTGTAAACAAAGCCACCTGCTTTTGACAACTGTCAAGATGACGGCTGTCATCTTGAAGGACCCTAACCTCAATTTTCCGGACAAATGAGCATCACTAACTTCACAGCTGCCATCTTAACAATGCCTAACCTCAATGTTGTAACTTTAAGCACGTAGTGGCGCGCAATTTAAAATCCACATGCTTTTGACAGCTGGGAAGATGACAGGTTCTAACCACGTGGGCGCGGAATTTAAAATCCACGTGCTTTTTGACAGTTGCCATCTAGAGAGCTACCACCTTGATAGGTCCTTACCACGTGGGCGCGGAATTTAAACAAGTGAACGTGGCTAACCTCACTGCTTTACGGCAAGTGGCCCATCCCGACGTGTGTTTTACATAAGAGAGCATGCCTAACCTAACAGTCGCTATCTTGGAGGGGTTTAACCTTAGTTTTACGGGAAGATGCCCCCTTCCTGACGTAGACAGTCGTCATCTTGGATGGGCCTAACCTCAGTTTTATGGCCAGATGTCCTTCTCGACGTGGACAGTCGCCATTTTTGAGGGGCCTAACCTCAGTTTTACGGCTAGATGCCCTTACCGACGTGGACATTTCTATCTGGGATGGGCTTAACCTATGTTTTCAGACAGATGCCGTTCCCGACGTCGGCAGCCGCTATCTTGGAGGAGCCTAACTTCCCTCCTCCTTCTCCTCCTCCTTAGCAGGCTGCCCTTCCCGACGTGCTGCGGAATTTTTAAAAAATTGAACGGGACATATTAGGGGGCCTAATTTCAGGGTCTTAAAGCAAGCTGCCCTCATCGACATCACCCTTCCCCGACACGATTTTGGAGAGAGGATTATAGTTTTAAAGCAAGCTGCCCTTCCCGACATGGACCTTTCCCGACACCATTTTGGAGAGAGGATAGTAGTTTTAAAGCAAGCTGCCCTTCTAGACATGGTTCCTTCCCGACACCATTTTGGAGAGAGGACTATAGATTGAAAGCAAGCTGCACTTATCCACATGGACCTTTCCCGACACTATTTTTGGAGAGAGGATTATAGTTTTAATGCAAGCTGTCGTTCTCGCTATGAGAAATTGTAATTTTGTTAATAATACAATTAAAGAGCAAACTCATGACGATCTCCTAGTCTAGTTTACAAAGAATAACAGAGAAGAGGATTAGTCAAATATTTATCGTTAATATTAGCTTTTACCACGTATACTTACGTTATGGTATTAAACTGGAAAGCATGGTGTAGCGTTGTCCTCTTGTTCTTTGTACCTCCTAATATGATGTGACGCATAAGTTTTTACTTACCCTTTCTTTACTCTTTTCGGTTGATAAAAAAGAGGAGGGAGCGGCAGGACGAGGAAGATAAGCTATGGACAAGGTAATACTATTTTACTCTTAAATTTTTTATATATTCATATTTTTCCTTTTCGATTGCAATCAGCACACACGCACAAATGTAGCATTGAATGAAGTATAAGCAAATGCTTTATGTCTCCATCCGACAAGACAAAACATTTTGACCATCTGTACAAGTTTAATCTTGTTACAGAGGACATAGAACACACTGTTGTTATCTCACAGTAAAGAATAGGATTCGAACACTGTTCCCTTTCTATTCAGCATTAGAAAATCTCGAATGCATGCATTATGCGACTCGAACCCTAATCTCTTTGTTTAAAACAGGTTATACATGAGGCCAAACGCACTTCTTTAAGTTATATATGCAATCAGCTGATTGCAATCGAAAAGGAAAAATATGAATATATAAGAAATTGGAGAGTGTAAAAATATATTACCTTCTCTGTTGTACGTCCTCCGCTCTCTCCGCTCAGCGCCAGCCAGCCGCACGCACGCAAGCGTGGAGATTTCGAGACTCGACGCGCAGCCTTCAGTGCGCGTGCCTGTAACGTCGAGTGCTGTATAAAAGGAGCTCCCTGTCAGCCACTCTCCAGGATTCTCCCCGGTGTCCTGCTCCAGAATACACTGTAGGTCGAACACGGAGGCTACTCCTCTTAAAAATGTGTCTCGACCAGGTGGACGGAATTCTGGTAGTATGAGGTTTCACCTCAGGTCACTGTTCCAAGTTCCCGTTCCTTCATTCAAGTCGAGCCCCGATGCTGTACTCTACACATCCCCAATCTCACTCAGGCTCCGACACACGCACATTAAATTCTCTAATGGTGTACTTAGCTTTCCTTCAGTGCAAGCTCTTAAACTCAAACACTGCTAGTTAGAAGGAACTCTCTTCACTAATCCATGCAAGTGAAACTGATAGTTTTCGACTATCACGAACTGAATATTCCTACGAACTATCTTTTCAAGATAGAAGCTAGTGTAAGTACATTCCAAGTGTATATAGTGTACAGTGACGGAAACTCTTCCAAGCTTAATTATTCACTTTGCTTCAAGACAATTTTATGTTTATTCTTGTAAATTTCTATGTGAAGCAAATAAACAAGTTGTCTTCTGGTAAACCTTATCCTGTTTACAACACAACTCATTGGCGACGAGGTAAAAAAAAATACGTGCTATCTGCCACCAACTCATTCGCGACGAGGTACAAAACTGTGCGCAATCTGTCACTAACACATTGGCGACGAAGTACAACTGTGGTCAGTGTGTCGCCCACTCATTCGCAACGAGGTACAAAACTGCTTACATTCTGTCGTCAACTCATTCACGACAACGAAACAAACTCTTACAGTGTATCGTCAACTCATTGGCAAAGTGACACTATACTCCGTAACTATCACCATTCCACATTGGAACCTGTACGGACTCTACCAGCAGTTAGCCTTTTCTCCAGTGCAACCATTAGCCTCCTTCGAACTACGGACAGTCAGCCTATATTCCAAGGCTCTCTCTCTCTCTCTCTCTCTCTCTCTCTCTCTCGCTCACAGCACCTGTCAGGCACGCTTCGCTTGCTTGCTCTCTCACACACTCTCAACTGTTCCGGTGAAGGTCTCGCCTCAAGCCATCTCAGTACAAGCTGCTACACAAGTTCTGTTCTCTCACGCCTCTCAACATGGCTACAGCCGAGCAGCTATCTGCCTTATTGCAAGCTCTCCAACAGCAGCAACAGCAATTCATGCAGCAGCAACAAGCAGCATTGCTTACAGCTATTCAACCTGTTTCTGTTTCTACACAGCCCTCAGCAATTCCTCCGTTCTCTGCTTTTGATCCGGCTAAGGAAGAATGGTCAGTCTATTTAGCCCGCCTACAGCAGCATTTTATATGCCATTCCATCAAGGATGACAAGCGCCAATGTGCTCTATTTCTCAGTTCGGTTGGCAATGCTACGTGCGAATTACTACAAAAATTAAGTCCAGAGGAGCAACTCTCTGAAGTGCCGTTCGCACAGCTCTTGGCCCGTGAACCGTGTGTTTGGTCTCCTCCCGCCTTAAAGGACTTGATACCTGTGCAGTGCTCCTAGTGAGCTCATTGAAATTTACTACTATTAATTGTGCGTATTTCTGAATCTCCTAGGCCTTGATATTTTGTAATAAATGTCTCTCCCTGTTCCTCACTTATGGCTCCATGGACAAGGAATTCATTCCGTCCTGGGGCGTCCCTCGTATTTGCATTTCTTTTCGTATGTCGATCGTCTGCCATGCTCCCTCGCGTGTACTTACCCCCTCCCGGCTTCTCCGAGAGAGGGGGCGTGCTGACGTTGGTTGTGGGTCCTTCCCCTCCCGACGAACCGGTGTGGCTCGCCGGGCGGTGGACCGTCTCACTTACCTGCTGCTCTTGGTGTAGAGTACTACTCTTTCGTTGAACCAAGGACCGTGAGGGGGGCATGGGAGGTAAGATCTACTGGCTTGCTATGTGTTGGTAGGATGATGGGAGGAACTTGAAACTAGGAACTTGTACGGATATGTAAAGCCATGCATCTGGTTGTAATTTGATAAGGGACGGCTTGGTACCGAGATATTTTGTGAGAGTAACTTAAAGTGTTGTATGTTTCTTGTATCATGAGGAAAAGGCTCACGAAAATGAGAGAAAGGTTCCAGAATGTTCTGGACGTGTAGTTTAGGAAGTACGCGTGTCATTGTGCCTTCACTGATAGAAGATTTTTCCTTACCTTGTATCTGGTGAGCTGGATATACGTTGTAGCGCTGTAGTGATTAGTCAGACATTTATTTTGTACCAAGGCGCGCAGGTTACGTTATGTTGAACCATTTATTGGAGGAGAGGAATTCCCCTATGTTTTACGAGGATGAGAAATGGAAACGGGTCAAAACCCTCCTTTAGTTATGTTGATTTCCAAGCGCTTCCGAATTTGTTTGTTTTCCATTGCCTGTGAATAAATGTTGTTGTCAAGCTGTTTGGAATTGGGTCTTGACATTAAACCTCTGGGTAGGACCTTACATTTATATCCAGATCCCTGGCCCGCTCTCCTTTGGGTCGTCCTGCCGGTGGAATTACGGCACATCCCGTATCACTGAACACTATGCTAAAGCCCCACACATAGTGGCCGCTCGCTACAAATTTTTTCAGAGCAGAAAACAACCGCATCAGACTCATGCTGAGTGGATAGCAGAATTAAGAGGTCTCGCTAAACCCTGCCAGTTCATATGTTCCAAGGACGGTTGTGGTACGCCCTATAACGATTCCCTCATTCGCGATATGGTCATTCTGCATACTCCTGAGGACAAAGTTCGTTTTGACGCTGTCAAGAAGAGTAACCCTTCTTTAGAAGACGTCCAGCGTATTGCTACGGTATACGAACTTACTACTAAAACTGCCGCAGAAATAGCTTCTAAACACGAAGTAGCTCAAGTCTCTACTCCTGCCCGCCAGTCATCTGCTACCTTGAACCGCGCAGCCAAGTCGCTCTCAGCCAAGCATTCTCGCCTGGTTCCCTCTCGTTCTTCTACACGGAAGCCCACTTCTAAGAGCAAGTCGCAACTCCTGCCTTCCTGCAGAGGATGTTTCAAACATCATGAAGGTCGTGCATGTCGTTTTTTCAAAGCCACTTGTGAAAGATGTAATAAAGTAGGACACATCAAGACTGTATGTCAGAGTTCGCTCCGCCCTGCTAAGACTCCTGCAGCGCGCCCGAAGCATATACAGCCCTGACAGGACATGGAAGTTGATCAGATAAATCTTATTCTTCCTACCAAGAATTCTCACAAGATCATCGTTCCTCTATCATTCTCTGATCGCTCTATCGATTTTCAGTTAGACACTGGATCACCTGTCTCAATCATTAACCTGGCTACATATCACGATTTAGGTTCACCTTCATGCTTTCCAGCTGACATCCAGCTTGTTACATTTAACAAACGGAAGATTGACATTAAAGGCCAAATCACGCTTCAGCCAGTTATAAAGGAATTCAGAAGGTCATTCCACTACTCGTAGTCAACAACTACACCGCATCGAACATTATGGGTGTTACCGTGTTTTTGTGGTAGTTATGCGTGAAAGAAGGTGCGGGGTGGTGAATAGGTCTCAGGCTACGAAATTAAAGTGAATTTAAAATTTAACAAGGTTATATTTTCTTTTCAAAATCAAGAAATAACAAACATGGCAGGTACAGAGTAGCAAGGCAACAAAAGTACAATTACAGTATTTACAGGATTTGGGCTTCGAGCCCCGCGATCACAATCCTTGAGCAATTAGCTCAGTTTTACCCCAAACACAAGTGTCAACAGAGGGGCAGAGAACCCAATTCATGCCTAGGAGCACTTGCTCCAAAATACACAGTAAGGCCTCCTTGAGGCGCGCAGAAAACAAAATTTTCAGGAAAAGAGCAACCTGCTCTCAAAATTCAGGCATGTCAAAGGCCCCACCTAATTCCACTTTTAAGCTGTCCTTTCAGGACATATACACAGGTGTAAAATACCCAACCTACTGAGGTCTGTTAAATGACAAGAAGGTTAATTACATGACCTCTAAAATAACAATTTGAGAGGAGGCGATCTGCACTCCCAATACACTTGTTTTTAAAACCTAATCTGGCTCTAGGCCACTAATGCAAGGGCTAATCCCATACTACAGAGGTGACTTTAGAAAAGAACAATTTGCTTTACGTTAACGAAGAATAGGTTGAGAAAAATAAGTTCACCTCAAAACAATATGATTGGGAGCTCGAGAGGGTTAAGCACTCTCTATCCCGATATGCAGTTTAAAAGATGGAATAGATACAAGTTTCTTTACATTTTAAGGAAGGTTACATAATGGAAAAACTTCGGACCCGCCCCGAGAGTTAAACTGCTGAGTAAGCAAGAAAAGAAGTAATTAATCGGCCATTACCTGGTTGTTGACTGCCGCCGAAGAAAGAGGCGCTTCCCGCCCCCTGCTATGTACTTTACACACAAAAAGATGGAACAGAAGTGGCCCGGAGACCCTAAAATCAGCAGTTTATATACTCTCGCGGAAAGTTCGAGGCGTTAGGGGAATGAGAACACCCTCCCACAAACTCTTTATTGGGTAGGATACAGCAACATATTCAAGTTGGGGGAAGATACATCCGATTGGTCAGAAATTAATGAAAAAAATTCGGGATTGGCTAAATTTAAAACAAGGGGAAAGAAAGGGTTAATATTGCCAACTTAAACAATGACAGAAGGAAATTTAACAAAGAACAAACTTTTGAAATTAAATTTTCTCCAAAAGAACAGTTCTTTTTCTTCGCACTAGGGTGCACTATTGTAGTTCTTCAGTAGTGTCCTCTAGAAGAGAAAGTTCACACTTCTTACTACCGGTAAAACAAAAATACATCAAAAATGGCACAGTTCAAAAACTCCAAACTTTCCAAGTAGTGACATCTTCCGAGAAACTTGAAAATTAATACCGTCGATAAAGTTCAGACTTCCTCCAGCAGAGGAGTTTCAATTGGCGCACATTTTAAATTAGCGGCGTGGAGGTGTACCGCCCGGTACAGACCCCCCCCCCAAAAAGTTCCTCCAGGGGTGACACATGAAATTTGTTTGAAAACAAGGTCCAAGTTTTGATGTTGATACGGAGATTAATTGCCGAAGAATTTATCGAAATGGCTGAAATTTAGTTTGATTCAGTTTCAAAATTTCTTTTAGTAACAGCGGAAGTACTGTCTTAATGTTTGTGGAAGGTTGAATTGAGAAGGAAAACTTTAGTTTTAAAGTTGAGGAAAATTTTCTAAGTCCACCATATATTGCAGTAGAATACCCAAGAAAAGGTAGTAAGGTTGATCTGGAATGTCCATATAGTTGATGTTGATTAAGTTGGATGGCCATACCGGCCGTTGGAGCTTGCGTCCAAAGGCGGCCGCTCGGACCTCACAAGTACCCTGAGATACCGCTCGCCCGCACTATGAGGGGAGAGAGGTGTTGAAGCACGCCGCGCCCGTGGTGAACATATACAGGCTGCGGGCAAGTAGCAGGTCGTGCGCCGCACATCAGCCTTGGCCGGGAGGAGAGCTCCGGCTCGCCGTGCACATGTGGTCCTCGCTGGGGAAGAGGGGGCCCATCCTCTAACCCAGTCGCAGCACGGCGCCGCGCGGCTGCGGGGGCACTGAAACATTAAAGCTAGGCGGCAGAATTGTTGGACCATCATCTTTTATTGAGGGCACAGGCTTTGTGGAGAGGTTGAGGGGCCAGCGGCGTGCAGAAATTCATTGCATTAATTAAGCCACTGTGTAGAGTGGAGCAGGAGACGGGAGCTTGGTAATGGCCGTGGCAAGGACAGGATGGCAGTTTAATGGTTCGGGGCAGGTTTCACAAAAATGCTTACATATAAAACAAAATACTATAGAAGGGGCAGAAAGCCTTAAAAGTGAAAACTCAAAAAACTATAACCTTCATATTCCTTTCACGATTATATGAAGCAAGTTAACACAGAAATTACACCGGTTTCACCTGTGACAGGTGAACCCTAAATATCCTCTCGGTGGCTGGATTACTTAATAAAAACGTAACCGGCGTAAGGAAATCTAAAATAGTACACGGCCCATGAAATCTGGGGGCAAGCTTGCCCGCGGGAACAAAATTCTTGACCATCACTTGGTCACCTACCTTCAAAGGGGTGGGTCTCCGTCCACGATCATATCTTTCCCTAACCTTTTCATGAGAGACTTTAAGATTGGCTTTAGCTTTCTTCCAAAGATCTTTAATGTTGTCCGGATCTATTGTCTCGGGTAGAATGACACTCAGAGACCAGAGGTTAGAGAGCGGCGTGTTGGGAACGAACTTGAACATCAAAGAAGCTGGAGTAAACTTGTAAGATTCATGAACCGCCGAATTCAAAGCAAAAGCTAACCAATGCAAGGACGTGTCCCACCTGGAATGATCTTCATGATGATAGGCAATAAGTGCAGACCTGAGATTACGGTTGACCCGTTCAGCCAGAGATGGTTGAGGGTAATAAGCAGAAGTAGTTACATGAGAGATGGACAAGTCAAAACAGAATTTACGAAAAAGATTTGATGTGAACGCCTTAGCATTATCAGACACAATATATTGGCACGGACCAAAAGAAGCAAAAATAGAATTTAGGCAAGTAATGGTGGACTGAGCGGTAGCCAGCTTAGTCGGAAATAACCAAGAAAATCTTGTAAAACCATCTACGCATACAAAGATGAACTTGTAGGCATTTCCCTTTGACTGGGGGAAGGGTCCTACATAATCAATATACAGGCGTTCCATGGGGCGCGACGCTTGATGCGAAGACAGAAGGCCTACCTTGGTGGACATGGTTGGTTTACTAAGCAAACAAGATTTACAAGCCTTTACTAGTTCACGGATTTCACCGTCCATACCCTTCCAGATGAACATTTCACGAATCTTCTCACGAGTTTTAAAGATACCAAGATGCCCCCCTAATGGGGTCTCATGATAGTACTTGAAGATCATAGGTACAAGGACAGCTGGAACGACAACCTTCATCATCTTATCATGCCTCGAAGGGCAACATAGAACACCATTCCTCAGAACATAAGGGACAACATGTTCCCCAGAAGAAAGGGTTTCCATTATCGGAGCCAGCGTCGGATCTTCACGTTGGTATTTCTCGATATCCCTAAAGAGCATGGGAGCATCTGTTAAGATGGCATTAACCTCAGATAGCATGGACTCGGGAGGTGAAGAACTATCGACCGGATTATGGGTCTCGACCTCGTTGGAAAACATACGGCTGAGTCCATCAGCAACAACATTTTCGGTACCTCGGATATGCCTGACATCGAATTGGAAGGCAGAAATACGGATGGCCCAACGGGCTATACGACCAGTACGACGCGGCCTACCTAAGACCCAGCTTAAGGCTTGATTATCTGTCTCCAGGTCGAATTTGACATGTTCAAGATAGAGACGGAAATTTTCTAAGGCAAATAAGACTGCCAAACCTTCGAGCTCATAGATGGAATACTTGGCTTCTTGAGCCGACAAGGTCCTAGATGCATAGGCGATGGGTCGCCTCCCTAGTTCAGTCTCTTGAAGAAGGACTGCAGGTACTGCTGATGACGACGCGTCGGTTTGGACAATGAATTTTTTTGAGAAATCTGGCATAGCCAGTACAGGGGCATTACAGAGAGCTAATTTAAGATCTTCAAAAGCGGCTTGTTGAGAAGGTCCCCACTCAAATTTGATGCCTTTCCTACGAAGAAGGTTCAAGGGCGCCGCTCTATTAGCGAAGTTAGGAATAAACTTCCTGAAGAAATTCACCATACCAATGAACCTGGCGATACCTTTAATGTCCTTGGGAGGTTTAAAATCACGGATGGCCTGTGTTCTAGAATGATCGACTGCTACACCATCAGGTGACACAATATGCCCTAGGAATGACATAGAGGGCTTAGCAAAGGCAACCTTGGACAACTTGACAGTTAACCCAGCCTTACGAAGGCGATTGAGAACTTCTCGCAGATGATCTAGATGTTCTTCAAAGGTCTCCGAAAATACGACGACATCATCCAGATAGTGATACAAATACTCAAATTTGATGTCAGAGAAGACCCTATCTAGCAGCCTAGTGAGTACAGCTGCTCCCGTGGGGAGCCCGAAAAGCACGCGGTTGTATTCGTATAAATTCCAGTCCGTGGCAAACGCTGTAAGATGTTTAGACTCTTCCGCCAGGGGAATTTGATTGTAGGCTTGATTCAAGTCCAAGATAGTAAAGAACTTGGCCTTACGAAACCATGAAAAACAAGAATGAAGGTCGGGAAGGGGCACAGATTGCAACACCACCTTCCGATTGAGAGCCCTATAATCAATGACAGGCCTGAAGCCTCCTTGGGGTTTCGGGACTAGAAAAATAGGCGAAGAATACGCCGACTTAGAGGGCCTAATAATACCGTCCTTCAACATCTGATCGATGATTTCTTTCAGAGCCTTCATTTTAGGTGGAGATAGCCTATAAGGTGGAAAACGGACAGGAATCGAATCCGTGACCTCAATTTTGTATTCAATAAGGTCAGTAACACCAAGAGTATCAGAGAACACCTCTGGAAACGACTGACACAACTTACGAATACTATCAGCCTGCTCCTCAGGTAGATGTCTAAGGTCTAACAACATCTCATCCTGGGTAGGCGAAATAGATGAACATGATACAGAATTACACTTTAACAAGGGAATTTTACAATAGGACGCAAATTTAAATGTGCACGACCTACTCTGGAGATCGAGCACAAGACCAGTGTAAGAAATGAAGTCAGCTCCCAATATAATGGGGCAAGACAAGTGCTTAGCCACAAACAATTTGATTTTCCATGTAAATTTAAAAATACGAATTTTGACATTAACAGCACCTAGGATTTCCAATGGAGATGAATTAGCCCAAACATATTGAACAGGAGAAGAGACATAGTCAGGTAGTTTACAAACAGACTTCAATTTTGAATACCATTCAGCCGAAATAATCGAACAAACACTGCCTGAATCTAAGAGAGCTGTTACAGGTTCATTATTTAACTCAATCTTAAGAAAAGGAACAGGCGCGGGGGAACCCGCCGCAATCCTAAGACACTCTTTAGGGCATTCAAAAGACGAATTTGAAGACTGATCGTTCCCTGAATTTACAACCTGTTTACCCGGGGCTGAGTCTCGGGAAGATGGATTAGTTGACTCAGCCGAAGCCACTAGTCACTTTTGATTGTTGTTGGACGTTGCACCAGAAGTTGAGCAGGAGGGGGTGCTATTTGAATTTGGGCAATTTTTGGCGATATGTGAGAAATCCCCACATTTAAAACAGCCTTGTGATGAACCAGCCCCATTCCTTGTCCCACTCGACTTGATCAGTGGACACTTATTGCGCAGATGGTCGGGCGACCCGCAAGCATAACATTTACGGGGTGTGACTGGTCGGCGAGGAGGAGGCCGAGTATTACTAAAGGAAGGTGGGGGTTCTTTCGCGACACGCAAGGAATCGGCGTACCTCACTCCTTCCGCTGAGACGGCCAACGCTTCAAGTTCAGAGAAAGTTTGCGGGCACGCCGCGAAACACAAATATGACCTATAGGGTGGTGAAATTCCTTCTACAATAGCCTGTACAATCTGATCTTCAGGAAAATGAAGGGCAAACACCCTAGTATAAAACTTAATGCCTTGTATGAAATCAGCCAGATTTTCATCCAATCTCTGTACTCGATAATAGTACTTCTGAATCAGAGATGACCTCGCGCGGGCGGGAATAAAATTTGCAAGCAAGTGTGCATGAAAATCTTCAATAGATGACTGTTCGGCTATGGCTCTTACTATTTTGTCAGAGAGAATACCAATTGCATAAGGATAGATGATTTGCAAAATTTGGCATGGAGAAAGAGAAAACACAAGGGCATGGTCCTGAAATTCAACTAAAAATCTTAAGAATGAAATTACGTCACTGGTGGTATTAACGGAAAACTTAGAGATACCTCTGAGCAACATTGCCAATGGATGAGGCAAGCTGCTAAACCCGGGTGACGATAGTAGGTAAAGGTTTCAATGGCATGGAAGTTAATTCCGAACGTATATTATTCAACGATGCACGGCGTCCAGACTCGTTGTCCAATGGGGAAGAGATGGTTTGAGCAGCAACGGTTATCCTATTAACTTCTCCCTTAGGAGGCTCTTCCTCGGAACCTGCATTCATCGTGGTGGGTTGATCAATTCTGGGAGGAATTTCCCCAGTTAACAATTGAGTGACCTTGCTAGATAACTCAGAAATATTTTCAAGTAGCGTACTAGCTTCCTTCTTCTGAAAGTCATTCAACTTTAGAGACAACAGATCTTTAACTCTATTTGAAAAATGAAACAGCCTGGCTTGCACACGCTTAATTTGATTAGGAGAAGGATCATTTTCATCAAAAAAACTAACTACAGATGCTAGCCCAGTAATATTCTCGACGATCGTGGAAAGAGAGTCGTCAATTTCTTTCTCTCCCAAGGTGGGGATGGAAATGGGCAAATCAAGGGACTCTCTAAGCTTGTTTGTGTCTACCGCAACCGTGCCTCCAGATTGCACATTTCTAATAGTCAATTCATAGATCAACTCCTCCTTGCGCAAATAGTTAAGATGGAGAACATCGCGAGGACCGGGCATGATGACAGAACAATTTTGAAAAACTCAAAAAATTCCAGCAACTGAGAAAATGGTTAGAGTTCGGATCAAAACAATGTTTAGCCGTCAAAATGGGCTAAAATGAGACCCATTCAACCACGCTCTGCTACCACTTGTTACCGTGTTTTTGTGGTAGTTATGCGTGAAAGAAGGTGCGGGGTGGTGAATAGGTCTCAGGCTACGAAATTAAAGTGAATTTAAAATTTAACAAGGTTATATTTTCTTTTCAAAATCAAGAAATAACAAACATGGCAGGTACAGAGTAGCAAGGCAACAAAAGTACAATTACAGTATTTACAGGATTTGGGCTTCGAGCCCCGCGATCACAATCCTTGAGCAATTAGCTCAGTTTTACCCCAAACACAAGTGTCAACAGAGGGGCAGAGAACCCCATTCATGCCTAGGAGCACTTGCTCCAAAATACACAGTAAGGCCTCCTTGAGGCGCGCAGAAAACAAAATTTTCAGGAAAAGAGCAACCTGCTCTCAAAATTCAGGCCTGTCAAAGGCCCCACCTAATTCCACTTTCAAGCTGTCCTTTCAGGACATATACACAGGGGTAAAATACCCAACCTACTGAGGTCTGTTAAATGACAAGAAGGTTAATTACATGACCTCTAAAATAACAATTTGAGAGGAGGCGATCTGCACTCCCAATACACTTGTTTTTAAAACCTAATCTGGCTCTAGGCCACTAATGCAAGGGCTAATCCCATACTACAGAGGTGACTTTAGAAAAGAACAATTTGCTTTACGTTAACGAAGAATAGGTTGAGAAAAATAAGTTCACCTCAAAACAATATGATTGGGAGCTCGAGAGGGTTAAGCACTCTCTATCCCGATATGCAGTTTAAAAGATGGAATAGATACAAGTTTCTTTACATTTTAAGGAAGGTTACATAATGGAAAAACTTCGGACCCGCCCCGAGAGTTAAACTGCTGAGTAAGCAAGAAAAGAAGTAATTAATCGGCCATTACCTGGTTGTTGACTGCCGCCGAAGAAAGAGGCGCTTCCCGCCCCCTGCTATGTACTTTACACACGAAAAGATGGAACAGAAGTGGCCCGGAGACCCTAAAATCAGCAGTTTATATACTCTCGCGGAAAGTTCGAGGCGTTAGGGGAATGAGAACACCCTCCCACAAACTCTTTATTGGGTAGGATACAGCAACATATTCAAGTTGGGGGAAGATACATCCGATTGGTCAGAAATTAATGAAAGAAATTCGGAATTGGCTAAATTTAAAACAAGGGGAAAGAAAGGGTTAATATTGCCAACTTAAACAATGACAGAAGGAAATTTAACAAAGAACAAACTTTTGAAATTAAATTTTCTCCAAAAGAACAGTTCTTTTTCTTCGCACTAGGGTGCACTATTGTAGTTCTTCAGTAGTGTCCTCTAGAAGAGAAAGTTCACACTTCTTACTACCGGTAAAACAAAAATACATCAAAAGTGGCACAGTTCAAAAACTCCAAACTTTCCAAGTAGTGACATCTTCCGAGAAACTTGAAAATTAATACCGTCGATAAAGTTCAGACTTCCTCCAGCAGAGGAGTTTCAATTGGCGCACATTTTAAATTAGCGGCGTGGAGGTGTACCGCCCGGTACAATGGGCATGGATCTCTTTAATTTATTCTTCTTCCAGATTCATGACAAGGTCGACGTAGTCTCTACTTTGCACCCTACTTCTGAGATTACGGCTCTCATCGAGCAGTTTCCTGAAGTCTTCGACTCTACGCTCGGAACCGCCAGAAACTATACAGCTCACATACAGCTGAAATCCGGCGCTAAGCCGCGCTTTTTCAAAGCACGTCCAGTACCCCTAGCACTTCAAGACCAGAACACTAAGGAGTTAGCAAGATGGGTAGAAGACGGAATAGTGGTACCAGTCAATTCCAGTCAATGGGCCACTCCCCTAGTTGTAATCAAGAAACGTGATGGCAATGTAAGACTTTGTGGTGATTTCCGATCTAAGATCAACTCACAAATCGACACAGATGTCTTCCCAATTCCCCGTCCAGGGGACTTATTCCGTCGTCTTGCTGGTGGACAATTCTTCTCTAGAGTGGATCTTAAAGAAGCCTATCTACAGCTACTTTTAGACGAAGAATCCAAGCAATTTCTCACACTCAACACTCCTATCGGACTGCTGCAGCTCCAGCGTCTCCCGTTCGGCGTCTCTTCCTCAGCTGCTATTTTTCAGCGCTATTTAGCTCAACTCACCGCCTCCATTCCCGGTTGTGCTAACTACCCTGATGATATTATTGTGACCGGCAAAGATCACCAAGAACATCTCCATAATCTGCGCCTCCTTCTCACGAAGTTGAAAGACAATGGCCTACGAGCGAATCTCGCTAAATGCACCTTCTTTCAGCCGCATGTTCACTACCTGGGACACATCCTTGATACAAACGGCATTCAACCTAGTAAACGGAATGTCTTGGCGATTGTAAACATGCCTGTACCACAGAACATTAAGCAGTTCCAATCCTTCCTAGGCAAAGCGAACTACTATAACAAGTTCATTCCCCGCTTCGCTTCAGTTGCAGCTCCATTAAACGCATTACGCAAAAAAGGTGTTAAATTTCAGTGGTCTCCGCAATGCCAACAGGCCTGGCAAACGATCAACAACGCCCTTGTTCAAGCTGTTAAACTCACTCATTTTCAGCCTGGCAAGCTCATCACGCTAGCTACTGACGCATCAGATTACGGCGTCGGTGCCGTTCTCTCCCAGAAGGATCGTCACGGACAAGAACGTCCCATCGCCTTCGCTTCGAAGACACTTAATGAGCATCAACGTCGGTACTCCCAGGTAGAAAAAGAAGCTTTAGCCATCATCTTTGGTATTCGCCGTTTCAATGAATATCTCTATGGCAACCATTTCCTGATCATGTTCCTTTCTGATTATTCCTATCAGATCTCCTATCGTGCCACATCCCTGCATTGTAATGCTGATGCCCTCTCTCGCTTACCAGTAGGTCCTGATACCGCCTTCGATTCTCAAGAATCCGAATGTCTTCAGTTAGACATAGAACTCGAAGACACCGTATCCAGCTTTCCTATTGACGCTACCTGCATTGCTAAAGCTACGGATAAGGACAGTACACTTGCTACAGTACGTACTTACATCCGCAACGGTTGGCCTCTTCAGAACAAACTTCCTGCCCACCTTGCGCCTTATCATCGTATTCAGCATCGTCTTACGACTCTTATACTCCTGGAAACCGGCAACACCTTCCGAGTGGTTATCCCACTTAGTCTACGGAAACAAGTTCTCGACTTGTTACACCAAAGTCATTGGGGCATATCCCGCACTAAGCAACTGGCACGTCAACACTGCTACTGGCCTGGTATTGATACCGCCATCGAAAAGCTCATCCGCCATTGTGAACAATGTCAAATTAATCAGAACGCCCCGTCTTCTGATCTAGCTTCATGGCCTCCTGCTACTTCTCCATGGGAACGAGTTCACATCGATTTCGCAGGCCCTTTCCTCAATTCCATGTGGCTCATCGTCATCGATTCTCTATCGAACTTTCCATATGTAGTGGATATGCATTCGACTACTACTACAGAAGCTACCATTCGTGCTCTTCAAAAAAATATTTACAACTGAAGGATTACCTCAAGTGCTAATTTCTGACAATGGACCTCAATTCACAGCTACTGCTTTTAAGAACTTCTGTACATATAATGGAATTCGCCATATCCTAGTTCCGCCTTTTCACCCGCAGTCTAATGGTGAAGCTGAACGCTTTGTTACAAACTTTTAAGTAACGTATGAAAAAAGCTATCTCTTCCGGCTTAACTAAAGACCAAGCATTGCTACAACTCTTAAGCAACTACAGAACTCTGCCCGGTGCTGATAATGTCACTCCTGCACAAAAGCTTCATGGACGACCTCACAGAACTTTACTTTCTCTGTTGCAGCCTCTCCCGGCCCAGCCTAAGACATCGTCAACGAAGTTCACCGTCAACGACAGAGTCTACGTCAGGACATTCAAGTCAATCCCGCTCTGGTTACCTGGTGTCATCTGCAGATCTTTGGGCCATCGTCTCTACGAGATTCAGACTGCTGAGAAAAACATTTGCCGCCACCAGGACCAGATACGCCTGCGCTACCGTCCATATCCGGCTATTGATTCTCTTGTTAAGCCAGATAAATCTATTGCTGAACGAGCTTTAGACCATTTAATAACCATGGGTTCCTTTCAGGACGATGCAGAGCCACTCTGCACAGTCACAGCAACGGACAATACAACAGTGACGTCAGAAGCTCCTGCCCAGCATCGCAGCCGCCGCTAGCGCCGCCGCCGCTTCACGCCGTATCGGCGTATTTAGGAGGGGAGGGTGTTGTATGTCCTCCGCTCTCTCCGCTCAGCGCCAGCCAGCCGCACGCACGCAAGCGTGGAGATTTCGAGACTCGACGCGCAGCCTTCAGTGCGCGTGCCTGTAACGTCGAGTGCTGTATAAAAGGAGCTCCCTGTCAGCCACTCTCCAGGATTCTCCCCGGTGTCCTGCTCCAGAATACACTGTAGGTCGAACACGGAGGCTACTCCTCTTAAAAATGTGTCTCGACCAGGTGGACGGAATTCTGGTAGTATGAGGTTTCACCTCAGTGTCACTGTTCCAAGTTCCCGTTCCTTCATTCAAGTCGAGCCCCGATGCTGTACTCTACACATCCCCAATCTCTCTCAGGCTCCGACACACGCACATTAGATTCTCTAATGGTGTACTTAGCTTTCCTTCAGTGCAAGCTCTTAAACTCAAACACTGCTAGTTAGAATGAACTCTCTTCACTAATCCATGCAAGTGAAACTGATAGTTTTCGACTATCACGAACTGAACATTCCTACGAACTATCTTTTCAAGATAGAAGCTAGTGTAAATACATTCCAAATGTATATAGTGTACAGTGACAGAAACTCTTCCAAGCTTAATTATTCACTTTGCTTCAAGACAATTTTATGTTTATTCTTGTAAATTTCTATGTGAAGCAAATAAACAAGTTGTGTTCTGGTAAACCTTATCCTGTTTACAACATTCTCCTTAACGCATCCTCCTCCTCCTCCTCCTCCAACCGCTCACTCCTCTTTTTTATCAATCGAAAAGAGTAAAGAAAGGGTAAGTAAAGACGTATGCGTCACATCATATTAGACGGTAAAAAGAACCAGAGGACAACGCTGCACCATGCTTTCCAGTTTAATAGCATAACGTAAGTATATGTGGTAAAGGGTAATATTAACGATAAATATTTGAGTAATCGTATTATACGTTATTCTTTGCAAACTAGACTAGGAGATCGTCATGAGTTAGCTCTTTAATTGTGTTAACAAAATTATAACTATAATCCTCTCTCCAAAAATAGTGTCGGTAAGGGACCATGTCGAGAAGGGCAGCTTGCTTGAAATCTAGATCCTCTCTCCAAAATGGTGTCGGGAATAAACCATGTCGTGAAGGGCAGCTTGCTTTAAAACTATAAACCTCTCTTCAAACTTGGCGGGAAAGGACCATATCCAGAAGGGCAGCTTGCTTTAAAACTATAATCCTCTCTCCAAAATCGCTTCAGGAAGGGTCATGTCGAGAAGGGCAGCTTGCTTTAAAACTCTAAAGTTAGGCACCTATGGCTATGGCCCGTTCAATTTTTCAAAAATTCCGCAGCACGTCGGGAAGGGCAGCCTGCTGACGAGCAGGAGGGGGAGGAGGGAGGTTAGGCCCCTCCAAGGTAGTGACTGTCCACGTCGGGAAGGGCATCTGCCTGTAAAACTATGGTTAGGGCCATACAAGATGGCGACTGTCCACGTCGGTAAGGGCATCCAGCCCTAAAACTGAGGTTAGGCCCCTCAAAAATGGCGATTGTCTACGTTGAGAAGGGCATCTTCCGTGAAACTGAGATTAGACCCACCCAAGACGCCTAATCTCCACGTCGGGAAGGGCATCTAGCAGTAAAACTGAGGTTTGACCCCTTCAAGATGGTGACTGTCCACGTTGTGAAGGGTATCTGCCCGTAAAACTGCGGTTAGGCCTATCCAAGATGACGAGTCTACGTCTGGAAGGTGGCTTCTGCCCGTAAAACTGAGGTTAGACCCCTCCAAGATAGCGACTGTGAGGTCAGGCATGTTGTCTTATGTAATATACACGTGGGGAAGGGCAACTTGCCGTAAAGTACTGAGGTTAGCAGCGTTCACTTGTTCAAAATCCGCGCCTACGTTGTTTGGTCCTGTCTTCTTGACAGCTGTCAAAAGCACGTGGATTTTAAATTGCGCGCCACGACGTGCTCAAGGTTGCAACATTGAGGTTAGGCCTTGTTAAGATGGCAGCAGTGAAGTTAGCGATGCTCACTTGTCCGAAAAATTCAGGTTAGTGTCCGTTTAGATGACAGCCGTCATCTTGACAGCTGTCAAAAGCACGTGGCTTTGTTTACAAGCAATAGCACGTGGTCTTGACGTCAGGGTCACGTAGTCAAGACGTCATGGGTCAATGACCTTGGCCGGGGTCAGTGACCTCGTGAGAAAATGCTGACGCAGCACAAATTTTTTTCTGAACTATAACAGCTCATACTACTTTTATCTTCTTGAGATGATAAGGATCTAGACGAATAGGCAATTGACCGCATTCTGAGTTCATATTCCTGAAGAAGGACCACAGCGACCGCAGATGACGAGGCATCTCTCTGTACGAAGAACGTCTTGTAGAAATCTGGCATTGCCAAGACTGAGGCGTTACAGAGAGCTAATTTCTAATCCTCGCACGCAGCTTGCTGCGACGGCCCCCATTCAGACTTGACACCTTTCCTTAGGAGGATGTTAAGTGGAGCCGTCCTATCAGCAAAGTTGGGGATGTATTTCGTAAATAAATTCACCATGCCGATGAATATAGTAACCCCTTTAACAGCTTTGGGAGGCTTAAAGTTACGGTTTGCATCCGTTCTGGAATGATCGACTGAAACTCCATCAGGTGACACAATATGCCCCAAGAAGGAGATGGATGGTTTAGCAAACAAAACTTTGGATTTTTAACTGTCAACCCAGCCTTCCGCAGGCGATTTATAACTTCCTTAAGATGATCTAAGAGTTTTTCAAAGGTTTCAGAAAACACGACATCTTCAAGATAATGATAAATATATTCAAATATGATGTCGGAGAAACCCTATCCGGCAGCCTAGTAAGAACCACCGCACCAGGGGGAGCACGAAAAGCACGTGGTTGCATTCATACAAATTTCGGTCGGCAGCGAAAGCCGTCAGATATTTCGATTCATCCGCCAGAGCTATCTGATTATAGGCTTGGTTAAGATCTAGGATGGTGAAGAACTTAGCCTTACGAAACCAAGAAAGACATGAATGCAAGTCGTGAAGGAGGACTGGCTGTAATATAATCTTATGATTTATGACCCTATAGTCAATTAATGGCCTGAAGCCACCTTGAGGTTTCGGCACGAGAAGAATGGGGAAAGAATACGCCGACTTTGAAGGTCGAATGATACCATCCTTAAACATTTGGTCTATGATTTCCTTGAAGGCCTTCATTTTCCGCGGAGATAATCTATATGGAGTAAACCTTACAGGAAACGAGTCTGTAACCTCGATCTTGTATTCATTTAAATCAGTCACACCAAGATTTTTCGATTACACATCGGAAAATGACTGACATAATTTCCGAATGCAATCAGCCTGATCCGCAGGTAGATGGCTAAGGTCTAATGTCATCTCACTCTGAGAAGGCGAAATCATAGAATACGACACAGAGTTGCATTTTAAAAGGGGCATATGTAAATTACTCTTAAATTTTAATGTGCAGGATTTACTTTGAAGATCGAGCACAAGACATGAAAACATAATAAGTTTATAGCAATAAACAACATAAACTTCCACGTAAATTTGGAAATACGAATTTTGGTCTGGATGAATCCTAAAATAGCTAGGGGAGAAGAATTAACCGAAACACATTTTACAGAAGAAGAAATATATTCAGGCAATTTACAACAAATTTTGAATTTGGAATACCATTCTTCTGAAATAATAGAGCCAAAACTTCCCGAATCTAAAAGGGCCGTGAGCGGTTCGTTATTTATTTCAATTTTGAGGAAGGGCACAAATCCTGGAGTATCGGAGGCAATTTTCAGACATTCGTTAGGACGTTCAAAAGATGTTTTAGAGGGTCTTCCCTAATCAGAAAATTCGATGCCCGAATTGAACTGGACTGAGCCTCGAGAAGCTGACAGTGGTGACTCAGCCGAGCATGCTAGTCATTTTCTATTGTTTTGGTTTATAGGGGTAGAACCAGAAGTAGAGCAAGAAGGTGTACTATGTGATGAATTACAGTTCTTAGCGAGGTGTGTGAATGACCCGCATTTGAAAACACAACGACATCGTCAAGATAATGATAAATATATTCAAATATGATGTCGGAGAAGACCCTATCCAGCAGCCTAGTAAGAACCGTCGCACCGTGGGGAGCCCGAAAAGCACGCGGTTCCATTCGTTTTTAACAGAGGACACTTATTCCTAAAATGGTCCGCCTACCCACACGCATAACATTTGCGGGGAGAGAAGGTTCGGCGAAGTGGTTGCCGAAAAATATTACAAGAAGGTGGTGGTTCTCGACGACTCGCACATTACCTGCGTATCTTACTCCTTCCGAGGACACGGACATAGCCTCAAGTTCAGCAAACGTTTGCGGACGGGAAGCAAAATATAAATATGACCTATACGATGGCGAAATCCGTTCAGTAATTGTCTGTACTATTTGACCTCCAGAGAAATGCAATGCAAACACTCTGGTGTAAAACTTAAGTCTTGTATGAAGTCTGATAAATTTCTATCTATCCTTTGGACTAGGAAGTAATATTTTTGAATTAAGGATGACAACTCTCTAGCAGGGATAAAATTCGCTAACAAACGGCCGTGGAAAGTTTCGATCGAACTCGTTTCCGATGTTGCCTTAACGATCTTATCTGCAAGAACGCCAACAGAGTACGGGTAAATGATCTGTAAGATTTGCGATTGCGAGAATGCAAACAATAAGGCATGGTCCTGAAATTCCACAAGAAATCTCAGAAATGCTACTACGTCAATAATTGAATAAAACGAGAATGTCGAAATCTCCTTAATAACATGGCTAAAGGATGAGGTAAACTACTAAATCCTTGTGTTATAACCATAGAAGGCGCCGGAGGTTGAGGAGGTTCGAAAGCGGTATTACAAATAAAGAACGGAGGAAGATGTTGTTGACTACCAATGGGGTTTACAACTTGTTCAGATGGGGCAGAAGCTTGTTGTTGCACAACAGATTCCCCACTATCAGAATACCTATTAGGGTCCCCTTACGTATGGACATCTAATAGGGCAGAATAGTCACACTTCCCTCTCGCAGACCCGGGCAACAATAATTAACTTTATTACACAACTCAGAAATATGTTGAATCTGGGAGTTACCTTTCCTAGAATGTTCGTTATTGAGTTTCAGAGACAATAGATCGCACACTCTATTGTAAAACTGAAATAACCTAGGTTGAACTCGTTTAATTTTGTTACCGAAGGGTTCACCTCCTTCAAAAAAACTCAGAACAGAAGCAAGTTCAGTAATGATGGTGGCGATCGTGGATAAAGAGTCACCAAATTGTTTCTCTCCATACACAGGAATACTGATGGGCAAGTCTAAAGAATCTTTGAGTCTGGATGCGTCTGTTGCAACCGTGCCACAGGACTGGACATTTCTAATACACAGTTCATGATAAGGTTCTTCCTTGCGCAAATACCAAGGAGCAAGAACCTCTCTAGCACCAGATATAATGAGTGAACATTTAGACAAAATTTGGAAAAATCACAAAACAGACAAATTTCTAGTATTTAAATTCAAATGTTAAGAAAATCCGTCAAACGGGACTTCGTCCAGGCCTAGCCAACCACGCTCTGCTACCTCTTGTTCCAGGAATTTCGTGGAACACAGAAGTATAAGAAGGTGCCGGGGTGAATTGGTGGACAGAGGAATGACCAGAGCATAAGTTCAAGCACTAAATTTTGAATTTTTTATTTTTTCTTCTGATTTTAAAATTTGATAGATAATCTGAATAAACAACAACAATATTACGATGAGCACCGCAGCTCGGGTAACAACAGCGGACTATAAGACCAAAAATCAGGTACAATAGAGAAAATTACCGACACAATAGCTTACAAGGGAAGAGCATTGTAGTTCTGAAGTTACACTATTTTACAAGAGCATATTTGCCCCACTCATTTACATTCTAGGACACTGAGCTCCGAAAAGTTACTGTAGTCCATCCTCTAAGAGGTACAAGCTTTTTAAAAAATTATGTCTTACAACTTTTAGAAATACTGTGTTAACTGTCACTTCTGCTCAACAGCCTGTTACACACTCGTTTATTAATAATGACACTTTAACCCGGGGCAATTAGTGCCCATAAATGGCCTTAATGTGAAATTAAAAGGTTTTAGACGATCTAACATGAACAAAAGAATAGAAGGCGACTTGCGCTCCTTTTAGAAAAACATTTAAAATCATAAATGACCCGAAGTTGCAGAGGCTAAGCCTAAACTACAGAGGGGTGACTAAACGAAAGATATTAAGGGCCGAAGGAGTGTGAAGAATTTAGAGGGTTGGAAACGTTCAGTCACCCCATACCAAGTTGAATGGGAATTAACAGAGTGTGAACACTCTTTGTTCCCTTCATTTAAATGTTTACCAGCAGAGATTTGAACAGAGTCCTCAGACGGCCCAAAAATTTAACTATAAACAGTGACTTTAGAACGTTACATTAATAAAATAAGTTTGAAACCTTCCTCTCATGTTATCTGCCTGGAGCTATCACATGTTAGGAAATTTCTGCCAATACATTAAGTAGTTGGGCCTTCTAAACGACGGCAGCCCCAGGCTCCTTATTACGCCGCACACACACTAGACCGGAGCGATGAAGATGACAATACGCCCTAAAGCGCCCAGCTTTTACATCAACTCAGAGGGGAGGCAGAATGCCTGTACACACCCTATATTTAATTGGGTAGAGAAATATACACACAATTTCTGATTGATTAATAACTGCAGAAAGAATGAAGCCGTAGGAGTGGTGACAACAGAGATACATTAAAAACAATAAAAAAACGTAAGGTTTGCCACCTTCAAAAAATTGAAATTCCCTTCAGAATTAATTGTCTTTAATCCCGCCAGAGCGGGCACATGGGCAGAAGGTAGAGACATCTCAAGCTTAAAGGTCCAAGAATCTTGAGTTGCATTCCTTCCGGATTCACCACAGAGATGGCCTTCTAGAAGGCGTGCAGTTCAACGGGATGGAGGTGTACCCTTGATACAATTATTATTATTATTATTATTATTATTATTATTATTATTATTATTATTATTATTATTATTATTATTATTATTATTATTATTATTATTATTATTATTTTGTTCCGGATGCAGAGTCGGTTTCCGCCGTAGCGTTAGACGCGGCTCTACCGTGGATCTACAGTGTCTGTTCCCCACCGTCGGCTGTTCTGAGAAAGTTTTTCGGTGGTTTTTCGTTCTCCTGCTCTAAGGCAAGTGCCGGGACAGTTCCTAGTCTAGGCCACGGCCACAGAGTCCCTCACCTTCTCCGAATATCTTCACCGAATCAAATCTCCCTGGCCTGCGGGACGGCGTTACCATCTAGGAGGCCCGCCGTCCCCTTCAGGGAAAGAATAAAAACTTGTGTATTAGTAGTCAAATACGATGCATTCTCCGATGGGAATTAGGCTGAGATAATGTTTAACTGTAATATCTGCCTTATATTTTACCAAATGCCCCTATCATATTGCCTAACTGCAGGGAGGAGTTCAAAGTTTTCTTTCTTGTAACTTGAGGTAGAAAGAGCTTCGACACAAACTACATCACGGATTTTACTTCAAACTCAGTGTACGCGTTGTTACTAAGTTTAATAAAAATCAAAAGTGAAAATATTGTAGAGTTCCCTTATTAGAAATGAAAACCTAAATTTGTAAACATTTTCGTTATCATAGCTCGTAAAAATAATCTATGAAATAGAAATTTCAGAAATTTCATTTTCTACTACGTTAATTATGTACAATTTTCTATGCGACTAGTATTAAAGGAGAAATTTCATATTTATTTTCTTGCCTCCTGTAGTGTTTGCTACGCCACTGAAAACGAATCGAATAATGTAACATACTGCAGAACCCGGTCATCCACGTATTTTAATACCAGGTTTCTGCAGCTATTTTCCCGTGATGTAGTAGGCTCAAACAGACAAAATTTGAACTGGTCGAACTTTCGATTTTGTGTACCATAACTAATCTAAGATAAGAATTTGAAGTGTTTGTACAGAATTATGGTTGTATCTATATAGTTGGCAGGCACACTTACAGCATAACTACATAATTGGTTCTGCTTTAACCGATGTTTAACCTATATTTTATAAAAAGAAATTTTGGTAATAGAATGTGTCATATTTGAAACGTTAAATAACTTTTTAGAAGTAATTAAATTTGTAGTCGAGTCATGATATTTATTTATTTATTTATTTATTTATTTATTTATTTATTTATTTATTTATTTATTTATTTATTTATTTATTTATTTCCCAGGAAGCCACAGTAAGTTCTTAAGGCTAGGTTTATAACAACGGACTTTAAATAAAATGTAGCTCTCCCTCTTTCCACAGAATCACACAAATATATTTCCTTTCTAGACAATATTTCTGTGCTGCATAATGACGTACTTCACGAAATACACTCTCTTTTACCGGCGTGATCCGGTTGTAGTGGTCGATGGCCAGTCAACATCCTTTGTTTGTGTGTTTGCGCTGTTGAACAATGAATGACAAAGCCGATGAAAGTGACTGTTCTGTAGAAGCGTGTCATAAATAAATAGGTCACCATCCTTAACACGTGGCAAGAGCCCAGGTCAGTGAATGCCACTCTTATCTTTTTAGGTTAGTGGAGAATTACATGTGCCCAAATCCAAGGCCAAATTCCTTCGCAGGGTCACATGACTCATTATAGATAAGACGGTAATATCCCTATACAATTAGTTTATGCACATAGCTTCTGATTACATGAAACTCGCTTACCTATACCTGAACATCAGGCATTCCTCAAATTTATATGACTCTTCATTTCTTCTGACCTCTCTCTCTATACTACCAACAATAACGTTTAAAGTGTCATATTTATATACTTGCAATAAATTACACACTCAGGTGCTTTCGGAGGATGGTGAGTTCGAACCCAACATGTGGAACTCTGAAGAAATTTTCCCATTTATACACTGCGCAACTGCGGCTGTATCTTGTTTGGGATCACAGCTGGTACCTTCCCAGTCGTAGCATTTTCCTTCTCAAAATTTGCGTCACTGACCTATTCGTGTTAGTACGACGATAAATGGACCGAAGACTTTCTAAGTGAAAGAAAACTGAATATCTGTTCAGAACGTCTTTTTATTCCTGTCGTGTATCAATCCACTCCTTTGTGATTATTTGTGTTATATTTATTTCAGATTCATTGAACTGCAATATTTTTGATATGTACTATTAATTTTGTTGGCTCCACAGCTTGGCTCTACTGTTTATAATTAATAATATTTCGAAAATTCATGAATACGGGAATTAGAGGTCACCAAAGTGTTCCTCAAATGTTGTTAATAATAGTAATATTAAGAATCATGGCAGTTGAACGTTGAAAGATTCATTCAGGTCATGTACATACGCTTGAAATCTGGTATTATGTTTATTGGACCTGCCAGATACCGCCCCAAAATGATAGAGAAACGATGGGAGATGCAATGAGGTTCCTATAAAAGAATTTAAATAACCGATTGTTCGTAATATTTGTATTAAAATAAAATGTACAAGAAAAGCCATCACTACAGCCTTTGTAAAATAATTAAATAACGTCTTCATGGTATTTACAACTTACTGCCATTTATTCTAGTAATTGTCAACCAGGCGAAATAGCTGGGTCTCTTGGATTACCTTCCTTGGAACTAGTTTGGCACAATGTCTTGATGTACCACTGTCGTCCTTGGTTCAGTTCTCCGGCTGTGAAGTCCACATTACCTGTTTCTGTTTGTGCTGTCTCGCATAGCCTTCAAGTTCCCTCCTCCTAGAGCTGCTCATATCTATCAACTTCCTCGTCAAGGTAAAGGTTGCTTTTACGTCGCACTGACCCAGATAGGTCTTATGTCGACGATGGGACAGGAAAGGGCTAGGAGTGCGAAGGAAGTGGCCGTGGGCTTAATTAAGATACAGCCCCACCAACTGCCTGGTGTGGAAATGGGAAACAACGGAAAACCATCTTCAGGGCTTTAGACAGTGAGGTTCGAATCCACTGTATCACCAATACTGGCTACTGGCCGCAAATTAACCGACTGCAGCTATCGAGCTCAGTTCTCGTTAAGATATAGGAACTCGAAGTTATTATTAACAACCAGTCATAGTAGTGAAGGGGCTGCCTGGACGAGGCGGTAAAGGCATGCTCGGTTCACCCGGAAGGACGTGGGTTCGAATCCCCGTCAGGAAGTCGTAAAATTTAAGAAACGAGATTTCCACTTCCGGAGGTGCACATGGCCCTGAGGTTCACTCAGCCTACACAAAGAATGAGTACCAGGTTAATTCCTGGGGGCAAAGGTGGCCGGGCCTAGAGCTAACCACTCTACCCCATCAAGTGCCGAGGTTACGGATAGTGGAAGCTTTTACCTTCCACCCCTCCAAGGGCCTTCATGGCCTGTACGGAGATGACTTTGCTTTGCTTTAGTCATAGTAGTGAACTAGTTATACATGACGACTAACATAGTAATTAACAGTGTCTCATCACAACTACGGAATTAAAGGAACTGTAGGCCTACCTGAAATTACAACCAGTGCCCGCCACTTATTACAACCGACGAAAGATCCCGTTTTGCTCCACTGTTCCAAAAACGGAACTTCAAAGAAACGTTCGCGAATTTTATTTTCAATATTTGGAAGTTATCTGAGTATGGTAATATCAAGCTGGTATACCTGTCCGAAAGCTAAAAACTTTTTCAATTGTTTTAACCTAATTTCCATGAACCAGTGAGCTAATGAACATTATTACAGTATATTCCAGACAGTGACAGTAAGAGAAAAGTCAGTCGTGCTGTGTATATTTTAACACTGACGTGTTGATCCTTGCTGTTTTACATATTCGATTGTGACGGTATAGGCCTATAAATATTAATTCATTTGGTCTACATTATTGCAGCAAGTTATTGGAATAAGAGCGCCAGAAATCGAACAGTGGACACAAATGGGTACATCTATATTTTACACCATACATTCAGAATTCTATTTTATTTTAGTAAATGTTACGGAACAAATTCAACATTTACTCGATAATTTAATCATTCACAAAATGAAATAGCATATATTTGAGATGACCGCCTCTGTGGTGTAGTGGTTAGCGTGATTAGCTGCCATCCCCGGAGGCCCGGGTTCGATTCCCGGCTCTGCCACGAAATTTGAAAAGTGGTACGAGGGCTGGAACGGGGTCCACTCAGCCTCGGGAGGTCAACTGAGTAGAGGTGGATTCGATTCCCACCTCAGCCATCCTGGAAGTGGTTTTCCGTGGTTTCCCACTTCTCCTCCAGGCGAATGCCGGGATGGTACCTAACTTAAGGCCACGGCCGCTTCCTTCCCTCTTCCTTGCCTATCCCTTCCAATCTTCCCATCCCTCCACAAGGCCCCTGTTCAGCAGGTGAGGCCGCCTGGGCGAGGTACTGGTCATACTCCCCAGTTGTATCCCCGACCAAGAGTCTGAAGTTCCAGGACACTGCCCTTGAGGCGGTAGAGGTGGGATCCCTCGCTAAGTCCGAGGGAAAAACCGAACCTGGAGGGTAAACAGATGATGATGATGATGATATATTTGAGATAACTCTTATGAATTCTGAAAATGTAATTACGCTCTGGCTGCGGCCGTTCGAGCGGGATATCAGTGCTGATATTCCTGTCTTACGTTATCAGTCACTGCTCATATTGTTCATATTTTCGTAACTGTAAATGCTTTGTGTTATCCATTAATGATGGTTTCGTTTTGTAGAAGCAGGAGGCACACTGGGAAAACTCCTGTTTCTCGCTCTAAAAGAAGTACGTTGCGCAAGTCAATGACCTATATACTACCTGTCTGATTTTATATCTTAAATATTGAATATAAAATAATAAAAATATATAGAATGCGTCTAACCGATTTATCACGCAATTAAATTTTACAGAACATAATGGATTTTGCACTCCGTGGTGATGTGTCCTTTTTTGGTAGGTTTCGACGTTTCGCTACAGGTATAAAACACGTTTTCAAGGCTGACCAACTAGTGACTTTATTAATTGTGTTCATTACGCACTGCACTGACGCTGCTCTCAAAGTCGGTATTGGTAACAGTGGTGATTTCTGTTATTCAGATTGCGTGTGTAATATAATTTAGACATGGTTATGTATAAGAGAGTGAACGGTAAAAGAAATGTAAAAATATGAGACACTATAAGTAGCAATAAGTAAATGGTCATAATAAATGCAATTTGTGGTGTGATTTGAGGACTATTATTGTGGAAAAGTATTACCTATCCATACTTCGAGACCACGCCCGCAAATTTCGAGTAGCCTACTTCATATAGAAACACACGTGCTCTTACATTAAGCCCTGTTAACAGAAAGGCATAATCCATCTCATTAGTTAAATGTTCTAGGGTATATCCGTTTTGTTATAATGTTATTTGTTTTACGTCCCACTAACTACTTTTTTACGGTTTTCGGAGACGCCGAGGTGCCGGAATTTAGTCCCGCAGGAGTTCTTTTACGTGCCAGAAAATCTACCGACACGAGGCTGACGTATTTGAGCACCTCCAAATACCACCGGACTGAGCCAGGATCGAACCTGCCAAGTTGGGGTCAGAAGGCCAGCGCCTTAACCGTCTGAGCCACTCAATCCGGCTCTGGTTTTTTTTAACAGATGCTCTGATTATTAGGCGATTTCCGATCATTTATGTCTAATATGGGCGCTATTTTTTTTTTTACCCCCGATCAGTCGTGAAATTAAAACCACATTGAGAATCCGATGAAGCGTTGCGCAGATGTGTTGCGCAGTGCCTCTAGAATATAATGAAAATCGGTATCTGAAGTCGGGGAACAAGGCACGACAGTCTAGGATATAATGTTAATGAAATGTTAATGGTCCTATAGAAACGTCCTACATAAAAATATCATAGAAAATTCAATTTCCGATAATTTACGTCATATATTTACGTCTTATGTTTTACGTACCGACTGTGATAATAGAATTCATGAATTAAGACACTTGTTGCTTAGTCCGTATCAACGCCGAGCATTCCTAACATGAAAATATTGTTCAATCGTGTTAATTGGTGATGGTTTCTGTCATGATTTTATTAAGGTGTAAAACCGCGTGGTCTTAGGTCTATATCGACAAGGAAAATGAGAAGAAAAAAATAGTAAAAAAAATAACAGCACCCATATTAGACCCATATTAGATATTAGAGGGAGTTACGGAAGGTCGCCTCTGTGGTGTAGCGGTCAGTATGATTAGCTGCCACCGCCGGAGGCCCGGGTTCGATTCCCGGCTCTGCCACGAAATTTGAAATGTGGTCCGAGGGCTGGAACGGGGTACACTCAGCCTCGGGAGGTCAACTGAATAGAGGTGGGTTCGATTCCCACTTCAGCCATCCTGGAAGTGGTTTTCCGTGGTTTCCCACCTCTCCTCCAGGCAAATGCCGGGATGGTACCTAAATTAAGACCACGGCCGCTTCCTTCCCTCTTCCTTGTCTATCCCTTCCAATCTTCCCCCCACCCCCACCCCACCGGGCGAGCTGGCCGTGCGGTTAGGGGTGCGCGGCTGTGAGTTTGCATCCGGGAGATAGTGGGTTCGAATCCACTGTCTGCAGCCCTGAAGATGGTTTTGCGTGGTTTCCCATTTATTTCACCAGGCAAATACTGGGGATGTGCCTTAATTAAGGCCACGGCCGCTTTCTTCCAACTCCTAGGCCTTTCCTATCCCATCGTCGCCATGGGACCTATCTGTGTCGGTGCGACGTAAAGCCATTAGCCAATATTCCCCTCCCTCCGCAAGGCCCTTGTTCAGCATACCAGGTGAGGCCGCCTGGACGAGGTACTGTTCATCCTCCCCAGTTGTATCCCCGACCTAGAGTCTGAAGCCCGAGGACACTGACCGTGAGGCGGTAGAGGTGGGATCCCTCGCTAAGTCCGAGGGAAAAACCGATCCTGGAGGGTAAACAGATTAAGAAAAGAAGAAGAAGAGTTACGAAAGAAGGAAGGAGATCTCCCTTTACATTACATGCCCTAATAATACAGAGTCGGAAGAAAAATAAATTTGAAGGCTTAAATTATCGAAAGCTCATGACATTTATCAATAATATGATTACATTGACCATTGTTTGCTGTGATGTGCTTTGTTTCTTTTGCTGCCACTGATCTTCGATAGACGGGATTTCTGCTGCTTCACGAGTGAAACAGCCTGCTGAATATTGGCGGGAAGTAGCTGAGAAGTTGGATAACTTTCTTTCAAAGCATGCTGCTCCTTTGGTTCATAAATTTTCTGATAAGTACTGGTACGTAACAGACTGCTTCATCATATTATTCCAGCTATTCGATACCCACTCTGAGGCACTTTATATATATATATTATTTATAATACTCTTAAACTGACAAACAACAAATTAGTAATTCAACAATAACCAGTGGTATAAACAATTGTTTATAAAATGTTCCACACTAATTTAAAATTAATTAAGCATATTCAGTAGAGTCACTGTTCCTTTCTTCCATTTCCTTTTCACGTTCACGCTGTAATTCTGGAGCACTCATTTTGTAAAACCGCACTTGCACTTGTTGACATAAGGGCAGCTAGTTTACTCTGGCATATTTCCCGTGGTACTTCCTCTTCCTCGGACAAGTAAGAGCTTTCATCATCCAGACACTCATAACCGAGAAGATATCTTCTTCATTTCCAGGACATTAATTGTGTAACACTCTGTCCACATAACACCCTAGTAGTAGCACTACTGCACTGTTCAATTGCGATGTCATTAAACTGAAGGTCGGACGGATTAACCAGTCAGATGAAATGCTGCTCCTTTGGTTCATAAATTTTCTGATAAGTACTGATACGTAACACACTGCTTCATCATAGTATTCCATATATTCGATACCCACTCTGAGGCACTTTTTATATATATTATTTATACTCTTAAACTGACGGATTTAAAACGGTTTGTAATAGCCCCCGAAATTTTCTCCATGCCTGCTAGATGATTTCACACTGAGCAAGTCTGTGATGTATGGTATCACTACAGTCCATACAGAACGTGCACAAATCGCTTTCTTTCATATGGATGCTGTGTGGCTTACTATTTGCGGGTATTACCCTGTACCAGGTGTCCCGAGGTGTTTCGGAAAGTGCACGATTCGATGCATGCCTCCATACACGGCACTAGTTGACAATCAGCGCTGTCTTCACGATGTTAGGGGCTTGATATTATTGTCAGAGCATATGGTTGTACAACATCGTTGTAGGTGCTGATTGGAATGAGCAGTGTGCACGCTTCGGAATACGCTAGAGGAGTGTTAACGGCACTCTGCGGCCTGGTCATTCCATCTCTGGAACTTGACACTGTTAGAATGGCAGCGAAATACTACTCGTTAAACGTGAAAAAATGTGCCGGATATTTTTCATTTTATCAACCATTTCATATCACAGCACTGCTTTTAACAGCGACGTACCAGTCGATTTTTTTAATATTATTTTTACACTGACTGACAGAGCAAATGCAACACCAAGAAGGAGTGGTCAGAACTTTATGCCAATTGCAGGGTAGACTGACGTCACTGAGGTATGCTCATGATGTGAAATGCGCCGCTGTGCTGCGCACGTAGCGAACGATAAATGGGACACGGCGTTGGCGAATGGCCCACTTCGTACCGTGATTTCTCAGCCGACAGTCATTGTAGAATGTGTTGTCGTGTGCCACAGGACACGTGTTTAGCTAAGGATGCCAGGCCGCCGTCAACGGAGGCATTTCCAGCAGACAGACGACTTTACGAGGGGTATGGTGATCGGGCTGAGAAGGGCAGGTTGGTCGCTTCGTCAAATCGCAGCCGATACCCATAGGGATGTGTCCACGGTGCAGCGCCTGTGGCGAAGATGGTTGGCGCAGGGACATGTGGCACGTGCGAGGTGTCCAGGCGCAGCCCGAGTGTTGTCAGCACGCGAGGATCGGCGCATCCGCCGCCAAGCGGTGGCAGCCCCGCACGCCACGTCAACCGCCATTCTTCAGCATGTGCAAGACACCCTGGCTGTTCCAATATCGACCAGAACAATTTCCCGTCGATTGGTTGAAGGAGGCCTGCAGTCCCGGCGTCCGCTCAGAAGACTACCATTGACTCCACAGCATAGACGTGCACGCCTGGCATGGTGCCGGGCTAGAGCGACTTGGATGAGGGAATGGCGGAACGTCGTGTTCTCCGATGAGTCACGCTTCTGTTCTGTCAGTGATAGTCACCGCAGACGAGTGTGGCGTCGGCGTGGAGAAAGGTCAAATCCGGCAGTAACTGAGGAGCGCCCTACCGCTAGACAACGCGGCATCATGGTTTGGGGCGCTTTTGCGTATGATTCCACGTCACCTCTAGTGCGTATTCAAGGCACGTTAAATGCCCACCGCTACGTGCAGCATGTGCTGCGGCCGGTGGCACTCCCGTACCTTCAGGGGCTGCCCAATGCTCTGTTTCAGCAGGATAATGCCCGCCCACACACTGCTCGCATCTCCCAACAGGCTCTACGAGGTGTACAGATGCTTCCGTGGCCAGCGTACTCTCCGGATCTCTCACCAATCGAACACGTGTGGGATCTCATTGGACGCCGTTTGCAAACTCTGCCCCAGCCTCGTACGGACGACCAACTGTGGCAAATGGTTGACAGAGAATGAAGAACCATCCCTCAGGACACCATCCGCACTCTTATTAACTCTGTACCTCGACGTGTTTCTGCGTGCATCGCCGCTCGCGGTGGTCCTACATCCTACTGAGTCGATGCCGTGCGCATTGTGTAACCTGCATATCGGTTTGAAATAAACATCAATTATTCGTCCGTGCCGTCTCTGTTTTTCTCCAACTTTCATCCCTTTCGAACCACTCCTTCTTGGTGTTGCATTTGCTCTGTCAGTCAGTGTATTTTTATGCTATTTTGCTTTACGTCACACCGACACAGATAAGTCTTATGGTAACGATGGGACAGGAAAGGCCTAGGAATTGAAAGTAAGCGGCCGTGGCCTTAATTAAGGTACAGCCCCAGCATTTACCTGGTGTGAAAATGAGAAACCACGCAAAACCATCTTCAGGGCTGCCGACAATGGGTTACGAACCCACTATCTCCCGGATGCGAGCTCACAGCTGAGCGCCCCTAACCGCACGGCCAACTCGCCCGGTTCGGTTTATTTTGTAATCTGAAAAGAATACTGACGTCATTATAATGATCTGTGTCGAGTCCAGTTTAATATTTTTGTCTGTCTGTTACAGCATCAGGGGAAAATGGATTTTACTGAAACTTGGTATTACATTTTCTAAAAATGTCGAGTAGGGACTTACTGTAGATATTAGTTGTCCAAACTTTATAACCAGGTGGGGTGCTTCAAGAGGGACCCAAAGAATACAACTCAAAGTCTCTCTCTTACGGTAGGTAAGTAGGTAAAATAGTTCATGGCGAATTTTTGTTCTATACCTTTTTGCCAATACAGTGAAAAAGAAGGTAAATATCAATGACAGTTATGCAAAACTTCAAGAACTGGAAACTAGCTCTGGAGACTGTATAGAGAGTACTTATGTAGATCTTTTCGACAACGTTTTAAAGGCTGTGCACACCTGTCAGTATTTTTTAAATATTAACCCGATACTTGAGTTTCATTTATACCGGAAGGAAGAGCTGGAATCAAGATCAGCAATAATTGTGACATATGATATATCAAAGGACCCCAGAGAGCAAGGAAGCGAGTACGTCACGACAAGCCGGTGACAGGAGTAGGCCTGCCCTGTTCTGTGGACAAAAAATATGATCATGTGCATGCTATGTGGTTTAAACGACGGATTCTATAGCTAGTATACAATAAATCAAAGTTCCTTATGAGTTTCAGTTAGTAGGCATATCTCTTATATTTTTTCTTGGAGTCTAAGAGAGTGCACGTTTCCAGTTGAGGACTAAAAATATAATGACTATTTTAGTAATTAAGTTTATATCGTCTTAATTGATCTTCCTACGAAGTTTCATTGCGATTGGTCTCGTCTAACCGAAGTAGTTTCCTTGTTAGTAAATGAAATGGCCTATGGTGTTTAGTGCCGGGATGTGTCGGAGGACTTCGGCTCGCTAGGTGAAGGTCTTTTGATTTGACCCCCGTAGGCGTCATGCGCTTCGTGATGAGGATGAAAAGTTGATGAAGATGACACATACACCCAGTCCCCGTGCCAGGGGAATTAACCAATTATGGTTAAAATTCTCAACCCCGCCGGGAATCGACCCCGGGACCCCTGTGACCAAGGGCCATCACGCTTACCATTTAACCATGGAGCCGGACTTCTTGTTAGTCTCTTCTTGAGACAAACAGAAGTTGTCTTGGACATATTCTATGCGACGACACTCAAGGGATATTTTGATAATTAATTAATGTGATTTGCTTTACGCCCCACTAACTACTTTTACGGTTTTAGAGACACCGAGGTGCCGGAATTTAGTCCCGCAGGAGTTATTTCACGTGTCAGTAAATCTACCGACACAAGGCTGATGTGCTTGAGCACCGGACAGAGCCAGGATCGAACCTGCCAAGTTGGGGTTAGAAGGCAAGCGCCTCAACCGTCTGAGCCTCTTAGCTCGGCTGGGGTGTTTTGGTACGTATATTAATGTATCTTCGTCCTACTACTTTATCCCAGAATGTAAGCCAAGACCTAGAATTCTCTCCGATTGTTTGTACCTAGTACCTCTCAGTAAGAAGTCATTACTCTTATTTGTAGTGAATCAGCCTTTTGTACCGCAACATTGACAAACATTGCACAGCGAACAAGCTCAATTACATGACTGACTCAGCCCGCTATGGCTTCACCATATTATGCGCCATTGTTATCGAGTCGTCCAAATCAGAATAAATGCCATTATACGGCTGCATTCATCTTTTGAAAGACTTCAAAACTGTCTAGCGACTAGATATTTACTTGTCTTGCCCTCCAAATTTAATTTTACCTTGGTGCATTTCAGCAGACGAGGATAATGACCTTGGAGATATTAAACTAGATTTCTCCGATTCAAAACGTAGACATAGGAAGGTCATGTTGTTCTATACTTCAAAATAACATGTGACTAGGGGCATTCTGTGTGAAATATCACAGGGAGAAAATGGCTATCTTTAAATTTTGAAATAATATCTGAGGAAAATAGAGTTCTTGGGGATACTCAATTCTTCTCAGAATAAACTTCCTCTATTAAAAGTGTTTGGTTTACGTTAAAAGTAGAATATATTATAAATTTTCACCCTGTTAGTAGGGGCGCTACAATAGCACACAGAGTATCGCCTGCCTGTCGTAAGGGGTGACTAAAAGGGGTCTCTAAGTTGGGAGCGTGGGTTGGCGACCACGGGGCCTCTAGCTGAGTCCTGGCATTTCTCCCTCTTACTTGTGCCAGGCTCTTCACTTTCATCTATCCCAGTGATGTGCAGATGCTGGGAAACTGGCAGTGGACACATTGTATTGGCACAAGGGTGTGACGTCACAGTCAACTGTGCTTTCCTGCACTGCACGACTGTACGTTGCATTCGTAGTTACTCTCAAGTAACATAATGGAGCTTACTGCGGAAGGTTCAAAGCGGAGCGTCCCGACTTCCCTGTCATTTCGACGTGAATGGGAAGTTTTGTACTTTTTATGGACACTCAAGTGTTGGCAAAATGTTTAATTTGTCATAAATCCTTGAACTAATTAAAGGAATTCCATATAAAACATTATATCGTTTATCAGAGTAAAGGTACGATCAATATAAATATGAAGATCGCCTGGCACTAATAAAGCGACTAAAGGAGGAAATGATCAACCAAGAGGTAGGTATTATATTCACATATCTCAAATTTTATGATTAATTTATGCCTAATCATATTAGCCTATTAACCCTGGAGAGGGCGCGTCACGGTATTTTCGACCGGGTTCAGAGTTAAATGTTGATAGTTCTTAATGCAGCAGGCCGCTAGATTCCATCCCCTCAGTACCTTATATTTGACTCGTCCACTATCAGTGTGGGTAAACAATTCACCCCTCATGCTCCTCAGTTTCAGCCTAAGTGCATTGCTTGACGGACCCTGTCTAAAACTCCTGGCGCGCCCCATGACGTATGTATGTTTATGAGTTATGTTTTACTTTAGTTTTTCAGTTAATATACCAAGAATGTATCAGTTATGTTTTATTTTCGTATAAAATAGTGCCTTCGCATATAGTGAAGTCCAACGCATCATGGATAGAAACAGGGAAAGAGCGTTACTCAGTTTCACGCACAAGCAACTGTTGGCCAATGACTTTGTTTTTTACTATCTTGAACATTACTCGAATTAATTCCTATATTATTTACAAGCATGCGAAAGGTAACTTTAACACTCAAAGGCGTATTTATTTGAAAGAACTAAACCAACAGCTATGCATGAGATATTTGCAAGATCGGTATTCAAACTCTCCCAACAGGGATAAAAAAGGAACGTTCGCTAAATGTTAGGATTGTCTGAAGAAGAGCGACCCTCTGCAGCTCCACAAGATCTAGAAGGGCCTGAAAGATGCGCCTACTGCAACAGAAAATCCAAGACTAAATGCCGTGTATGCCAGTGACATGTGTTCGGAGCAGTACGGAAAGTCAAGAATCTAGTGATGACGCAGAATGAACATCAATTGTTTAACATCTAATTCTTGTATTGTCAAAATACCTTTGAACATTATTTACAAATTCTTGAAAAAATATTTACCAGTTCTGTAACATTAAACATGATTTTTGCTTAATTTGTGCTATATTTTGACCCGGTCTAAACACCGTGCGCGCCTCCTCACGGATTTATTTTTACGCGCCATATACAGGGTTAAATAATGTTAAAAACTTAATACGCACTGCCGATATCATTCTATTACGCATTATTAGCACATTGTTAAGTTATATCACTCTGTTTCCTTTCAGGAAAATGAAATTTTAAATATAAACAATGTGCTAACCGTCCGCCTCTCCTACATAATTTCTCTTGATTTGTCAAAACGATTACGTGGTTCATCAGATGAAGATTTAATCAAATATTGTTTAAAAATAGGGACGGAAGAATTTATTCCAAATCTCATTATACAATTTGAATCAGTAAACCTATCAAGATGGACTGTGAATCGACGAATTCAAGATCTTAGCGAGGATGTACGGGTTGTTTTGGTCAGCCCGCAGGTCACCTCTTGCGCAATGGCTAGCGGCTGCTCGTGGGCTGTTCTAGCGAGACAAGCCTGCACATGCCTGATCTATCCTATGTGATCTCCCTTGGTCAACTCCTGTGCTTTTGCGAGGCCTAAGGAGTCTCTCTTCTTCATGCCCAAACAACACCTTTGGCCCCTTGGCCAATACATTCATTTTTCGAAGTATCGAACCCCCACAACTTTTCTCCTCTGATTAGTGTTAATAGAGTATGGTTGCTCAGTTGTACTTCCTCTTAAAACATTAATCATTACCACCACCACCAACACCTGTTATATATTGCCGACAGTCAAATTTGTACAGAAATGTTATGAACAAACTGCGAAAGGAAAGGCCTTCATTTTTAATGCCATATCTTTTTTATATCTATACTGCCAGTGAATTTTGAGGTAATAATTGCGTGTGGCCTCCGAGGAGACCTGGAGTAGGTCTTTCGAGTTGACGCTGTATATGAGATCTGAGCGTCTGTGAGGATGGGACCCTACATGTGATGAATTCTAATGATGAAGATGTCGCACACACCCAGACCCCAATCCATCGGAATTAGTCAATGAAGGTTAAAATCCCCGACTAGGCCGGGAATGGGACGCGAGACCCTCCGGAACAAAGGACAGCTCATTAACCATTTAGCCACGGAGCCGGACAATTTTGAGGTGAGAGCAGGGAGACGAGTTGATAGTAGAGTAGATTGTAAGCTGTTCTGGTATGGAATTCTGGGTGATGGTTTTATAAGGACGAGTGTTGCAAGAATTGCTTGATGGTCACAAAATCCACGAATAATATTAATGGATTGGATGCAAGCAAGTTACTTTTACGTCGCATCGACACAGATAGGTCTTATTGCGACGATGGGACAGGAAAGGGCTAGGGGTGGGAAAGAAGCGTCCGTGGCCTTAATTAAGGTACAGCCCCAGCATTTGCCTGGTGTGAAAATGGAAAACCACGGAAAACCATTTTCAGGGCTGCCGACAGTGGGGTTCGAACCCACTATCTCCCGAATACTGGATACTGGCCGCAATTAAGCGACTGCAGCTATCGAGCTCGGTAATGGATTGGATGCATTGTGGTATGTTACTTAGGAAAAGATCAAGGGTTGAGTGTGTTGTTTGCGTATTACGCGTGGCTTCGGATACTACTTGATGACGAAATAAGTCATAAAAAGCGGAAGGGAATCTATTGCCGACGGGATTAATTGGAACATGGCCAGCATTTCTGGACCACGTAATTTCTACGCTGGAATCACTGACAACATAAATGGCATCGTGATTTTTTTGTTGTACTTGTGGCACGCTCGAGAGAGAGGATTAGATCCACGTTCATCTCCGGGACGATTTTGAGGCACGATAAATTGATCCATTTTTTACTTTGCATGTCATTTCTACCCTCATTGCTTCGGCTGTTGTGTCCAGGCGATGAATTTGAGTTGGGTGACATTCTGGTTTGGCAGCAATTACAGTAGAACTCCACGTGCAGAGCCATGGGATCGGTCCTTACTGAATAATATCAGAGTATCAGGAAACCTTCTGATTCATTAATTTTACTGGATAACCACGTCTCACTGACACATACGATGGTCGGCTCATGGCCTTCGAGTGATGCGTGGATACTTTGTAACCGTCTAGGTCCCATACTACTGCGCGCATTGAAGGCAAAAAGTGATAGATTGTTATTTACTGTAAGGGTATCGGTAATAGATATCATTAATCGGCAACTGACTGAGGAAACTGAGGCATTTTTCAAGCCTTCTTTGTCCGTATGGAAGTTAGGTTGCGTTGGATTGCGCAACAGCTCCGACTGGGTAGCGCCTACTCAAGTACTTCATAGCTTGAAAAATCCCCGGAGATAGAACGCTAGCTAAGGAAAGAACAAGGAGGGAAGATATATTCTAATAACTCCGCCCACTAAAAGTGGCCGAAATACGGTAATGCCAACTTGCTAACTTGATTTGACACAGTATATTTCGAGATAACTGCATTAATTATTAAGAGAAACATCGCCATGTCATATGTGAGCATATCAGACCTCTGCCAAAATGACAAAGGGTTATACAAATTCAGCGTTAGTCAAATTGCCTCGCAAGAGGATGATGTAAGCGTTAGAAGCGTACCCACGCCAGCTGCTAACCCAGACTCCAGACGAGAAATTCCCGAAGAAGCGTTTCATTTGATTGAAGATATCTGCTAAATTACCGATCGGATTGCTGTCTGCATATAATCAGACGTCATAGAATGATGAGCTAAACGTCTTGATCGCATCACCGATGTCGGAGGACCCGTAAAACACGGTATGGAAATTGTAGTGTGGACAGTTTGCTGTCCATTCTACGAGTCGGGGTGAGTTTATATAAGAGACCGTCCTGAGGAGGACAGGAGGGTTTGCCGTGAAGTATTAAGAGGGGGAGAGATGTTCCGGTCTTGTCGCGGCTCAGGAAATCTATTTTGTTTGTGCGGGAGTGAAAAATCGAATTATGTCGTTACGCTGTAGCAGAGACAATTTCGAGTCATGTAGATATGTAATGCGCATGTTGGTTACGAACACGTAAAAAAACCCGGCGAGGTGGAAATAATGTGAAAATTCGAGCGGGTATAAGACGATTGTATCGCCGTAAGACCGCGGAGACTGTATAGGTTTTGACAGTGTTAATGAATATTTAAATTACATTCTACCATAAGTCACTTTGATAAACAGTGTCATTGAAAATTTAAGGAGATTCCACCATAATTTGATTTATAAGCAGCGTCGAACGAAGACGTGGTTAATTGAACGTCCATTGTACTAGCCAGTTCCAGTGAATCCGATCTCAGGACCAATCGCTCAGTATCTTTCGCCATTTTTCAATTGTCGCTTTGTCAAGGTTTGCCAAGCTGTGTACATAAAGCATAAACAAACATAAAGCCGGTACCAAAAGATCTACATGTGGACCAGGGAATAATCAAGCGGGTAAACATGTCTGAGAAAGAAATCTTCATGTCACGCATGGATAAAATGAAAATGACATACTATGATGATGCTTCTTGTTAAAAGGGGCCTGGCATCTAAGGTCATCGGCCCGACATACTATCGAACCAAGGAGGTATACAACAGAAGACCAATATACTTGAACGCCAAGTTCATACACTACCGCACCGTCATTCGTCCGGAGGCCCTTTATGCAGGTGAGTGCCTTGCAACGAACAAACATGCCTTATTGGGAAACTTGATATCAAAGAAAGAAAGCAAGAAAGAAAGAAAGAAAGAAAGAAAGAAGGAAAGAGAGATTTTAAGGAAAATTCTGGGAGCCATCAAAGACAAACTTAAATATAGAAGACGGAACAAACACGAGCTCTATTTCCACATAGCAAATATAACCGATGCGAAGGAATGCTTTCTATGGTCACGTGACAAGAATTAACCCTGCAAAGTCAATCAAGCAGATCTTCTCCAACTTCCAAGATAAGAATGTTCGGTATGTTCGGATGATGCTCAATCATCATCATCAATCAATACTGAACTGCATTTAAGGGCAGTCGCCCAGATGGCAGATTCCCTATCTGTTGCTTTCCTAGCCTTTTCCTAAATTATTTCAAAGAAATTGGAAATTTATTGAACATCTCCCTTGGTAAGTTATTCCAATCCCTAACTCCCCTTCCTATAAATGAATATTTGCCCCAGTTTGTCCTCTTGAATTCCAACTTTATCTTCATATTGTGATCTTTCCTACTTTTATAAACGCCATTCAAACTTATTCGTCTACTAATGTCATTCCACGCCATCTCTCCGCTGACAGCTCGTAACATACCACTTAGTCGAGCAGCTCTTCTTCTTTCTCTCAATTCTTCCCAACCCAAACATTGCAACATTTTTTTAACGCTACTCTTTTTTCGGAAATCACCCATAACAAATCGAGCAGCTTTTCTTTGGATTTTTCCAGTTCTTGAATCAGGTAATCCTGGTGAGGGTCCCATACACTGGAACCATACTCTAGTTGGGGTCTTACCAGAGACTTATATCCACTCTCCAGATAAAAGCGGCCTGGTTTAGTGAGGTAGACACAGATCTACAAGAGGTGGGCATCACAAATTATGATATCATGTAGCGCAACCCACTTAAGAAGAAGAAACTTCCAAGAAAATCCGAAGCTCAAATCAAGAAAGGCGTTGACTGCAGCAAGAGTGGAACAACACCTGCAACGAATGCGGGAGACAGTTGAAATGACGTGGTCCTTAATTGGCCGAAACGACATGAATGAATGAATTATTCCTAGTACCATTCCATCAGTGGTATTACTTAATGTGTCTCCACTCTTTATATCCCACAGAAGTTCAAACCTCTACAAATTCACGGTGTCTCTTCCACACATGTCGCTCATAAACCGTCTTCCTGTGAATATTTGTAGGTTCTGAGCTATTTTCCTGTGGAAAACGGATCACTACACCACATTCCTCCCGAGACAATTCGTTCAGTATATTTTGCCATTTTAAACGATTGCCGCCTTGTCAAGGTTTACCGCGCTGTGTGCGTGTACGCAGCCTAATAGGGCCGGGGTCCATTTTCTTTGCGTGTTTCCCGCTCTCCTGCTCAGCAGTGCCTGGCCACACCTGCGGGAAGAAGACGCTGTGGTTTTATTGTGCTCTTGTTCGTGTTTAAAACTTAGGAGAATGTTAAACAGTGAACTGATAATTTTGGAGGTACAAAGTTACCCGTGCCCTTACGACACAAAGGACAAAGACTTCAAAAACAGGGAAATGAAAAGAGATGCGTGGCTAACAGTAACGGGCGCTGTTTTGGGGGAGACGTGTGTAGGAGCACAATTTGTCCACTTGATGACCAGTCACTTAATATAGGATGGATCCAACATTTTCTTTGACGCCGACGACGACGAACAACAACCAACGCAGCACTTAACGCAACAGCGGAGTTATTATTTAAAAACGGAATGCCTTCCATATGCAAAGCAATGGCGATATTTTGCTACTCACAATATACAACACACTAATATAAATCACGCCGTACAAACACGCGCAAGTGTGGCCACGTGTCTTCGTCAAGCTGCGTGAAAAACACGCAGAAATCCTGCGTGAACCAACCGCAAGTGTGGCCATCCCCCTCGTGTGACTACAGACAATCGGGTACAGAAGCTGGAGCGAGGTCCATTCCTTTGTTTGAGAGGAATAAGACGAGCGCTTAAAGTGTACGGCCACACTTGCGTTTTTTCCCGCAGCGTGACTGCGGGAAAACACGCGCTAAAAATGCACAACACTGACTTTAATGGGACTGGCCACACTTGCGGGAAAAAGACGCAGCGGGACAAGAGACAAGGCGCGTCTTCAAGGTCGCCCGCTCGAGAATGGGCCGGGGTCCATTTTCTTTGCGTGTTTCACGCTCTCCCGCTCAGCAGTGTCTGGCCACACTTGCGGGAAGAAGACGCTGCGGTTTTGTTCGTGTAAATCTTAGGAGAATGTTAGACAGTGAACTGATAATTTTGGAGGTACAAAGGTACCCATGCCTTAACGACACCTTAATGTCAATGCGCGTTTTTCTTCCTCAGGAATACATTCCCGCAGCCTTGTGTTTCTTTCGCTGATAGCATTTTTCAACATACAGAAAAGCAGTTCAAATAAGGTCACGGACAATCTGTAATACTCAAAAAAAATGATCTTGGTTGTCTTTTAGTTTATAGTGTAGGAGCACAAATTGTCCATTTGATGACCTGTCACTTAATACAGGATGGATCCAATGTTTTCTTTGACGCTGACGACGGCGAAGAACAACCAAGCACATAACACAACAACGGAATTATTATTTAAAAATCGAACGCCTTCTATATGAAGAGCAATGGCGATGTTTTGCTACTCACAATATACAACCAAAACCAAACCCCATTGCACTAGAGCCCTTGAAGTGCCTTGGCCTACCAAGCGACCGCTGCTCAGCCCGAAGGCCTGCAAATTACGAGGTGTCGTGTGGTCAGTACGACGACTCCTCTCGGCCGTTATTCTGCGCTTTCTAGACCGGGGCCGCTATCTCACCGTCAGATAGCTCCTCAATTCTAATCACGTAGGCTGACTAGACCTCGAACCAGCCCTCAGGTCCAGGTAAAAATCCCTGACCTGGCCGGGATTGTGGTGGTGATGATTATTGTTTTAAGAGGAAGTACAACTAGGCAACCATCCTCCATATAACACTAATCAGAGGGAAAAATGGAAGGGATCCAACACTTCGAAAAATGAAGATATCGGCCAAAGGAAGACAAGGGCCACGAAGGACGTGAAAATGAAAGACTCCCTAGCCCTCGCAAACCTAATAGCGTCGGGGTCGAAAAAGAACAAGAGTTGACGAAGAGAGGTCGAATAGGATAGATGAAAGTCAGGAGCCTGGCACAAGTAAGTTGAAGCAATGCCAGGACTCAGCTAAGGGCCCCGTGGTCGCCAACCCACGCTCCGGAGTTCAAACCCTCTGGGTCCCCTTTTAGTCGCCTCTTACGACAGGCAGGGGATACCGTGGGTGTTATTGTACCGCCCCCACCCACAGGGGAGCCTGGCCGGGAATCGAACCCGGGGCCTCCAGGTAAGAGGCAGGCACGCTACTCCTACACCACGGGGCCGGCATCACAATATACAACACACTAATATAATCACGCCGTACAAACACGCAAGTGTGGCCACGTGTTGTCGTCAAGTTGGTGAAAAACACGCAAAAATCCAGCGTGAACAAACCGCAAGTGTGGCCACCCCCCTCGCAGGTCGTCCAGCTGCGTGAAAAACACGCAGTCCCGCTGCGGGAAAACGCGCAAGTGTGGCCGTAGCCTACGGGGCCACAGTACTAGTTGCATGTAGATGGCTGTGAATGCACGTAGTTCATTCATAGGAGACCTCAGACTGAATGCTAAGAGATATGAAGAACAGCTGAACTTGTAATTTTACCAGATTCTTGATATCGTTATCATAGCCACGACATCTCAAGTATTACCTGAAATCCGGACCACAGGAGCGTTACTTTTCATCTCAAACATTTCAAACTATAGTCCGAGAATCGAACTTCGGCCACCAAGTCAATAACAATACAACTCGTCTACCTCGCCCGTTCCTGAATGGCTTAGGCCTAACGTTCTATAGAGAAGATGCATGTATATCTGTAGTATACTGTATATGAGCAGACAATTTTGCTACGACCTAAATCAGTCAGCTTTCCCATACTAGATCGATTGAAGCGAACGACCTAAGCCATCATGTCATTGAATTCTCGCCTTAAAACTGATGAAGTAATTAAGTGGAGAAACCAACGCTGGTGTTGATCTCAGCGATCACACACATTTTGTGTTGGGTTGAGGGGAACGACATTGAATGAACTACACTTTTTATTGCTGCAGGTCGTGTGGGGAAAGTTCAACCACCGTTATAAAGAGCACATTGTACTCGTAACGCAAGATGTAAACATGCTCTACTGCATAATTAGGTTATCACCATTCCGCTTGGCTTGAGATCTTTCACCGTCATTCGGATGACAAATGTTACACTACCTTACATGTGGCTCCAGAGGGAGAACGTAAACTTCCTCTATCAGACGACTTAATGGGATTTCATCTCAATTGCGACAGATATTTAATAATTATATTTCTTACAGTTTTATTTACGTCGCATCGACACACATGGATCTGATTTCGATGATTGGATAGGAAAGGGCTGGGAGTGGGAAGGAATCGCCCGTTGCTTTAATTAAGGTACAGTCTCGTAATTTGCCTGGTGTGAAAATGGGAAACCACGGAAAAACATCTTCAGGGCTGCCGACAGTGGGATTCGAACCCACGATCTCCTGAATACAACCTCACAGGTATACGACTCTAACCCCACAGTCATTTGCACGGAGATATTTTTTTTTTTTTGCAAGTTGCTTTACGTCGCACCGACACAGATAGGTCTTATTGCGACGATGGGACAGGAAAGGGCTAGGAGTGGGAAGGAAGTGGCCGTGGCCTTAATTAAGGTACATCCCCAGCATTTGCCTGGTAATTATTATTATTATTATTATTATTATTATTATTATTATTATTATTATTATTATTATTATTTTGCTAGGGGCTTTACGTCGCACCGACACAAATAGGTCTTATGGCGACGATGGGATAGGAAAGGCCTAGGAGTTGGAAGGAAGCTGCCGTGGCCTTAATTCAGGTACAGCCCCAGCATTTGCCTGGTGTGAAAATGGGAAACCACGGAAAACCATCTTCAGGGCTTACGATAGTGGGATTCGAATCTACTATCTCCCGGATGCAAGCTCACAGCCGCGCGCCTCTACGCGCACGGCCATTGTTATTATTATTATTATTATTATTATTATTATTATTATTATTATTATTATTATTATTATTATTCAGCAGCATTAACCAAAAGCAAGACCAAGGCAATCATGATACCTTAAAAGTTATATATAATAAGAGCCAATCTGGAATATGTAAGTGTGGTGAGGAATGTGAAGTGTAAGAACGTTATTATGTTATTGAAAGAGTTCAGAAGCATTTAGTCAGATTACTACATTACAAAGTAAACAGCCTTTATCCCTACACGGTCAGTACTTACAGTTATTAGAAAATGTGGATATGCAATACTACTTTTCGTTTGAAAATAATAGAAAAATAAATAATGCAAAATTTCTCGATATGCTACAAAACTGTAGACAGTAGACAAGATAGAGTAATTTGTACTCCTTGTCATTATAGAAATTCTGTCTACCTCACCTTAGCTCAAAAATCTGGACTGAATTCAGAACAGAAATGGCATTTACTATATCCCACAATGATTCACCACTCTACAGAATGTGTAACAGTTTTAATCAAGCTGTCCTAAAAAGACAAGAATCTAGATTTCACGTGAACAATTAATTTATAGGGAATTTTGCTGTCTCGCTGAAGAATTAATAGCATTGTGAGAAGAAGTAAAAGGGACACTCACTATTATTTAATGAATAGGCCATTATATAACTATACAAGAAAAAATGTACTGCATTATTTTTTTCTGAAAATAAATATCTTAATTCTTTCAGCTGGTTAATAATCAACGGATCAAAAGGGTGCAAAAGTTGACATAACTAGGGATATCAATTACCGATGATTGCGATCAGTCATAAAAGATTACGTGCAGTTTATGAGGATGTTGAAGCTATTTAGTCGCCACGATTTATCCCTCCAGTGTAAAGTAAAGGCAAGTTAGATGTTATCTCTTCCCAACATTGTTGTATGGATTCGAGTGCTGAAACTTGACGCAAACATCGATTCAAAAACTGTGGTTGTATCGTCCGAAACTAACGCTACCATGGACGGACCACATCAGCAATGACACCGTTATGTAAAGAATGAGAAAACAGACAGAGACTTCTCTGACAGAAAAATCTCGTAAACTCGAGTATTCAGGTCACATTATATGCAACAGACAAGAGTATTATTTGCTGCTACTGATTCTCCGAGAAGATAGAAGGAAATAGAGGGCCTGCAAGGAGAGCACGTTCTTGGGTGAAGAACTTGAGAATATGGTTCAGTACAAGTTCGGGGGAATTATTCAATTAAATTAGAGATTGTCGTGACTACCTGTCCCCTGAGACGTTCTTGTGGTTGGTTACCGACCGTTAAAGTTAATGTATAAAGGGCACTAGGAAAGTTTTGCAATCTGAGTGAACGCTTTAGACTTTAAAAATAATTTCCACCACACTCAATACACTTCTCAATACGTCGAAACCAGTCACTGAACCAACTCTACCACTTTTCTTCGGTTACATTTTCACACTCTTGATCCCATGCTGACAGAACCTCCTAGTTGGATGCAAAACGCTGCCCTTTCAGCTTCAGAGTGCGAAGTCACATGGGGCAAGATTAGGACTGTATGGAGGGTGATCAAGCACAGTCAACCCTGATCTGGCAAGAATATCCATTGTTACATTAGCATGATGTTCTGGAGCATTGTCGTGATGCAAGAGCCAAGTGTTGAGCCGTGACCTTGGACGGAGCTACTTGAGAGCCTGGATCACTGTACCACTTCGCAGTAACTGTCCTTTGTGTTTCTAGCACAACCCGAGTCAGGATGCCCCGTTTAGTGAAGAATACTGCAATAATCCTTTTCTTCACTGACCTTGACTTTCTCACAGCACAGCACTTCAAACAGCCACATCTTGTTCTGGGATTTTGTTGGGACATCGTAATAATAAAGCCAAGTTTCGTCACCTGTAATGATGCTACTGACGTTACGCGAAGTCTCATTTTCAAACAGTTTTAGCATTTTTCAGCACCATTTCACTAGATGTGCCCTTTGTTCCTCTGAAAGTGAATGGGGCATTCCAAGGGAACAACCCTTTCTAACATGGAGATGGTCGAGTAAAATTGAATGAATAGTTGGTGCAGGGATGTGGAGGGTCTCTTCTACCTGCCGATATCTCAACCATCTCTCTTACTGCAACACTTTCTCACAGCTTCAATGTTTTCCTCAATCACTGATTCAGACGGTCGCCCAGAACGAGGATTGTTTTCAACAGCAAAATTTCCCCTCTGGAACTCTTGTACCAGCGGAAAATTGTTGTACGATGTGGAGCGTCTTTCCCAAGCACAGGAGTCATTTTCCTCAAGCACTGGTCAACAGTTAATCCACAAGCAAAATTGTAGCGGATAATTGCGCAATATTCACCTTTAAACCACACTGACATTTTAACTTGCTTTCAGTCCCACTGCTTGGTAACAAGTCGTGTGATGGTCGCGCCTTGCTGTCTTCTAGACCGGCTTTCACCCCTCTTTTCATCCCTCACCATAACAAGGGTGTCCAGCCAACTTTCTTGTGTATTGCAAAACTTTCCTGGTGCCTTTTGTACTGTCCTTCCTACCGAGTGGTTCTGTAAGGAGGTAATTAGGTACGTACGTGGCCCCGGAACTCCAGAAATAAGAACATGAAGTACAAAACTCCTGTACTTTATTAAATAGGACGATGACAACTAAAATATATACAACATACCAGGCGGCTCGCGAGCTCCGTACTTTCTATTATAAATGTCGCGTATGCATAAATAATGAATGGGATGTGTACCAACTGATTTTCACAGGGGAACTACTGCCAGCGGGCAGGTTGTATCAGAATACGAAGAGATAACAACCGGATGGTTGCTCGCAGCATGTTGCTCAGCGTTACCTGTCTAATACAACCCCTTTCATTAGTAAACCTCGTTTTCCACCACATAGTTCTAGGCTGTTGTATGGTACAGCAGCACTATATTTGCTGTCTGCATATCGGCAATGGATAGTGTGTTCAGCAGCGACGAATGCACAGGCATCATTTTAATCTGGACAACCTGCTCGGAATGCAGCCGAAGCTCCAAACAACGTCTTCCTTCTACACACGTATTTCGCCGAAAAGTATTAGTTTCTGTTTCATACATACAACTCTTTTATAGAGTGGAATGTCTACACGTGTATACATTAAAAAGTTATTACATTTTCTTTTCTGCATCTTTGGCGTGTTTACAAACAGTAGCGGCAATTAGGGGGTGGGGCGAGGAGGGACAGTCCCCCCCCCCCCAACTTTTTGGAGTAAACATTACATTTTATATTCCACTTTAGCCACCCGGAACTAGGAATTACTTAAGAAAACCTATTTGTGTAATCCCTGTTGTCTTATCTGCTAATTCTTTCCTTTATATACTTTAATTATTAATAACATTATTTGCGAAAATATGAAAAAAATACCGTTTGTAGCGGTTAACCGATTTGTGTAGCGCTACGGCAAGTAGTGGAGACGTTGCATGTGCTGTGAGGAAGGGTAGTATATATTTTTGCCAAGGACCCTGAGGTATGATTCACCCGCTCGCCGCGCGCATTCGTCAGTCTGGCAATCTCTTTAGTGTCTGTTAGTTTCTTAGTGTACATTAAAAAACTAAATGATTTTTAATTGTATAATCATGAAAAATTTCTATATAATTGTACCGGGAGAGGTGGCCTTGAGGTTAGGGGCGCGCAGCTGTGAGCTTGCAGTCAGGAGATAGTGGTTTCGAATCCCACTGTCGGTAGACTTGAAGATGGGTTTCCGTGGTTCCCATTTTCACACCAGACAAATGCTGGGGCTGTACTTTAATTTAGGCCACGGCTGCTGCCTTTTGCACGCCTAAACCTTTCCTATCTCACTTATTTGTGAGACCTGGTGAAAATGTTATTGTACAGCATTGAATCAAAATCTCAAAAAAATTAAAAAAACTATAATTACAAATAAACCACGGGGCAGGTTAAATACATTTACATAAAAAATGACATAACACAAAAGAAAGAATTTGGTCCAGTGAAGGAAAAGTTGGTATGATCTCCCGTTTAAATTACAATTACAATTAAATAAATTTTGTAATAGTAATACCTGGCGAGTTGGCAGTGCGGTTAGAATCGCGCAGCTGTGAGATTGCATGCGAGAGATGGTAGGTTCGAACCCCACTCTAGACAGCCCTGTAGATGGTTTTCCGTGGTTTCCCATTTTCACACCATATAAATTCTGTGGCTCTATCTTAATTAAGTCCACGGCCGCTTCCTTCCCACTTCAACCCATTTTATGTCCCATTGTCACCATAAGACCTATCTGTGTCGGTCCGACGTAAAGCAAATTGAAAAAAGAAAATAATAATAATGCCCGACTTCGTAGCGTAACGCCGCCCTCGGAGTACCGCGTTCGATTTCAGGTTCTATCGTTACTGGCTGTTATGTGGTTAAAACGGAAAAATGCAGCTCTCCTCCATGAAGAGTGTGCCTAAAAAGAACTGCTCCACCTCGGGATGAGAACACTAATGTGCTATATTATTTATTTATGTTTTGCCCACCTGGTCCCCATGATCGATGAGGCGTGAAGTACAAATGATTTAGTACCATGATTAGCTGATTCGAGTCCCGTTGGTGGAAAAATTTCACTTTCAGAAATTTGGCTGGCAGGTTGGAAAAGATGAAAGTAAACGTTCCAAAGAAAAATGAAAATGAATGGTGGAAAGGGAACACCAAAGAATTTTATTTGAAAAATGAAAAGCTTTCGGACTGAATCACAGAAATGAGGATTTGCTTTCACGACCATTTGATCAGGATGCATCGGAGAGGCTGATGAAGAGAATAATTTTTCATTTCTATAAAAATCCGATCGTTCGTCGAAGTTACACTGGATATGGTTGAGCTGAGTATCACAAGAAACGAGATATTAGCTATAGCCATTTTCAGAAAGAGTTAAGGATTTTGGGGGTTACTGGAGAAAGAGGAGTAGCAAAGAAAGTCAGTCCGGACGGAGCAAAGAGTGAGTGAACATAGTGAAAGAATGAAGCAATACTGGAATAAGAAGAAGGCAAGGAGAGAAAGAAAAATCATGAAGCTACTTCACGTGCTTCACAGCTGGCCAAGATCGAGGAAACATGAAGAAGAAGAATGATCGTATTACACACGCTTCCTTGCCGAGGTATTTTGATTTGATGTCACCCAGGCCACCTGCATGTCAATTTCGACGTTCTGGATTATCTGCCAAAGGGCAAAGGAATGGTCCACTGTTGGACGGTCTATGACTGAGTTTTAATAACTTTCGTCCGGTAAAGACCAAATGTATCATTAGAGATTATTTTTATGCCGATATCATACAACATAGTGCGCTGAATAGATTCTCTTCCACCTTTCAAAAATCAAACTTCCACTGCCCGAATTGAACCTCCGATCTTTGGATCTAGAAGACAGTACCTTACCACCGACCGCCGATCCACAGAAGGAGCTGTATCACTGATCTCGCCATCATGAGGTACACCACCAGGATCTCAACCCTTGTCAAAGATTTTAGCTCCGTTTTATATTAATTCATTTTACGTTGAAAAATTATCTAAGTGATATAAAACGTATTTTCGATTGTTTCGTTGGAGCAACTCCACCTGTAGTGCAATTCGTAGTATTGGAAGAGAGAGGAGTAGAAAAAGGCAGTCCTAAGGAAAGTATGAACTCTCCAACTACCGCCACCCCTAAACGGCAAAGAAGTGTTTTAGTTACCATAGGAGAGACTAGGGCTATATGGTGACTGTACCCAGAGTGGAATACCATATGAGCTCAATACTTGTCCAGTTTATAAGAACAGCACCCAGGCTTCAGGTTCAGAGTACCAGAGATGGAAAAGGATTAATATTCCATATCCGACATAATCATGTTCCATATGTGTACAATATATATAGAGACCGAGCGAGTTGGTCGTGTGGTTAGGGGCGCGCGGCAGTCAGCTTGCAATTAAGGCTACGGCCGCTTCCTTCCTACGCCTAAGCCTTTCCTATCCCATCGTCACATAAGACCTAACTGTGTCGGTGTGAGATAATTATATATATGATAAATAATTAATGTATTATTTCAAAGTAATCACTAATATTAGGAACATAGAACCACCTTTTTAATAAAGCGGAGACCACGACTTCCACAAGCGACGAATACGAAATATTCGTTTTATAGCAGTGAAATCCAGAGTTGCTCTTCGTTTTATTTGTTGAGCGAGGCTATCTCTTGATCGATAGACCCATTTTTTCTCGCTACGAGAACACTTTGCCTGCCAGTATTAATAAAAGCAGTAGACTGGAAGTATGACAAAATTTATCAAGTAATAACAAATCAAACAGTGTTATCTACACAGGCGGTATGTAACATTTGCTTGCGACGAAACTGTGTTTAGGAAAATATTATAGTGTAATATATGACCTTTATATAAGAGAATATCATCGCAGATCATTTTTTTGTACGGAGCTGATTAGTTCAGATAGTCAAGGCGCTGGCTTTCAGAGCACAAAAATTAGGTTCGATCCAAGTTCTCCGGTGATGCTCAAATACGCCAGACCAATGTCCGTAGATTTACAGGCATGTAAAAAAACTCCTATGGGACAAAATTTTAGCACCTCGCCCTCTCCGAAACCTGTAAAAATAGTTAGTGCGACGTAAAAAGGCTGACATTATTATTATTATTATTATTATTATTATTATTATTATTATTATTATTATTATTATTATTATTATTATTATATACATAAATCTTCGATATAGACTTGTGCCTTTCAACGTTTAGTCTGCACGCCACTGTCAATTTATCCACCGGCACCACAATCCTCTATTTTTAACTAGTTCTTTGGCCATGTTTAGTTCTATACCACTTATCTGTAAATCGTTAAAAACTCTGTCTAACCATTGTCGCCTTTGCCTCCCTCTACTTCTCTTATCCTACAGTACATAACAGAGTCCATTATTCTCCTCTATAAACATGTTGTCAATTTGACCATAGGAAATATTCCAAAAGACCTCGGAATCAATATTACAATGAAGGAGCAACAACGCGTAGTTTAAAAGTTAAGTATTCTCGTTATCTATAGATAAATATTCAAGAAAAATTGATCAAATGATCAAACAAGCAGAGCAGAAGGCCCATACCACGTAACCGCGAAATTAGAAAGAAAAACAATCCGGTAGATTTTCCGAAATGCCGTAAACAAATGAATGGAGGCTAAAATCTAAGCTCCCCAGAAAATTTTACATGTAGTCTCTAACTGGGTGTAGGGCCCTTGGAAAAAGTGGCTAATCCATTCTACCAGATGAATTAGTTTAAAGGGCGAATGAAAGAAATTAAATTTAAATGATTACAGAAAACTTAGTCACCAAATTTAAAGTTGAGAAAAAGTTAATGAGGGTACCTCACTCGTGCTTCCTTATATTTCATAAAGACCAATGGTGGCAAAATTCAGAGACCGGAGATTGAGAAAAGAAGCCTACACAGAAATTAAATTTACCAGAAAGATCCTACTTATATAACTTAAATTTGAACGAAAACAGAAAATATTATTGTAAAAGGGGTTGTAGCAATCTACCCTAATTACACTTCAAAGGCGCTTACATGGTTGGTATTCTTCGTATCTTGTCAGTCCATTTCCAAGCTAACCGTACCCCCACAGCATCAGTCTCCCTCTCAGAAGGACTTTCCTCTCTGCATCACCACTCAAGTAATACTGCCGGTCAAGACAAACCCAAGAGCAAAACCGCATCCCTTAAATAGCCGTCGGCTAGAACATTCCAGAGGAAAAAGGAAGCCAAGACGATAATTGCTCAACAGAATACCAGGAGAGCGGCAACATGTTATGATATCACTTTACTATCACGGGTGTCCGACTCGTTGGCTGAATGGTCAGCGTACTGTCCTTCGGTTCAGAGGGTCCCGGGTTCCCGGCCGGGTCGGGGATTTTAACCTTAATTGGTTAATTCCAATGGCACGGAGGCTGGGTGTATGTGTTGTCTTCATCATCATTTCATCCTCATCAGGACGTGCAGGTCGCCTACGGAAGTCAAATAGAAAGACCTGCACCTGGCGAGCCGAACCCTTCCTGGGATATCCCGGCACTAAAAGCCATACGACATTTCATTTTACTATCACGGATGACAATATACTTACAAAAATATTTCCTTTACAAAATTAAATCTCGATACAACAAATTTCTTAACGCGATTAAGTCTCTGCACACTAGACAGCGCTGGTAAAACACCAAAGGTGACCTCTGTTTGCATAAGTTCAAACTTCTTCCAGCAGTTAGAATTTGAAGAAGGGAACACAACAGCAATGCAGGCGGAAGATTGGAAGAGCCGGAGAGGCCTAAACCACGGTCCAATAATAATAATAATAATAATAATAATAATAATAATAATAATAATAATAATAATAATAATAATAATAATAATAATATAATTCACTACTGCAAAATAATTTCTTAGCTTTAACTCTCACTTCATACTTATGGGCGACTTGCGCATCTGGATGTTAGGTTATGATGATAATGAGGTAGGGAGACGGTGAAACCTGGTGCAGCATATAGCTTACTCCTGTCGATAGCACCAAGCGGTCAGCTCAATGTTTAACGCGTCAATCTGACGGACTCACCATCAACGTCATACGCCCCCACTCCATATGAGCACTGCTGAGAGGTGTGTAATTGAATCCAGGATTTTGTCAGGCAATCTAGTGATTAAAAATGTGATACCATCACCTCTCCTACCCTACTGGCCAACAGTATGATGGTTCACCTTTTTATCCACCAAGTGGGCTCGAACCACCTAACGACGGTCTCAGACTGGCCTTAACAACCATGGCCACCAGGCGGGCTAATCCTGTCTTTGCTGCAGATAAGAACTTCAAATGATCCTTTCTCATCACAATTGTACAGATGATCAAACGGCAAAGGATTACTTTTTCATAAGGTAATTGTGCTCATTCCCAGCAAATTTACAGGGCATCCCGTAATTATTCTTTCTCGAAACAGTCTGTAAATTCCCTTTTGTCTTTACAATAATTTGTGATTACTCAGTATCATCGTCTTACTCATTCATGTGCATGTACATTTTAAACAAGATTATCATTTTCTGAAGGTTCCATTTGCTTCATCATGGTGCACTGGAGATGATCTACTCGTATTCCTAACCATTTAAGTGGACTGACATGGACTTTCATCACCATCTATCGGTGCATCAGAGCAACATTTCAAATGTATATGGTCTATTTGTATTACGAAAAATAAAGAAATGGGCTACTTGCACTATTTGGTTTTAAATAGACCGAGAATGGACTAAGTCTACTTGTATTTTCTGCGCTTCATGTATGTATAATTTATATGTAGCTCTAAGGCCCATTTATTGCAATTTCTAAGGCAGCAATGCTCAGTAGCCCGATAGACTTAAAATCTCCGTCTCAAAAGGCAGTAAAAGCATACTCGTTACACCTGAAGCACTAACACAGCAAGTGTTGAATAAAGGCAATCTTTTTTTTTTCTTAGCCTGTTAGTGTTGGAAATAATGAGTGATAGTTGTGAGGTGCAACTTGCAGTAACAAGTGTTATTGCGAACACTTGTGGCGTTGCCAAGGAATGGATGACTTTTCAGTGGTCTATTTGAAGAGATTGCAGGAGGAATGGCAATTGATCCATGATTTATAAGAGACTGTCTTGAATTGGCTTGCCACCAATAATATAACCACATAATATAACCACGATACTCGAGTGAGGACATACGAAAGAAGTTCTTCATACTTACTTGACTAGAATTCATTCCAGGAACTTAATTTAAATCTATGCCTGAATAAATCTAAGTATGTCAGTCATCCAGACCTTCTGTAATAATATCATCTAGTTCAGCGGTTATCTGAAGGTATGTGGAAGTATTTTAAAGTCAAGTTTTAAAACTCCTCGTGTGCTGGTATTAAAAGGCACAAGTTTCATGATTTGAAAGTTGTACGTGTCCAATAATTATGGGTATTGAAGATATTCATCGTCGTTAAGACAAGGAAGTCGTCAAGTGCGAAAACGGCAGTTAACCTGTAAGTCAGTCTGCTGTTCTATCGGAACTTTTAATACTGTTTCCAAGACTTCAAAAAGAGATTCGCTGTTAGGTGCAAGAATAACCTGTGAATTTATTCTTTCTGAATGTTGTTATGAAGCTATAAGTTACTCTCGTGGCATATTAACTCATGTCATCCAGAGTATTTTTATTTATGATTTTTGCTGTATAAATTGTTAGATAGATATTTATGAGGTTTTAACTCTTAAGTAATGTTGCGAGCTGTTTGTGCTTACCTTACGTAAAAAAAAATTATCCCCTTCGAATTGGTGCTCTTTTCTCCGTCTGCTGTTACGAACTGTCGGCTTCCCGGCTGCTTGTACTACTGCTGTCACTGCTCGCCTGCATGGCGCATCCACTCTGACGTCACGCCTATAGTATGTTCTCGATCTACCCCGCTGGCATATATATATGGCCTTGTGTCGTTCATTCGGCAGGTCAGTTGTGGTATAACCTTGTTAAAGACAGTGGAAGCTGGAACTCTGTACACGGCTGGACCGTGTCCATTTTACTTGTAAACTTCGTGCTGGACTTCTGTCAAGGGTGAGCAGACACTGTTTCTTTCTATCATTTAACGTGCCCTACCTTGCTGTACTTGGGCTTCGCCGTAGTAACGAAAATTGAACTTTGGTCCCTTCAGGACACATCTGAGTATTCGTGCAGCGCAAATCTTCTGCCTTTTGGACATTTATATTCCTAAAATGTGGTGAAAATGGTGTACTGGACAGCTGATCTAAAATTCTAGCCCATACACGTTCCTACCTTCTGAGATGAACTTTTGCATCGCGTCTGTTAGTGCTGGGGACTTGGCGGCTTGATCCTTATCCTATCCCATTCCTCCGTTTCTTATTTCCTTGTTTTCTTTTCTTATCCCATCTATCTGTTAACTTTGCGTAAAAATGGTGCTTGCTCAAAAGATGTGGTCTGCTAATTTAATTTGTATGTTCATCGGTTAGCTTCAATTTTATTATCGCCTCTGCGCATGCATGTGTGTTTTAATCCCTTCTGGGATCACCTGTTAGAATTCTTTTTTTTCCCTCTAATCTACCAAAAGGATCACTCCCTGGATTGTAGATTGGTTTATTTCTATTCTGAATCTCTAGAATTGTTTGGCATGAGGTTACATTTTTTGATGTCCTATTGTAAACACTGTATCAATTTGAGAGCTTATCTAGCAAGTGTATGACACTACCAACTTTGTATTCTACTGGCACGAGTCTGAAACTTTATTTGATGTACGTCCCTTCTAGCGTATTGTGTAATATAATGCAAAGAAACTGATTTCAGAATCTATGGGTTCCCTCCCCCTTTTTCTCTTTCCCCTAATTGAAGTGTCGGAACATATGTCCAAGGATTGTAGTGATTGGTGCTTAGGAATTCGATTATGACGATGTAATCAAATTTTGTATCACCTACGTGTTTTAAAATCAAACTTAATGCTTTTATTACGCCATATGCTGGTTCATACTATTTGTTCTGATGTAAAGATAATTTGTTACCCCTTTGAGATTGGTATAATATATTTGTTATTTTCAAATTTGTTTTCCAAAATTCTCTTTCACGAGTTCCTTTCCCCTATTACTTCTGTTTTCACGTGTACTTACCACGGCAATTCTCTTGGGTAGCGGCCCTTTAACTTCTTTATGCACATGTATGGAGCTCTGAATTGCACTGTTTACGGTAATGTTGACACGATGTATTGGACTGTTATATTCTCATGTTGCACGCTTCTCGGCACTCTGCGCGCTTGTGTACTGTCAGTTATGAGTACTTTGATATCTTGTTGTCTAGTATCCCGATCAAGAGCACTCTCCTAAAAACAAATCTTAATTACAACGCTATTCCTAGCTAGTTGATAGTAAGCAAAGACACTATCAAGTACAAAGAGCGTTACAGTAAGTAGTTCACCTATCCTCAAAAGCACAGTTTTAGGTGCGGATGAGGTAAAACCAACCGCTGTAACTGAACTACCTAATTGATGGGCATGACCTTAAATCTACTAACTTCTGTTGCGGAAATTTTAACCTTAGGAAAGTATTTAATTGTAAGTTTACCTTCCTGAAACTCAATTTTTTCTTCACATTTTGTATTGTGACACCTAATGATTACGTCATTCTAGCAAGAGCATCATGAACCATGAAGTGTCGGCCTCTAGATCCCATGATGGTAGGCTCTAATCTAGCAGAAGTAGTTGGATTTCTGAGGGTGGAACGAAGTCCGCATAATGTCGGCATAAAGGAGATCTCTAGGGACACATCTGGTGTTAAACCAACAAATAACTTAAAACTGAGCCATAGATCACTCAAAAGAGATTCGTATTACTCTGCCATCTGGTAGAGCAAACCGAAAATTCGAATTTCAGCAGAGAGAGCTTAAATGGCGTCAGACGGTATCTGAGGCTATGCGATTATTATGTTGTTGTATGTTGAGTATTCATCCCGAAGGATGGTTTGATCCTCTGCAGCTCCGCCAACAGCTGTCATAAATAGCCTAGGCGTCACTGAAGAGGCGTACTAGGGAAATGAGGAGTGAGGTAGTTTCCCGTTGCTTTCCTCACCGAGCCAACAGTTGCTATTACATATCAGTCTGCCAAGCCCACCGACCAACCGACCCTATGAGCGATACTTTCACACCATTCATAACAGGGACTGGCTGCATAAGGAATGGTATTACTAGCATCACACATACCTCAGTCACTTTCATATTGTCAAAGCCAAGGATGAGACTGAGACAGGTCAATGAAAGTAACAAATTTGATATAGCCCATACCAGAAGACATAGTGCACTGTAAACACTACATCTCGCCAGCAAAGGCATATGCGATTATTATTATTATTATTATTATTATTATTATTATTATTATTATTATTGTTGTTATTGTTATTATTAACTGTCAATGAGACTCGTAAACTAAAGGAAACCTATTTATTTACGTGCCAAACTTGAAATAAATTTTGGTTTCGGTTTGAGTTTCGAAGATGATCAGATATAAACTTTATTTTTTCCATGAAAATTGAATTTTCACAACCGCATGGTACTCGAAATCGATTTTCAACCTATTAGGTCGTGTAATGTACATATAGTCCGTGTTGAAGAGATGTTAAGTTCAGAACAAAAATGGCCAACCGGTCACCAGTAAGATCCGAACCCACAATCTCCTTTCCAACAGAACAAATATGACCTAGGCTGTCATAGCTCATTGGTAGGGGAACAGACGCGAAATCGAGAGGTTGTGGGCCGGATCCCACTGGTGTCCGGCTGGCGAATTTTGTTCTGTACATAACATCCATTCAACACGTACACTCTGTAAAGAACACGACCTAAGAGGTTGAAAGTCAATTTCGTTTATTTCTTCAGTACTAGGTGTCATGTACATGAAAATGTTTAATGCTTAGAGATCATAGGTAGTGCTCCCTGGGTTAATGGCCTTGAGTGTGTATTGGAGATAGTTTGAAGTTTAGACAGCTGGCAGATCACACGGAGTATGTTGTATTACACAAAGTGATAAGAATGCCTGTGGTATTGACCACAAGGCGCGAATAAACCGCGCCTACTCAGTCTCTACACCAAAAGTTTTCTCAAGGAGAAATCTGAGTGAAGAATGTTACGGAGAATTGCTTTGAGTGCTTAGAATACTAGCATTTGCATTTACGTCCGCCGTTGCTGGGTTAGTGTTTATGCAATTATTACACCGGAGTTAAGTGTCTACAGACGAAGCAGAGCACACCTCAACTAACAACACTGGTCAGACAGTGTAATGTTACTTTTGGTCAGTTTCATGGTCATCATCATCATCATCATCATCATCACAAGGTTGGTTCACTCCCTCCCAGAGGGGAAGGCGGTCCACCAGCTGAACTAAGCAGCTCTTCGGCCAGTTGTGGAAAATGTACAGGAAAGAAAGCGCATAGAGTGTATGTGTAGTACATACGTAAAAGGAATTTTAATGGTCCAGCGCATGGGAACCGCGACCAGCAAGGGAACCCACAGGAGCGAAGCCGCACCACACCAACCGGGGCCGACCCCCACTGGGTTCACCTTTATTGGGGGAAGTGAGAAGTATCTCGGGCGCGTAGTTCGAAAAGGACTGTGGACAAAAGATTACAGGAGTAGTTACAGAGATTTACACAGACATACAAGAGAGTTTACAAATATTGAGCGGCTGGAGGTAATGGGGATGGCGGAAATATAGAGGAAGGGACAGGGTAATATTGTAAGAGGAAGTAGTAGAGAGTGGTAGACAGATTAGTGACCGATGTGGCCAGTAGACGGAGAAGGTCCAATATCGGAAGAGGCGGCAGGGGAACAGATAAGTAGGGAGTAGGAATCGGAGGTTGGTGTATAGGTGGGGCGGGTGGCGGAGCGCATGGCGAGCGAGACGAAGCGGTAGTAGGAGGAGAACGGACAGGAGAGGGTGGCGAAAAAGGGGGGGAGCGGGCGTCCCGCGGCGGGGAGCGAGAGGGCTCCACTCGATGGATTCGGCCGCGAAAGCGGACTCCGGAGGTGATGAGACGATCCACGTCGGCGAAGGAAGAGAGGCGGAGGCGGACCATGAAGGTCGGACCATCGTTGTTGTAGATGCGGAAAACCCGGCGGACCGGAACACCCGCCAGTTGCAGTTCGTGGAGAATATCGTTGTCGGCGACAACAGGATCGATCCCACGGATGACGCAGCTCGGTGTTGAAAACTGTTGACGTGGCGATGTAGAGGCGTCGGGGGCATCCGTGAGAGGGGGCAACTGGGGAGACGATAGGGGTGTGGAAATGGTGGTAGAAGGGGTGGACATGATTGGAGATGGGTGACTGTAGGTGACAGAGGAGGAAACAGATGTCCGGGTAGAATGGACGACAGTGGTGGTAGTGGCAGGGGTAGGTGTAGAAAGAGTGGTAGTAAGAGAAGTAACAGGAAGGTGAGAGACAGGGGGAGGAGTAGCGTAAGGAGACGCGAATTTGATAGAAAAGTTAGGGTCGGAGGCCAATTGATGCAAAAGACGGTCCGGCGGAGTAAGTGTAGTATGCTGTTTATTGAAGATCCAGAGGACGCCCGAGGCGCGAAGAGATGCGGCTTCCTCGGCATCCGTTAGAAAAGCCACGACATCCGGAGAAGCTTGGCCAGACAAGGCATCTTGCAGGCGGAAGACGACGTTGATCCGAACAGTGTTGTTGGCAAGGTCCTGGCGAATAGCAGCGGGAGTATGAACAGTGTCCACGTTCTTGATGAGCAAGGAGCAATCTGCCATGGTGAGGGGAGGCGACAGCCAACGAGGCGTCTGCCCTTTGAATTCTTCTTGGGCCGACTGAGAATGCGAGATGGGCGCCACCCAGCCGAAAAAATCGTGGACAACAACAGGGTATGAGGGATGTGTGTTTCATGGTCTTAAGACATTGTAGGCTATCACATTTAATTTCCTTCCGGCTACGCGATTTTAGGGCATCCGAGGTCAACCAAGTCCTTTCATGAGCACTTTTCTCTTTTTATTAACACTCACCTTTTCCTTCTCATTCTGACGGTCAGCTTCCTTATCTTCCTACTCATTATTGGCTGATAACCACTAGCTTTTGCACTTACGGAAGAAATCACAACAGCAACCTCAACTATTGTCAGCTAACTTGTTTTCATAACTAATGAACAAAATGTTCCACTTCAGCGACGCTCGGTAAAAATGTTTCAATTATAACTTATCGAAAAATGTAGCTTCTATACTTCTGTTCTGCACAGATTTTAAATAGAACTAATATCCGGATATATTTAGACGTTTGGGAAAATGTAATACTTTCGAACATTTCCTTTATTATTCCTAAGCCGGTGAAGGCGTAGGAGGCATAGTGCTTCGGACATGATAATTTGCACACATTTCATGTGTACAATTTTTCCGATACCGTTCGTTATCTTCGGGGAATTCTGACATTTTCTATTGTTGTCATCATAATATTAGGGGCTGCCTGGCCGAGGCGGTAAAGGCGTGCTCGGTTAGCTCGGAAGGACGGTTGGTTCGAATCCCCGTCAGGAAGTCGTAAAATTTAAGAAATGAGATTTCCACTTCCGGAGGTGCATGTGAACCTGAGGTTCACTTATCCTACACCAAAAATGAGTACGAGGTTAATTCCTGGGGCAAAGGCGACCGGGCGTAGAGCTAACCACTCTACCCCATCACGTGCCGAAGTTAACAATGGTGGAAGCCTTTACCTTCCAATCCTCCAAGGGTCTTCATGGCCTGTACGGAGGTGACTTTGCTTTGCTTTTTGTCATCATAATATTGCTATACCACTGTTATATATATTCTAGTGCTCACCCTGGCTATGCCTGAACATATATATCAAGTATGAAAAATTATTTTCAGCATTTTCATCTGATGTAAAAGACAAACAAGCAAAAAACAAACAAATAAACAAATAGATTTTTTTAAGAATTTGCTTTACGTCGTACCGACACAGATTGGTCTTATGGTGGCAATGGGATAGGAAAAGGCTAGGAGTGGAAAGGAAGCGGCCGTGACCTTAATTGAGGTAGAACAATAATAATAATAATAATAATAATAATAATAATAATAATAATAATAATAATAATAATAATAATAATAATAATAATAATAATAATAATAATAATAAATAATAATACGTTTATTGCAGCCAATGGCCATAGAGATGCATACATACTGATATATGTACATGATTACAAATTACAATTTCATTTAGATAATGCTCAGTCTGCACAGTATTAACTCTCTCCCGAGCAGAATTTCTTAAGCGACATACGCCGGTTCTCACAAAATTGCACGTGGTATCGATCGCATAGCTTGCCACACAAGGAACAACTACAGTCTTCACATGGTTCATGGAATCGATCCGTGCAACAGACTTTGAAGTGAAAGCCGTGGATCGCGAACCTTGTCACAAGGTGCCTCAGCTCCTAGTTCGATTCCTTCCAGTCATTTGTCATCATCCTGTGAAAATAGGAAACCACAGAATACCATATTCAGGGCTGCCGACAGTGGGGGTTCGAACCGGCTATCTCCCAGATGCAAGATCACAGCCGCACGCCCCTAACCGCATGGCCAATTCGCCCGGTAACAAACAAACAAACAAACAAACAAAGAAACAGTTCATGATATAGTGGATACGAATCCCCCCTTCGGAAGCCCTGAACACGATTCTCCGTGGCAAATGCTGGGGCTGAACCTTAATTAAGGCCAGCCGGGCTGAGTGGGTCAGACGGTTGAGGCGCTGGCCTTCTGACCCCAACTTGGCAGGTTCGATCCTGGCTCAGTCCGGTGGTATTTGAAGTTGCTCAAGTACGTCAGCCTCGTGTCGGTAGATTTACTGACACGTAAAAGAACTCCTGCGGGACTAAATTCCGGCTCCTCGGCGTCTCCGAAAACCGTCAAAGAAGTTAGTGGGACGTAAAACAAATAACATTATTATTATTAATTAAGGCCACGAGCACTACCTTCCCAGTCTTTGCCCATTCCCATCCTTCCATCGCCAAAACCTTCGATGTGTTAGTGGGATGTAAAATAACTAGCAGAAGAAAACACACACAAAAGGAGATAGATAGGTAAAAGTTGAATTGAGTCGACTTTGACCCGAAAACAAAGGATTTCGAGATAAAAAACTAAGTATAAGGGGAACATAAATGAACGGATTTATGCAGGAATAGATGAAAATTAAAATAGTACGTAATTCAAATTGAACACATGTGTTGAATGTGGGCGATAATGACCGAGTTAGGAGGGAAATATCTCTTTCCTGTAAATTGTACATGTGGTATTATCTTCTTTTTCCTTTTATAATATTGTTTTACGTCTACCGACACATGTAGGATTTAGAGTGATAGGAAAGGGCTAGGAGGGGAAATAAAGTGATCGTTGCTATCATTAAGGTACAGCCTGGTGAAAATAGGAAACCACGGGAAACCATATTCAGGGCTACCGACAGTGGGGTTCGAACACACTAATCCAGAATGCAAGCTGACAGCTACGTGGCCGGATCCACGGAGCCACTTGCGCGATGTGTGTAGCATTTCCGACAATCATGTTCATATAGAGGGTCTTTAGAGAGCTGTACTTTCTCTTAAACAATAATCAACACCACCGCCTTCGCCACCAGTCTTCTTGGCTTAGTATTGTTCTATTGCCAGGAGATTGTTATGAATTTTATTTATGATTTGAAAATAGGTCTGTTAGATCACTCCCGGTGTTATAGCTGATTGACGACACAGCTCTGACGCCAAGGCGGTCACCGATTCACATGTGATTTTTGAAGTGAAATGGTAGGACCGTATAATACATTTTCTCAGTATACTGTAAGGTCCCTTGTCTAATTGCTGTGGAATGAACAGTCGAGAAAAACTGCAAGCTTAGTAATCAGTATTATATCCAAATAATAATAATAATAATAATAATAATAATAATAATAATAATAATAATAATAATAATAATAATAATAATTCATTTACATATATTACGCCCACAATAGAACACTTAAATCAAACCATACACATCCAATTTTTCAAAGAATTAGCTGGGAATTTAGCCACCACCATCTTTCTCCTCTCCCAAAACCTTTCATTCTTCCCGACCTGGTTGCTCTTTCTTCGTCAGATATGACATATTGTTTTCGTTGCAAAGTGTTTGGTTTAAGTCATATGTTATTCTTCATAATGTGTTGTGCTGTAATATTGAACTTTTCTAAATCACCTTGGACTTCTTTGAACCAATTTTTTTTTACTTTTCCAAAAGTAGTTAAATAGTGGTTTCAATAACCTTGTTTCATATAATCTTGATATATGACAGAAAAAGGCAATTTATCCTTTTTCTCCTTGTGTCTATTATTGACTCACTTTCCCTGTATACCACTGCATTATGCACCGCGTGGGCTACGGTTGGTCCAAATGAACTAAAATTTATATATTTATTATTTCGTGGCTATTGCTAGCCAGAGGGAGTCCAAAACATAAAATTACATGTATCACTCTCTTATGGTTGCCTTCGCAATTTCAGATTTTTTCGTAAAACTCCATTCATTGAGATCCCTGTGGGAGCTTCCAGTGACAATTATTCCTGCAACCTAACGTGCAAGTCCTTCTTGCATGTAAACTTGCACCTTTCTATGTAGTTCTTGAGAATGTTTTCAAGAGTTAATTCATTAAGCCGAGAGAACGAAAATAGGTTGTATATACTTATGTCCGGAAATTACTAGCACCGTTACTCCGACTGGGACTGCTACTGTGCTGTTACTGCCACTGTTAGTATTACAGTTACTTAGAGTTCCCAGAGATTTTGAAATGCCAATAAGGGACAGGTCATGTCAACACGATATAACATTTGCTCAAGGAAACACTGAGATATAATTTACTGTACTATAATTAGATTCTAACCGGGCGAGTTGGCCGTGTGGTTAGGAGCACGCAGCTGTGAGCTTGCATTCGGGAGTTAGTGGGCTCGAACCCCTGAAGATGGTTTTTCGTGGTTTCTCATTTGCACACCAGGCCACGGCCGTTTCCTTCCATTCCTTGGCCTTTCCTATCCCATTGTCGCCATAAGACCTATCTGTATCGGTGCGACGTAAAACAGATAGTAAAAAAAATAGATTGTAGGCACAAATTTATTACAGTATTTTGCTGTTTCATTTTCTACATACAAGATTCAAATCCCGTATTGTTCTTCATTTCTTCCTTTTCTCAATAAAGCGAAATCTCCCTAAATAGCACATTATAACAACACTAGTATGAACACTCTTAGAACCTTCGTCCACCGGTGCAACGCACATGCGATCTGATACAAGGAAAAGTCACAGGAGCGTTGGACGAGAGTCGTTTCACAGTCAGACCTCTGTTAACTGCGCAGTGCTCGTCCACCTGTGTGACAGCAAAGCACTCGTCGACCAACTCACGAGCGACCAACTCACAAACGACTGGCTTATCAGTTGCGTGGCCCGACTCGGTTCAGACGCTCCTGCTATTTTTCATAATTGAATTGTATTATGTCAGGAGCTGTGTATAGAAATCGCAGAAGCAGTAGAAAAGCACCCTTGTTTATTAAACTATAGTTTTCCAGAATACTGCTCCTATTCGTACATTTTTAGGGAAAAAGCATTTTATTTTATTATTCATAATGGGTATTTAAATAACAAATTTGGGACTGCTTCATGTTTCATGGTGTCTTCCCTCTTTTCCAACAACTTCACGCATTTTTAGTATTATATTTCCTATATATCGAACTTTCAATCTTTGAAACTTCATATTGAAATGATTGTGTAAAGTACACTAGTGTCCAAAAGTTAAACATAAGTTACCAGTAAGCGGGGCAACAGGAAATAGACCGCAAATCTCACGACATATGCACCTACCAACCTTACATGTTCGCTGTGTATAGGAAATGAGTGTTCCCTGCATTGACTAGCGGTGTAACAGCAAGGTAAACACAGCCAGTGCCTGCGCCTCATATTCTCTCAGTCGTGTTTACCCTGTTATAGTGTGCAGAGTATGGCCTCATGGTGAACGTGACAACATAATGGCACAACGACGCCATTTGGACCCCGTTTTGCAGGCTAGAATACTTGGCCGCCTGGAAGCAGGCCAGACACAGATCAAAGTCGCCGTATCCTTCAATGTAAAACAAAGTGTCATTTGCAGGCTTTGGAGATGATTACGAGACACAGGAGATGTTAGTCGTAGGCCAGTACTAGGTCGACCAAAGGTAATCACCCCACAGCAGGACCGATATCTGGCCTTAACCCCCCGACGAAATTGGAGTGCACCTGCAAGACAATTGTCAGCGGAGCTTGCAGCCGTCTAAGGGGTTGCCGTTTCCCGGCAAACTGTATACCGGAGGCTCAGAACAGCAGGGCTGTTTGCCCGACGTCCAGCGGTGTGCGTCCCACTCAATCCAGCACAGAGACCGGCCAGTTTACTGTGGAGCCGTCAACATCGAATCTGGACCATGAATGAATGGAGGCATGTGCTATTCACAGATAAATCCTGCTTCAGTTTGCAGAACGATTCACGTTGCACATTAATCTGGAGAGAACCGGGTAGCCGATACAGCCACAGGAACATCGTGGAACGGGACCAGTATGGTGGTGGTGGCGTCATGGTTTGGGGCGCCATCGTGTTGAATGGCAGTACGGATCTGCACATCTTCCTGGGTGGTCCGGGGGACACTGTTAACATTCGGAGATACAGGGATGAGGTACTGAGACCACATGTTCGACTCTTCAGAGGAGCGATTGGTCCAGACTTTCTCTTAATGGACGATAATGCCCGACCGCACCGCGCTGCTCTGGTAGATGAATTTCTCTGTGGAAGACATTCATTGCATGGACTGGCCAGCGAGGTCTGCGGATCTGAATCCTATAAAACATGCCTGGGATGCATTCGGAAGGCGAACTGCATCCCGTCAGCCTCCACCAAGGACCCTCCAAGACGTTCGCATTGCCCCTTCGGAGGACTGGGATCGACTTCCACAAGAGCTCTTGGATCATCTGATAGAGAGCACGCCACGTCGCTGCGAAGCATGTGTGACCATTAGTGGTAATCATGCACCTTATTAACAGCATATTTTGTTGTGGAAGACAATGCCAAGTTTTGTTAGTTGTTGTCAAAAGTGTATCGTAGCTATCAGAACCTTTTTGACACTGTTTTATTGGACAAGTTGTGTGACATATGGTATGTGAGTGAGCTTCCGTTTGTTCAATAATCCGTCTGACATTCCTTTCAGGCGATATGGCCTCGTTTAGTGATTATGTTTAACTTTTGAACACTAGTGTATAATAATTAAATTAATGCAACTTACCTCAAGTAATTGGTAGTCTTTCTTCCACTGAGTTACACCTTCTGTTTGTGACCTTCTTCCTGATTTATGGGCCAAGATTTGCAACCAGCTCCATGAACATTTCACTAGACATCCTGTAAAATCCTTATAACTTGGGTTCGTCTTCTTCATGTTCTCGCGATAACGCGATTGAACGTGATTGATTTTCACGAATGAAAGGATGAACCCAAAATTCCCGCCTTCTTTGAAGCCTTCTCAAGTACCAGTGCGCAATGACAACATTCCGAACCGAGCTCGATAGCTGCAGTCGCTTAAGTGCGGCCAGTATCCAGTAATCGGGAGATAGTGAGTTCGAGCCCCACTGTCGGCAGCCCTGAAGATGGTTTTCCGTGGTTTCCCATTTTCACACCAGGCAAATGCTGGGGCTGTACCTTAAATAAGGCCACGGCCGCTTCCTTCCCAATCCTAAGCCTTTCCTATCCCATCGTCGCCATAAGACATATCTGTGTCTAGTATTCCTACTACAACTGTTACTAATAATGATACTAGTAGTTTTAAAACGACTCTTAGTACCACGGTTTATACTTTTACTACGACTGTTGGTTGTAATGTTACTAATTTCTGATTTAACTGACTTTCAAATACAATCACAATGTATTCAAATATGTTCCATTGCTCTTCGTTGCCACTGTTTAAATCCTGTATTCAAAATGTCTGCAAACTGCATACTTCGTCGCTCTACAGACTTGACAAGCTCCTACATTCCTCACTGAGTTCTTCGTTATATTCTATCAGTATGATACACACGATGGAGGAATGTTTCAAAAACATACACAAGGGAAACTATATATTCATTACTCATAGCAGCGTTGGATCTGACTAATTAGATTCATTTTCAGGTTTCCCTTCGAAATCTCCCTTTGTTTTCTCACTATTGTCTCTCATGATTAACGTAACTCATTGTATTTGTGTTATGACCCAAATATTGTCGCGACTGTAAACGGCAGGGTTCCACTATGAGGTCTGTTTGAAAGGCAAGTACCGGTCGTAATAAATGCTACAAACTGGGACATAATATTGAACCTTGTAATACATAAAGAGAACAACGCTAGATTTTAACATGAAGACATATTGAAGAGGGTTCTGCTTGTTATTCTAAAGTAAGGAGTTTCCTTCAAATGCTTTCTGAAGTGTTACTTGTAATGAAAGTTCAGCAATTTATTTCACCAATAGCGTAAATAATAATAATAATAATAATAATAATAATAATAATAATAATAATAATAATAATAATAATAATAATACATGAAAGACTAGACATCTTCCAGGAGGATGCTTAAATAAAAGAGGTTCCAGGACAAAACCACCAAGGAGTAAGATAGCTACCCTCTGGACAAAGGAGAGGAAAGAACAACGCAGCCAGAGGACATGCATTTACTGGGGAAATATCAAAACCCACCCCAAACGTAATAGTTAAGTATCGTGGTTTTTAGTCGGCCTATACGAAACAAGAAGAAAGAATAATAATAACATTAATAATCATATTAAATATAAAAACAACTCCGTACAATAGACCAGACATAACATTAACAGACGACAAGAATAAACGCACATAAATATCTCATTGACATCGCTACCCCGAATGACCACAGTATGAAGCAGAAGTACAAGGAGAAGATAGTGTTCGTATATTGCCACCCTAGTAGTTCCGTATACACAAATAAGCATCTTCACTATTGGTGGAGATTAGTGTGATAAGGCAGAAGTTTGCAGAAGAAGAGGACATGCTGCTATTAGGAGATTGGAACGCGAGAATAGGGGAACAGAGCCCAGGATATAGTAGGAAAGACGGGAGTTGTATGTTGAGAAATGGAAGAAGTGAGGATAAAACTATAAACAGTTGTGGGGAAAAGCTATTAGTGTTTTGCGCAGCGGGGAATTTATATATTCTGAATGGATGAAAGGAGGGTGACAGCACGGGGAAATTGACCTATGTTTCAGAGCAGTGAGATAGTGTGATAGATATAGTTTTAAGCTCGGAGGGAGTGTTAGAGGATATTATAAGGATGGAAGTAGGAAACTGCATTGAATCACAATAATTCCCAGTATGGGTTCTGTTAAAAAGGGGGGAGGAGAGGAATATAAGGAAAGAAGTTAAGATGAAGGACAGAGAAAGTGGAAAGGGATTGGGAGAGAGTAGCAAAAGAAGAAGTACACTTACTGAAATATGGATGGGAAAGGGCGTTAGAGAAGAATAACATCGATAAAGCCTTGGAATTGCTGCTACATCCAATAAAGATGATTGATCAGATAGATAAGGGTGGAAGAAGAAAAAAGAAAGAGGGCGAAGAATGGTTTAATATAGAGTTTGAAGGTGTGCGAAAGAAGGTGCTGGTAACGTTAGGGGAGTATAGAAATAAAGGTGGGAGCTTAGAAAGAGAGGTTTTTGTAAGTTAAGGAAAGATTACAAAAAGAATTGTGAGGTAAAAAGACGTGGTTAGAGGAACAGACTGAAGCCATAAATAATGTAAGTTGAACAACACTGAGAAATTGTGGGGAAGGACAAATAGAATAATAAATTAAGGATAAAAGGACTCTAGAGAAAACGAGTATTTAGGATGTACAATGGGTTAGCTACTTTAGGGAAATACTCGGGGGGAAGGGGTAAGTATGGTTGAGTGAGACGGGGGACGAAGCAGTTTGGAGGAATAGAAGAGTCTCAATTTACGAACTAGACAGGGAAATCACAAGAGAAGAAACTTTGGGAGTGATAAGAAGAATTACGGGCAGGGCGGCGGGCGGTTGCAATGGTATCAATAATAAGTTTTGGAAAGAAATTAGCAAAAATTGGACAGTGATAGAGGGCATAGTTAAACTATTCAATTAGGTTTTTGATGAGGGGAAGCACCCTGGGGAGTGGGGGACAGGAATTGTATGCCAAATATATAAGGGAAAGGGTAGCAAAGACAGTATGAAAAGTTATAGGGGAATTTCTCTGTTAGATTCCTTAAGTAATATTTGTACATTTGTATTAGCGAACATGTTAAGTTAATGGGCTGAAAGAAACGAAATATTGTCAGATTTCCAAGGAGGATTTAGAAAAAAGGAAAGAACATTGGACAATATAATGGTAGTGAAGACGGTTTTGGAGAAGTATATGAGCTCGTCAAGAGGTAAGATGTATGTAGCGACAATTGACTTTGAAAAGGCGTTCGAGTAGGTTAGTAGAGGAGCTGTTTTAGAGTAATTGGGTAGGTTGAGGGTGTCGGAAAAGATGCTAAGGGCAGTGGAGGCGATATATAAGGTGTTTAGGTGTTGTTTAAAATTGGGTGACGATAGGTTGAGCAGACCTGTAGAGTCTAGGGTGGTTTCAAAGCAAGGGTGTAAATTATCGCCAATATTGTTTATTTTATTTATTAACGAAATCTTGGATGGACATGGGGGAGACAATTTGGCCGTACCGGTAATTAATGGGACGGAGATACCGAGTTTGATTTTTGCTGATGATATGATATTAATGACTTTAACTTCAACAGGGATGCAGAGGAGCTTAAATACAGTGTCGGATTTCGCAAAGAAATGGGCCTTCAAAATTAACGGGAATAAATCGAAAGTACTAGTAGCCCAGGTACACAGAGGAGAGAAGGAAGGAGGAGGAGAAATGGTTCGTGCAGGAAGAAAGGTTGGAACAAATAAGTAAGATGGAATATTTAGGAGTCGTTATTAACAGAAAAGGGACTTGGGACGATCAGACAAGGCGTGTGAGAAGCAAAGGTATGGCCGCCTCAGGCTCAGTCAAAAACTTGTTGGCTAAATTTCCGGGTGTCAGTTAGAAAACTTTGAGGTAAGTTTTAAGATCGCTGTTTCTTGGTAGGGTAATGTATGGGGCTGAAATTTGGGGGGTGGATGAGAAAATAGAATAAAGACGAATTATTAGTAATTTCAGTAAGTCGGTGATGCGGCTCCCGAAGTGCACAGCTAATCCAGGGTTGGAATTACTATTTGGGGAAGACTTGGAATTTGAGTGTGTGAAACGAATAGTGAAATACTGGATGATTTTGAGAAGACAAGAAGGCGGGAGGGTGATACAAGCCGCGTACGAACAACAACTGAAGAGTATGTATAGGGCACATGTGGGGGGGGGGGGGGGGGAGGACTGGACGAAGATAAAAGCCACAGGGCTGAGGGTGCTTGCGAGGAGGATTAGAGATCTTCATTCGCAGAAATTATTGGAGGAAAAGTAGACTAAGAAGTTCGCTTAATGTTTTTATTAAAGTAGAGGAAGTAACAGGGATAAATATTAGGTACGTTGACAGGTTAAATAGGGTGGGTTGGTTTGGTGGCTGGTGGGTTTACATAAGATTAAGGGTTGGTTAAAAGGGAGGGAAAAGACAGTTTGTATACTACGTGGGGCAGTGAATGACGATTTTCACCTATTAGGTGACTGTGAAAACACAAGTAAGATAGGAAATAGATTGTTGAGTGCCGAACATCGGAAACTGTAGGGAAAAGGGGATGCGCATTCTATTTTAAGGTGGATTATCAAGCAGTGGGAAGACAGGGGCGAGTTAAACAGGTATCTATGTGCGGTATAAAAGTCCTTTGAGAGCAAGTTGAAAGAGGGATAGTAATAGGGTGGATACGGGGGTATTTGTTTGGAATGGGGATGTGTGTTTATTGGAAACTTGTTTAATAATTCGATGATATTTAGTGGATGGAGATTGTATGATAAATTTAATGGTGAGTGGAGTACTGGTGACGGATACATAGTTGAGTTGGTGAGTTTGTGGAGTTGGGTAAATGATGTGTTATTTGGTAACGGTAGAGGCCTTATTGTTTTTGATATGGCAGAATGGAATGTAATTGATGACTATCGTTGTTCTGGAATTGAACTGGAGTAGAACAAGGAACAATGAATGTGACGCAAGTTGCTGAGTGTACAAGGACACGTGATGAGTGTGCTGAAACGAGAAATCGGTGACTCCTGCAGCAAAAAGATCTTGTATCTGATATATCTAGTATGTAAGGAAGGGGAAGGGCTAGATTAGTCTTATTTGTGGTAGTTAATGAGTATTTAGTTCATGTAGCTGCCTCTGTGGATCCGTGGTGGAGTGTCGGCCTCCGGATCCCAAGATAGCGGGTTCAAATCCGGCAGAGGTAGTGGGATTTTTGAAGGGCGGAAAAAAGTCCATTCGACACTCCATGTCGTACGATGTCGGCATGTAAAAGATCTCTGGTGATACATTTGGTATTTATCCGACAAAATTAATTAAATCTCAGCCATAGACGCCCAAGAGAGATCCGGTTTACTCTGTCTGCCATCTAGCGGACCTAGAGTAAAACGGAACGTCGAAATTGACGAGCAGACAGCCAGATGGCGTCAAATCGAAATGTCTGCACACGGTAGCTGAGGCCATACGATTATTATTATTTTATTATTATTATTTAGTTCATGTAGCCAATTAGTATATAGATCTTCAGTTTATTATTAGTGGATTATTATTATTGCTATTTTTATTGTTATTTTATTTTTATTGTTATATTATTATTATTATTATTATTATTATTATTATTATTATTATTATTATTATTATTATTATTATTATTATTATTATTATTATTATTATTATTATTATTATTATTATTATTATTATACTTTTAGATTTGGACAGGTGCAGTTTAATCACGATTTATATACAGTAAGTAATAGTTGGTAAGGGAGAGGAGGACATTCCCGGAAGGGGAGGGGTTTAGGACGGGCCTAACCCTTAGAAATAAAAGAGTGATATGTGCTGAACGAGGAGGAGAGAGGCGGGATACAGTAGGAGAGCGGTTATAGCCTCACAAGGTCGACCGCTAATGGAATAGTGAGAAAGCTGCGCTGTCATTTGGTAGGGATGGTTAGGAGCGTTTTACGGGCTTCACGGATAGGACCGGTCGTGTCATCAATGGGAGGGCGGTCTTTTTCTCACCAGGGATGATGACATGGCTGGACAGCTGTAGTAGTAGGACGATAGTTTATTTTTATTTTTTTGGTTTTTATGTTTATTAATTTTATTTATTTTATATCCAACGGGGTCGATGAAAGTGGCATGTAGGGAGTGTCACGTTTACGGAGTATCTGATGGACCTCATGGCATGCCCTAAGAGTCTCGTGTTGTTGTTTTTCTTTGTTCCTTTTTCCTGTATTTGTAAGTTGTTTTTTATTGTGAACATGTATTTGTGGCTAAACGCCTGTTATATTCAAGAATAAATACAATACAGTACAAGACAAGGAGAAGATCGACCAATATACTCCTCCAGCTATGGAAGCAGCAAGGATTGGAAACAGGACAGAGTGGCAATTCTTCCCTTACTCCTTTTTTCCAATGGTCTTACACCAAATTCATTTCTAGGAAAGTTAAAACACTACAGCTCCCCATCTACACTCAGGAACAGTAACCAAAATTCACTGAATCCACGATACTAGCGTCACTTATGGTGCACGTGTTTACGATCGCCTGAGTAGGGCCAGGGACCTGTTTGAGTGTAGTCTCAGTCTACTTCACCGTATGTTAGTCTGTGCTAGATTCTTGCATAATACTTGCTGCGAGTACTAGGCCCTAGCGGGAAACGGGAAAGTATCAATGAATGCCGAATGTTCCAAGGAAAATAGACAGACTCATACATTTCTGTTAAAGAGGAAGCAATGTGCTTAATTTGCAACGAGTCTGTTTCTATGATGAAAGAATATACGGTAGTCTTAAGTGATATTATGACACCAAGCTCGCCTGTAAAATGGACACAAGCCATGTGCCGAATCTAACCACATCATTCGCTCACTTACATGCCTAACAGAAACTATGTTGCGGGCAATAGTATTCCTGTCAAACTGCCCTACCCCATACTCTGCCCTTCCCTTTTTAACACGCCTCAAGTACACTTTATAATCTCCTATCTCTTCCTCGTTATCTCCCCTTACTCGAATATCACTTACTCCTAGTACATCCAGATGCATCCTCTTTGCTGACTCAGCAAGTTCTACTTTCTTTCTTCCATAAGCCCCACTAATATTGATAGCTCACCATCGAATTCCATTTCGTTCGTCAAGTTGTTTCCAAGAAGTCACTCGCCTGTCAAATGGGAGTGGGACTCCGTTACTCCCATAGGTCCTAGACTTGCTTAAAATGTTCTGAGCTCGGGAAATTCATGAAGCAGGATGCTAAACTACTTACCCATAGTCCAAGTGACCATCTCTCCTCTAACGGGTTAAGGACCACAGGTGGATTGTATAGTCCTAGTCGCCTGAGCACAAGGAGGGCCAGGACTCAGAATATGTCCAAGATGTCCACTCCCTTTCCACAGCAACTGGTATCCCGAGTCTCAGGATCACTTACTCGGCCACTCAGCCGTTGCCCATGATTCACGAACTAGGACGTGATTACATTAACCCACACCATGAACTACTTAACATTCATAAAGAATGCTGATAAGCATACCCTTGCCCCGCTGCTGAGCCCGAAGGCCAGCAAAGTACTACGTATCATGTGGCCGGCACGCCGATTCCTCTCAGCCATTATTCTTGGCTTTCGTGACCGGGACTGCTATCTCACCGTGAAATGCCTTCTCAGTTGTAATCACATAGGCTGGGTGGACCACAGACCAGCCCTGATATTCATGTAGAAATCGATGAAGTAGCCAGAAATCGAACTCGGGTCACCCGGCTAAGAGGCAGACATGCTACCCGTACACCATGGGGCCGCCAAAGAATGCCAGTACTAATGTTAATATGTTATGACATATTCGTGCTTTAAATGTATCATGTTGACAGTAAATCAATGCAAACCTTAAGTAGTTTACTAACGAAAGATGGCTCCTAATTTTTAATACAATATTGAACACCACTGCTCTACAACGTTTCCGTTTTACTTTACCTTTAATTTCTATTAGCTGAAGTTTCTTTACGGAATTCAACATAGAAGTAGCGTAAAGATTGTTCTTATTTTACGCAATGCATGCAGTTTTCTATTCCCAAAGGCGTAAAACAATCGCCGGTCGATCCGGCAACACTGGCGACATGCAACGCTGCACCTGCGTAGCAGCGGATTTTGACCACCTGCTCCCAACGTTATTCAGTTGTGCATCGTGTGTGTGCCCCTGTCGGTATTTAGTTAAAATCGTTTCATTTATTCTATATTTTACGTATTAAGTATGTATGACTGTCCAGACCCAACGAAATTCCTGTTGACGTCTGAAAAATGATGGGCCTACGTTAAACAGAATTCCTAACATATGTCTTCAACAATTTCATCAAGAACGACATTCATCCTGTCTGGATGACAGGCGGCACAGTGCCCATCTGGAAAGGCAAATATAATATCACCAACTCGACAACTTTCCACCTTTTACGCCTCCCCTGTCACATGATTAAGATATGTTAATGCGTCGTTGACACCCGTCTGCGCAACTCTGATGCAATCTAATCAAACCGGTGTGCTTCGTGAAAGACTATGGTACAACAGATGTGATCGCCGCCACCCAGCTGCTGACAGAAAAACACAAGGAGAAATAAAAGGCTATCTTTCTTAGAAGTAGAAAATGGATCTGATGGGTTCCCCATAAGCGAATTTGTTACTGTCTTCGCTTCTGTGTGTCCCAGCTCGTAAGTCCTCCAGGTTCAGCTCTTCTACGACAGCACCACCAGCTCTGTCCGCTGCGCTGCTGGCATCATAGAATCATTCACCGTCCGAGGCGGTGGCCATCACGGATTGCTTTCAATCTCATACACTGATGGCTGACCTACAAGCATGGAGTCTGCTTTATGCTGAAGAGTAATGCTGGCTACTGGGACCAAATACAACCTGTGACAATAAAGTTCGGTGAATGAAGTCAGAACGGCCGATCCGGCAACACTGGCGACATACAACGCTGCACCTGCGTAGCAGCGGAGTTTGACCACCTGCTCCAAACGTTGTTCAGTTGTGCATCGTGTGTGTGCCATGTAAGACCTATTTGACACAGTGCGTGTTTAGTGCGTTGGTTCTGAACTGCGAACAGGAACATGAACGACCAAAAGGTCAATGTACAGTTTTGTTTTTAGCTTAGCAAGGCACCGAAAGAAACGCACGCGATGATGGTACGTGTTTATGAAGATCAAGCACTGTCCTTGAAGTGTGTGTACGAGTGGTTCGCCCGTTTTTGAGGAGGCCGGGAAAGTGTTTCTGACAACCCCCGTAGCGGAAGACCGGTGACCGCCGTCAGTGACGAAAACATTGAGAAGGTGAGGACATCAATCACGAACGAACGGCGATTAACTGTCCGCATGATAGCGGATGAACTGCAGATTAACCATGAATCCGTGCGACAAATCGTTACCCAGAAGTTAGGGAAGAGGAAAACGTGTTCTCGTCTTGTGCCACATCACTTGACTGACGATCAGAAGCAGGCACGTTTAGAGGCTTCACAGGATTTTGTCGAAACGGCGGATGAGACACCAAATTTCTTGAACTGTATTGCCACTGACGATGAAACCTGGCGACAGTTCATGGCAAAAAACGGGGTGGTGTAACTTGAAAATCCCCCATACTCACAAGATATCAATCCTCCAGACTTGTTCCTATTCCCATGACTCAAACCCGCTGTGAGAGGAAAGTGATTGGACGATATTCCTGACATCCAACGAAACGTGACGATTTCCAGGACATGTATCGCCGATCTCAGCAGTGCATATTTAGGGGAGGGGACTCTTTAGGAGGACTGTCACTCTCGTGCATTGTTTATCTATGTTGATAGTACAGGACTAGTCACCGAACGTTATTATCACAGGTTGTATACGCTCGAGATACCGGTTCATCAATGGAAAATGAGGCTTCATGCCTTCGGACTGCGACTGAGCCTGAGTAAGACGGAGTAATTGGAGTGTAGCTAACAAACGAATGGTACTATTTTATCTGATGGTACACCTTTTATCAAGAGAGCTGACTTTCAATACCTCAGCTCCAACATAACATACGATGGTGACACTTTCCTGGATGCTCGAGCTTCAGTTAATATCACTTGGAAGAAGTGGCGCCAAGTCACAGAAATCCATGGCGACCGGAACATCCCCTGTGCCTCAAGTCGATCTACCGCACGATAAACCATCCAATGGTGGTCTATGGTTCTGAATGCTAGCCGATGACGAAGAGATGCAAGCAACGGAGATGCAAATCCTGAGGTAATGCATGGATGTAACACAACTTGACTTATCAGACATGAAGCCGTACGGAGTAATTTCAGAATTACCTCTATTCCCGACAAGGTGAGGAAGGGGAGATTCCACTGGTATCGTCATGACATCAGTATGGATGTTGATAGATATTAAAGATGGGCATTCACGCTCAGTCTTAATGGACGGAGACCCCTGATAGGCCAAGGAAGAGGGGAATGGGCTGCTTGCGAGGAGACCTGCTAGCCATCAACGTCTGCCCCGATGATGCTGCAGATCAAACGGAGTGGAGAGCGCGATGCAGAAAGGTGGACCCCACTTCTTGATGGGAACAACGCTAGGAAATAGAAGGTTTTTGTCTGTACTGAGTACGCTGGTGAGTAAAATTCGACACTCGACACTCATATGTCTTATGGTAGTGATGGGAGAGGAAAGGGCTGATAGCGGGAAGAAAGCGGCTGTGGCCTTAATTAAGGTAGAGCCCTAGCATTTTCCCGGTGTGAAAATGGGAAAGCACGGAAAATTATATTCAGGGCTGCCGACAGTGTGTTTCGAATCCACTATCTCTCGAATGCAAGTTGACTGATACGTGACCCAAACCACGCAACCACTCTTCCGGTGTTTAAATGAGTATACATTTACAAAACAACAAATGAAGATGCTTGGGCTTGTTGAAAGGAGAATGATAATAAAAATTAAGGGGAATAGTCCTTAGAGAGCACGGTATAACAATATTAACTACATGATTTCTTCAAGAAACGAGATATTGTAAAATTTTCAAATTAGGAAGCATGAGATGAATAGGAATGCTTTTAAGATGCAAGATCAGGTATTCAGGATCCGTGTAGCAAAATAATACTCTAAAAGCTTGAAGCATAAAGATGAGCAAGGACCTCAACTAAGGAGGCTAGAGTCAGTGAAAGAAAATCCGAAAATCATAGTATAAATAACTGGAGAGATAAAAGATAAAACAAGATCATTTTGAAAACAGCCAATGTCATTATGAAATATACTGCTCCAAGAAGAACAACAACAAGGGAAAGAGAAGAATGAACGTAGCCTGTATGATTCTGCACTGCATAACATCGGGAAAATGTTGTGAATTACCATAGAGCAATAATTTAGATTATTGGCTTATTTATATATTTATTTATTTTGAAGTGTTTTCTTCAACGCCAACTTTTCAAAATTCTGTTGGGTTGAGCAGTTTTGATCTTAGTCAGGGTTTATGGATGGATGCCTTTTCTTTCGTCCAGCGCTGATATTATCTGAAATTTCAGTAAAACGGGGATTTCAACTTGGGACACTAATTTGAGAGGTGAGTGACTATACCAGTATTACATAAAAATATTGTTACTTTTGCTTTCCTTTAGTGATCTTGTTAACAAATAACACCTGACATGCAACATTGTCGTCAACCTTTTTTTTGCTCGGACATGTCCGTATTTTAGTTCCATTAGTTCACTCGATAGTCTGTAGAGAAACAAAGATTATTCATCTGTCTACAACATGAAAGAACGCACGATGTCCGTGAGTTGTATTCTCTATCTGTAAACAAGTTTCAAATATAATTCAGTTAATAGTGCCCATGTCCACCTCCGTAGCTTAACGGTTAATGTTATTAGCTTCCTCCCTAGGGGACCTGGGTTCGATTATCGGTACTACCAGAGATTTGAGAAAGACAGGAGGGCTGGTATATTGTTGAAATATTACGTGCAATTCACCTCCATCGTAGTGCATGCTTGGAAAGAGCTGCACAACCTCGGGATAAGGATACAAGTTTATTTCACTTGTTATTAGTGCCCGTCAAAGTGACCGATTAGTTAAAGAAATTCTCATCACTAACGACTTCACAGCGCGGCATAGAGAGGTAAGGTTGTTCAATTATTATCTGGGGTATTTAAGACCAAGCGGTTTGGAGACGTTACTAAAGTCCATCTGCCTTAGCTGCAAGTGTCCTGTGGCGTCCCAATCATGCTAATATGAACCAGACGTATTAAATATGCAACAGATCCGGAGAACGCGCGGGCCAAGAAATAAGTGGAACATTGAGCACATTATTGAAAGTCTGGAACATGGGTGCCGCATGCAGTTGCACATTGTTCTACTGGAAAATTGTCCCATGCCGTACCTGGAATTACAGGATACGTTTGTAGGCAAATACCTCAGATGAAATGCGCAATTAGGTTTGCATAAGCGTTAGATTCCATTCGGAGGATAATGGGTTAGAGTTACACTGTCAGAAGTGCACAATATGGCTTGCTGTAGTCCTCATTTTTACAATAAATACTAGAGCTGTATCTTGATTAAGTCCAAATGTGCTACCATCTTATTCCCTGATTTTCCCTCTGTCATCATCGCTGAGAACCTGCGACGCTAAGTAAATAGAAAAAAACTCTAGTATTGGAAAACTTATTTGGAATGGATAGGAATTAGGCGCATCCTATGTCGGTCAATGAAGATATCTAATGCCCAAATCGCTCACGCGGTTGTTTTAATTGTTATGTTGCAATCTTTTTGATCGGTAATTAAGTAAATAGATAATTATGTAATGAGTTTCTAGTACATCATCGCTATAAATAAAAGATTTTTCTGTGAACTTCAAAGCCTTACTTCATTATTCCACGGATAATAAACACAAAATTCGAAAATGTAGCTTTTGTGTTTCTCAAATCTCATTTTCTAGGTTGAGGAATTGCCTAATTGTGCAGCGGGGTATTTACTATTTGATTACTTGCTTAGCAGTACAGTGAAGGCGAGGGGAAATGAAAGTATGACTGATATGGTAACATAAAACCATGTTGTTAGTGTCGTCAGTCCATAAACTGGCTTGATGCAGTTATCCATACCACACTATCCTGTGCTAAACTTTTCATTTTATTACAGTACTACTTCTTACATCTCCTGCAATTTCTTTGTGATATGCCTAACATAGTCTACCATTCATACTGTCTACATTTCCCTAAAAAAACTTACTGAACAAGTCCTGGGTGTGTTAGATGTGTCGTATCGTTGTATCTCTTCTTCCGGTCAAATTTCGCTAGATCCATTCATTATCTCATCATCCATGATTCGATGTAGGCATCTCAGTGTTCCTCTGTACCATCACATGTCAAAATTTCCTATTTTCTTTGAGCTAATTATCGTCCATGTTTCCCTGCCAAACAATGATACACACCTGACGAAAATATGCAGAATCTTCTAATTTCGATATCAATGTTCATTGTGAACAAATTTCTTTTGTTATAAAAGACTTTCCTTGTATGGGTTAGTCTGCATTTGATGCCCTCCTTACTTCTGCCATCACTAGATATTCTGCTATTCAAGTAACAATATTCATCTCCTGATCTAATATTTCCTGCATCACCTGACTTCGACTGCACTCCACTCCATGGGATTTAGGTTTATTTTCATCTTGTACTGTTTCTTCAAGACTGTGTCAATACCATTCAGGATTTTTTCGAGATCTTCAACAGACTCAGATAATGTAAAACTATCTCTGGAAAATCTAATAATTTTGATTCATCTCCTTGGATTGTGTACCATGTGGTAACATTATACACATAAAACAATAACATAGTAATAAAAAACAAAGGGAAAATAAACACAAGGCACAAAACAAGGACGACTAAAGCTAATGTGGAAAATGTTGCACACCTGGCGTGACTAGGTGGTGCTTGTACTCTTGAATAAGACATTGAGGTTCCTTAAAATATCGTTAATTAAAAATAAAAGTCCTTAATATCATTCAAAAAATTGATTTTAAAACTTATATGGCTTAAATATATTAAGAGAGAGTGGTGCCGTGCTCGACAGCACTCGCAAAAGGATTTGAAGGTATTATTTAAGTTGCTAATCCGGAATCGTCGCCTGACTTACAAATAAGTTGACCATTGAGGTTTAGGTCTGTAAACCCATAAATATTTAAAATAAGGTCAGCTACTGCTTAATAGAGCAATGGAGGCGACCAATGAACTTGGCAGACATGCTCGCAGGCACATGAGGTTTGGTAGTCCTGCCCTCAGAACCCGAGTGATGTTCCGTGTGCCAAACAATTTAAACGCCGTCAGGTTTAAATGTGATATCAAAGGAATCTAAAGTTTTTGACACAGATTAAATAGTAGCAAATTAAAAAACTCAAGTAAGCTAACGATCATCAAGGGGATTTCATTGAGTTTCTTCCAAATAATGGATACGTACCGTGAGACGGCAGCATATCCAATTACAAACTTATTTTGGACATGAAAATTCCTTTATTGCTTTGGTCTAGTCCCAATCTACAGGAATTAGGCAAACAAGGAGAACTACAATAACACGATTTAAATATTACGATTTATACTGAAAGGTACCGTGCCCACAAATAAAAATATGTCATAGCGCTGAAAATATATTTCATCCATTAAATTCAATAATTGAAGTTGCGAGACTTCCCTGCGAAATTCCTGCAACTGAAAAGCTTCAGTTAAGACATGTTAAAGAAAATAAAACTTACTAGGCCAAAACTCCCCGGATGAAGCAAGAGCTCGGGACGGACACGTACGCCTTGACAAGAACGAAGATCATAATCCCAGACGCCAACCAAATTGGATCAGTAAGTGTTAATTCATTTCCAGTACCGGTGTCATTTTTGCGATCCCCACCCGGACTGTACAGAGGATAAGTATAAAAATAGTAAGTATAGGTTGATTGATGATAATAATAATTGTTACCGTGTTTTGGTAGGTTGCAGAGGTGTAAGAAGGTGCGAGCTTGAATGGGTGGACAGAGAAAATATCAAAGCGTAATTTAAAACACTAACATTGGCATTTTTTTCCTTTCCATTTTACCTTTCAGATTTTACACTTTGGTAAACAACAACAAATCAGGAGCTCGTTGGGTTTCAAGTTAAGAACTGTATATTACTATCATTTCCCTGCCTATTTCCTGGATACCAACCAACTGATTTCGCGGGCTTAATAATAATAATAATAATAATAATAATAATAATAATAATAATAATAATAATAATAATAATAATAATAATAATATATTACATTATATACATATTATATATATATAATATATTATTTTATTATTATTATTATTATTATTATTATTATTATTATTCGTCACAAGCCCAGAAAAACTACATAAAAGGGATCAGTGAACTCCGCATAATTTTCGGTATTTAACGATTTAAAAATATGATTTACTTCTCAAGGTATTAATGACGCCACTTGAAACGTGACGAAGACCAGATGGCTTTTGAAGGTTTTCTAAACGCAGAGTTGGGATCCCCATTATCCACACCCAACGCGCCTAAATCCCAAGGACGCAATTAGTAATTACCATGAAGCTTGTGATCCGATCTAAATGAAAATAATTCAGTAGATAGAGGGTGTAAAGAGCTTCAAATCGAGTATCCATTCGAATATGGAAGATGACTATTAGCGGAGGGAATTTGTCAAAGTGGGAGGAGCGTTCTCTCTCCCTAGCGAAATTCCCTTGCCGACTATAAGGCGCTCCACCCTGCATATCTCACTTTATTCTATATCATTCTTCGTGTGGTTCACGTCACAGTGTAGACTAAGTGTTTATTTCTACATTCATTGTGTAATAGGTGTGTGTGATATATCAAGTGCGGGTGGTCAATATTACTCTTGTGATAAAGTGAATACCAGATATTATTGTGATATTCTTGATACGATTAGGTGTGTATATGTTTTAATATGCGGCAATTCATGAAAGACAGCAATTCATATGACGTAGTAATTAATAAAGATTCTTGACAGAATATCCAAAGAGAAAAATGCTGGGACAAATGGGAGGTCAGTGGAAGGAACAAGAAGAATAACGAAGTATAATCAAGACTATGTATTTTTTCTACTTGAAAGATAACCCAAATTACAACTTAGCATTCCATAACATGGTACATTAATGAAACAATCATTCTGAATCATGTATTTTCAAGAAATCCCTAGAATGTTTAAAAAACGTTGTATTAAATAACGCAATTCAAAGGGACATAGCAAACTGCAAGCCTCGGCGTAATGGAATAAATTAATACAGTTTCCAAAAAGAACCAAAAGATAAGGATGACAGTAGAAAGGGACGAGCTCGGGAACACAACAATGGAGTCGCTTAAGCACTTTGAGATGCAGTGTACAAATCAGTTCATATTAAAGGTTGTTGAGTCCAGGCCTCGTGTTCAAACATTCCAAAACTCTTGAGTCTATTGATTAACTGGAGGTCATACTTTGTTGGAAAGATGCACTCATGTAAAACTAAAAACCGGCCATAGAAACGAAGGTAAGTTTAAGGCACTGGCTGCCAAAATCCATTAAATAAAGAATGATGATAATAATAAACAAAGCACTCTGTTGCTCACCCAATGCAGTAGAAAATAAACGGGGTTTTCCACCAAATTACTGGAAACCTCTTGGATGGCCTTCCAACCTCACTCGGTATCAGCGCTGGACTGAAGACCGAGGGATTGGGGGACGAATTTATACTACCACAGAAAGTTCGTGAAGGAAGCACATATAACATCGAGAAACATCAGACAGTGACGCGGCGGATGACGTAATCCGCTGGTGGGTCAGTATGCAGTGAGCAGTTCAGCAGGACGGGCGCAAGGCGAGACCGCAGCGAATGTACAAGGCCGATTACATGAGTGTTGATAGCGGCGAGTAGAGCATGACAAGTGGAGTTCGTGACGACGACATCCGTAATTAGGTGAGTGGCCGTTACATTCTATACAGGCTAAATAAATTATTTTATTTAGAGGTCGGGTCAAGCTATTTGTAATCGCCAGTGTGCAGTAACACAGTGAGTACAGAGAGCTAAAGATCAGTGTGCTATACTTAGCCCGAGTGAAATTATCAGATGCTATAAACGCTACTAAATAATTGTAGTCAACATGGCGAGGAATGAGTAATTGAAGAGTGACGCTGTTAGGGATAGACAAATGATTAATTGTCGCTATATGTAATGAATGGGGAGTGAGTGGCGATCTTCAGGGACATTAATCGCCACTTGTGATAGTCCATCTCGAACCTATGAGTGGTCACTACCTTTATTGCATTTACCTTGAAGTAAGATAAACAGTACTTCAAATAATTTGGCTCACATCTCTGTTCATATGTATGTGAATGTCCCTTGAACCCAGTACCTACAACTACCAGATCGCGCCTATATGCCAGCGGTATTCCTGAGTGGAAGGACAGTGTGGTATTTCAACCGGCTGGAGGTAGCAGTTTCCAGTACATCATGGAGTCAACATGCAGCTATATAAACCCAGTACTTTCTACCAGCAAGATGGGGGTCATGGATAACTAAATCCATATGGGTATCACCTGAAGACAGCAGGTTACGCACCGAAATTATAAGTACATTTCAATGATATCTTAGCATGAAAATCCGTCAAAAGTCGCATTAATATGATAATTTAACGTTGTAGATAAATTCAGCGGCATGCATTTTAATTTCATAAATAGTGTATAGATAGCAAGATATACGAATCTCAGTGGGGTACAGTTTTTCCTATTAGCTTTATTTTTCTTGTCTTCCCCGGCAATATGCATGAATTAGTGATTACTGTCCTATAAGTTGTTATGTGTGTTTAGTGAAGCCCTCGTAGATGGGTGGATTTGAATAATTCGGCTGAATTCTGTGTATTTGCATTTTAAGTCAGCTGGTAGGATATTTTTTATTTCCGATTAATAATTGTCAAGGTGCTTCACAAATTAATATTTTCATGATTATAGACATCCTTCCTTAGTTTAAGGATACTGATGTGTGAAGAAGGAAATCGACGACTCGAGGTGCGAACCAATGATCTAGCAAGATACATAAGTGTGTAAAATGTTATACTATAATTCCTTGTCGGTAAAGATCACCTTAAATACTCTAGAAGGTATTTGAATAGTGTGGCTATTAAGTACGTGTGTTTGAAATTGATGGCCGTAGAGAAAATATCTGAAGATACAGGACATGAGAAGTAATAATAATAATAATAATAATAATAATAATAATAATAATAATAATAATAATAATCACACTGCATGAATCAACCCCGCCAGATAAGAACGAAATACAGGAAATCATCAAGAGCTTGAAAAATAACAAAGTACCTGGCAAAGACTCGATCGTTGCTGAACTTCTGAAATACGCAGGGGTAACTTCCTTGGAACAACTTGAAACACTCTTTCAACAGATCTGGTCCACATGAGAGATCCCAGAAGAATGGAGGGAGGTTATCATCCACCCCCTGCACAAGAAAGGAGATGAAACGAATCTCAATAACTCTAGAGAGATATCACTTTTGCCAGTAGCCTACAAGATACTTTCTATAGCACTCAAGCGTATGATAGAAGGACATATAGATAAACAATTAGGAAAATATCAAGCTGGCTTTCGAAAGGGGCGGTCATGTGCAGAACGTATTTTAACCATCAAAACTTTAATCAGCAGATAAGAAAGTTATAACGACATTCGGGGATTTCAAAAAAATTAGACCGGGACACACTAATGGAAGTGCTTAAGGAATTTGGAATAGACAATAAGACAACAACCCTGACTCATTAAACACTAAAAAACACCCGATCGCAGGGAAAATTTTTAGGAGAACTGTCAGAGGCCTTTGAAATCAAAACAGGTTTGAGACAAGGAGATGACTTCTCTCCAATATTGTTTAACTGTGTTTAACTTTCCAAATGGAATTAGATTAGGTCACAAGAGAACTGGCCTTAAATTTGAATGCCTCGTATTTGCAGATGATATAGTCTTTCTTGCAGAGAATTTGCAAATTGCAACTAAGCGGATTGAAGTTCTGAAGGAAACATCAGACAAAACAGGATTGCAAATACCTTTTGAGAAGAAATACCACTGGCCAAGCCTGGACAATGAGGACGAAGTGCGGTGACATCACAAGAGCTACAACATTTAAGTACCTAGGAGAGATTTTGACTCCAAACACGAATGAGAAAGCAAAAAAGATGGAAACTTCATTTAGATTATGTCAGATTAACTACAAATCTAAGTCACTCTCCTACCAGGCCAAAGTCAAGCACTACAGCACGATAGTCAAACCTGAATGTATATACGCAGCTGAGACAACAGCCACGAAGTGACTCTCAGATTTGGAAAAGAAAGAAAGGAGGTTCCTTAGAAAGATTCTTGGACCCAGAAAATCATCAGACAAGTTTACGTTTCGCATCAGACCAAACCAAGAACTATACCAACAATTTGAAAACATTGCCACCACAATGAAAAAGAGGAGATTGACGTTCTACGGACATGTTAAAAGGATGGGATCAGAGAGACTCGCCAGTAGGATCCTTACCTTCTAGGAGAACAGGAAGACACAATTCCCATGGGTAAAATAAGTCCACCGAGATTTAGAAAAATGTAAGATCACGGCTGAAGATATAACAAACAGAAAAATCTTCAGGCAGAGAGTTGCTGAGGTGAAGGAGCTAGCTGATAAGAAAACGAGGAAGAATAGAGTATTCTCGACAGAAGAACGAGCACGAGCAAGCCAACGGATGAAGGAATACTGGCGAAAGAGGAAGGAGAAAGAACTTTAGAAAGCAATGGATGTTGCGTAATCGCAGCACATGGATGGCTGAAACGAAATAATAATAATAACAATAATAATAATAATAATAATAATAATAATAATATTAATAATAATAATAGAAACGAGTAGTGTAATTGCTGAGGCATTGGAAGAAAGTGAATGATATGGGAATGATGCCCATGGAGGGATATATGCCTGGAAAACATGCGATAGAGGAATTAATAATTAATTGTTTATTCCGGATGGAATTATGTACGAGATCCGCTCAGCTGTTTATAACCAAGACGCTTGTCTCTAGGCGAAGTGATATATGGCTTCTGGTGAGAGGTGTGAAGGGGAGATGAAGCTCCAGGCCTCTCACTTGTTCATTTCCTAAGGGCTTTGTCCTCAAACATGGGGTGCTTCTGACCTCCAGGGATAGTCTCGCCTATTTAGAACCCAGTACTTTAAGTATTCGCTTACATAGTAATTTATCTTTACCATCTGAGGCCTTTGTGTTTAACAAGCCGGTAGTAGATGCACTCGTCCACTTGGGGTATTAAAATAAGGTCGTAGTCAGGAAATTTCTGATAGAACCTCGAAGTCAAGAGTCGTGGTTCGATACCCGACTGGTATCGAAGTCCTTGGATCGATCCCAGGAAACCTCTGTTGGATCACTGATTTTGGAAATATTGGAGTGTATTTATTGTCTTGTTTAGATGGATAATTCTCCATAATATTATGCATTTTATTGTTTGTGCTTTGTGTAATTGTTGATGATTCATATTGGCGTCACAAGCTTACCGGCGTTGTAATGTCCGCATTGTAAATACTCGCATTAATAATAAGTTTGTTATCCCCGAGAGACACGTACATTCAGTAGCATGGCAGTGTGTAGTGTGATATTAATCTATATAAATAAAATTGTAGGGGGTCCGCTGTCTGTAATTTCTTTTGTTTTGCCAATTTTTCAGATATTTATCCGTTTTAGGTCAACTCAAGACCGAATCGGTGGTTTTTACGTTTCGTGTCTGTTTGTTTGTCTGTTTGTCTGTTTGTCTGTTTGTCTGTTCCACCATCACGTCGAAACGGCTGGATAGATCTCAACCAAACTTCATATTTAGAGTATACTCATCCCGGGGAAGGTTTCGATATGCATATCATTTTAAAATCTTTGAATACACGGGGGGTTTATAGGAAAACCAGAATGGTTTTTCCACAATCACGTCGAAACGGCTGAATAGATCTCAACCAAACTTCATATTTAGAGTATACTCATACCGTGGAAGGTTCCAGTATGCATATCATTTTAAAATCCTTGAACAGACGGGGGGTTTATAGGAAAGCCAGAATGGTTTTCCCCCATTTTCGCTTATACTATTGATTTTCTGTAAACTTCGTTTACCGTACGTGAAAGGTCTCTTCATTATAAACAACTTTCGTTATGTTCACAATTTACCTTACTCTTCACATGACGGAGAAATTTACAATTTTCCGCTGGTATCATGCTCTGCATTGAGTGACCGACAGACCGACAACGAACCTACAGGTTACCATGGCAACGTCTCTGACTGCATGCCGGCAGGGAAGTAACGTATTGCCATTTTCCTCATCATGCTTTTAAATTCGTGGTTGCTCCTTGGGTAGAAGGCAAGAGAGGCGTCAATCGGCCTATCTGCGGGATATTGGCGGAATATCGTTGGATATTATAATCGCCCTCGGATAGATTAAGTAATAACACCATTAGTCATCTTCTTATTATTTGTTTACCTAGGAATCACTGGACCTAAATTTCTCCTCTGTTACCGCTTTATTATATCCATAACTCACACTAGCATAATTTATTGAGGGGCATTTGATTTTCCAATACATTAAATGGCATTTACATATTTGTCGTTATCCGACTGTCCTCAGTTATAATCCATTTTCTATTACTTTCAACTTTCTTAACTGTATTATTTTCTTCCTTAATTACGCCGTATGTACGCGAGTGCTACAAACTACTGGATGTATTTCCACCAAGACTCATATTTAGAATACACCTGTCCTTGATAGGTTTTAGGGCAAATATAGTTTCTAAATCTCTGAACTGAGTGGGGGTTTATACGAAACCGAAACAGTGATTTTGCACTTCCACAAAATATACACAACCAACGTTAATTTAAATCTACCTGCCTTGGTAGAAATTAATTTCTAAACCTTTTTTCTCATGTGCATCATTTCGATACGAGGACTAATAATGGAGACATCATTAACGGACCGTTTTTCTGTACAAGTCCCATCGGACTTAACTCACGAGCGGGTGCGTGTAAAGCGTATTCCTTACAACTTGAAAATTACTGAAGACATTCGAACCAAAATTTATATTTAGCATCCACCTGTCCAAAGGTAGGTTTTAAACGTAAATAATATTTCATGTTCCGGAATGGACTGGCGTTTTATAGGGAACCGATATGGCGATTTTACTCTTCCACAATGTATACAGAACAAGACCAACCTGACTGGAAATCGACCAAACGTGATGGAATTCCACCTCTAAAACTTTTTCTTCATGTGCATTTTTTCATAAGGAGGATTAATAAGGGAGATATCATGAATGGTCAGTTTTGCAGGTTAAGTCCAGCGGACATAGCCCAAAAGGTGTTTTACATGGAGCAGATTCCTTATCTATATAAATCAAATCGTAACGACTGTGTGCCTCTACACTGACTATTTTGGCGAAATTTTCGTACAGCTTTCCGTTTAAGGGGTAATAATAACCATCTCCATAATTTTTGGTTTAGTTTCCTGAAAGTCCTAATTTTTACCCGCCTCCCCCAAAATCCAGATTGCGGCATAATCTGCCAGAAGAAAAAGAAGATAATTGAAATTTGACAAAATTATACGTTTTAGCCTGTAACGAACGGAAAACATCCTAGATCATTAAATTTTTCACTTTTTATCCGCGAAGAATATATAAATATGCAGGCATTTTTAATGATGGTGCAGACCTTCGGAAATTCCTATCACATAACGGATTGCACAATATTCGTTCAATTTGGAATGATCTAAAACCTTGGTCTTATGACTTTTTGCCGTATCTGTATCCATTTTACGTTTGATTTTTCTCTATTAATCGATGTTAAGTCAATTTGGAATTTTCACATGCATAATTCATACTTTCAGTTACTTATATGAAATACAGAATCATCAAACTCTTCACGAAAATTGGCCCACCCAGTAGCCATATGTGAGCCAAATGCTATGTATGTAGCTGTCACATAATTATCCGAAAAGTAATGTAATGTGAGATAATCTTGCAAAAACTTTACCCTGTTCCACGTTTCTAACTCAATCTTACCCAAGAATAGATGACATATCATAGGACCAGGCATTTAGGCCACTAAATCCGGCGTGTCTTATGGTATAATCCTTTGTCGATATGACGTACGTTTAGTAGCAGTTAATCTGTAAATGAAGGTCTTCAATATTGTAAACACGCATATACTTTCGTATGTCGATCTATATATATTCACTGATGTCGATTTGTAGCGATCGAGAAAGGGTGGGTCTGCTATTGTAATCAGTACTCCCAACACCGACTTTGACTGGCAGTAGGAAAGGGTTCCTTCTCCGACTCCTGTGTAACTGTCATTAGTAAGGAAGGCCTACAATTGTAATGAATAGTTCACTTCTCGATTTGACTTGCAGAAGGCAAGTGAGCATGCAGTTTTGTTTAAAACTCCCCTACCCGATTGTGTTTGGCAGTAGGCAAGGGTGCCCGCCATTATAAAGAAATGTCCTCATCTAAAATGTGACCGGCATTAGGCATAGTGGCCTGCTATTTTGATGGAAACTCACCAACTTGGTGTGACTGGCAGTAAGCTGGCTGGCAGTAGGAAAATGGGCCTGGCATTATAATGATAACTGCTCAACTCAATTTCGAGTGATAGTAGGGTAATTGCCTGCCATTATAATAGAAACTCCTCAACTGTAATCTGTCTGGAAGTAGGAAAGGGGGGGCTGCCATTTTAACGAAAACTCCCCAAATAGATTCTGTCCGCGTAGTAGGCAATGGGGCCTGCAATTATAATGTAAACTTCCTAACTCGATTGTGAATGGCAGTAGGCAAGTGAGCCTGCCGTTATATCACAAATCCGTAACAAACACTTTACATTGGAAACAACGTACGGGGACCTCCCCATGCTGTTTCTCGGATAACGCTAAGAGACATGCAATTTTAAAATAATCTTATTTACTGCATCTACACTATTTACTTCGATATTCGAATACAATGTAGAATACCGTAGCGAAGCACGGGTACATTCGCTAGTAAGAACTATTAATGATAGGTGACGACGGGATTTTCATGAGTAGGGAATTTATTGATATAATCAGGAATGTATTGATCCGATACTCACAAATCCATAACTTAAGAAAAGAAAACACTACAGATGCCACCGCCTTCATGTAATTTATGTGTTCTTTCACCATACAATGGAAATCCAAATGATATCATTATTAAGGTGAAAGAGAAAAGTCCCTCATATCAGGCAGCAATTTTGTAATATATGCAGTATTCAGTGGTTTCGGCTTGGGGAAGTCACAGTGCAATTCAGGAGTGTATAATGAACTCGTAAAGGCATTAAATGGCATTACCCATGCAATAAGGTTAAGTGTAGTAGATCTTAAAAATTGCCACGCTGGCAGTTATGTGTCACCTCTCGTTTGTGTGTGTGTGTGTGTGTGTGTGTGTGTGTGTGTGTGTGTGTGTGTGTGTGTGTGTGTGTGTGTGTGTGTGTGTGTGTGTGTGTGTGTGTGTGCGTAAATTTTCACCAATGACCTTTCAGTGAATAAAATTGTGTTTTTTAATTTGGTAAATATCCATTCCTATCATTTATTAGAATAATGTATTCCTCTTACTATAGTGTCCTACTTTCAGGATGTTTATGTTACTTGACAACTTTATTTTCACCGGACAGAACCATGACCCATATGCTCTTGAGCGCAGCCGTTGCTCCGAATTAAAATAGGGTGGAAGGGACTTCGATACTCGGGTTTGATTCTCCGAAGCTCTTCATCCATAAGATCTCCATCCGTGACATATTTGTGAAGCAGGATTTTATACTTAGTACTCTGTCGATGCTCGGATAGATAAATTACATGGTTGCTGAGGCCGTACGATTATGATGATAATATTCTTACTTTGTTTTACTTCTTATTCTTATTCTTATTCTTATTCTTATTCTTATTCTTATTCTTATTCTTATTCTTATTCTTATTCTTATTCTTATTCTTATTCTTATTCTTATTCTTATTCTTATTCTTATTCTTATTCTTATTCTTATTCTTATTCTTATTCTTATTCTTATTCATAAGCGATATAATAATACAGCAAGGAGTTAGCACAATTAGTAGTTTCATAACCTATGAAACGTAACACTCAGAAGTCCGGAGTTGGGGAGAGGTTATTTTGGAGTTCATTCACGACAGGTGAGAGAAAGTCGTTGCCGTGGTTACCACTAGTCTTTTGCGCAACTCACGAATTCAGAAGTAATTTCCCCAATATTCCCGCCACACAATTCTTCCTCCTACTCAGATTCCCTTACCTTACCTTCTGACGTGTGGCAATGACCCCACATTCTCCCTTTTTCACATATCTGAAAGACATTTCGACCTTGTGCCTGGATTTTGTGACGCAGCCTAGGCCATTATATTCCCTGAACGTAAGAAACTTCAAAGGCCAAAGAAAATGACAAGGAATGTTAATTAAAAACTCTTTGCAAGAATTCATTCACCCCTTTAGCAAGAATTTGAGTCTTCCTTGTTTTTAATATTTTACGTTTTGAAACCTGTGTGGGATGAACTTTGCAGGCGTCATTAGAAAACCCTGTCAGTCCTGAATTATTAAACCGGGGACGAAATAAATCATCACATCGATTTTTGCTATTAAGTAGGACGTTTAAGACAGAAACTCGTCGCCACTTCTTTTTCAAAAATTATTGGCATCATTCATACGAGATGAATAGTTAAGGTATGCAAAGCATGTGTCTGTACGGAGTAAATATGATGTTCTTTTAGTATCTGAGAGACATATGTATAGCTTAGTTATATCTTCTTGAAACTGCAAAACTTCAGAGAAGCAAGCATAACAAAAAAGCAATATTTCAGTCAAATAATGTGTCCTTACTTTCATGCCAAATAACTAAAGAAGTCTAAGCAGGCACGTTGCATTACATACCAATACAGGTATCATATCGTCATTTTACGTGGCAACGCTCAAGACAATTATTATTCTTGTTGAAACACAAAGCTACATTACATTTTTTTGAAATTAACTCGCGAGTAGCCCTTTACGCACACCTGGTACCTTTGTTTGTTATCCACATGCTCGGGTCAGCGACTCAGTTGATCAAACCGAGCGTCAGCAACTGGATCAGGAGATGGATTTTTTTTTGGAAGCTCTCCTTGCAGGGGTGTAGTTCTCATCCGAGGGCCTACCTCTCTTCATGGCCTTTGATACTTTCTCTGCATCCATCAGGCCTCAAGGAACTTGAGATCTGAATTTTACTAGGGGCATCTATTTGAATTCCATTCGCTGATGCGAAGAATGAAAGTGACGAAATTAGTGTAATCAACCGGTAGGAGCGTCAGGCTCAGAAAGGTGCCTCGGCATCACGCCCCCAGTTTCAGAGTTCCTGGTGGGTAGTTCACATTGGAAATTTCAATTAAAGGCCTACCTTTTAACGCCGTGAAATTCATTCGTTTCCAGTGATGCCAAATGGCATCACCTACATTATATTGATATTTATTTTAGTAATCATGGCATTTCAATAAACTGCCGTGACTGGTGTAATCATATTTTATTTATTCCCTGCTTTCAATTTACTACAGCCAAATAAAGTATAGAGAATACGTGCCACGTTGCGACACATTGCAAGACAGTTATTGCCAGCTCATCTAGCGGGACGGCCTTAAAACAGTATAGTAGGTCACTAGACACTACAAATTATACCGAAAGTGTCACTTTCTAAGACATCTTTAATTAAAAAGTGGTTACAGGTATTTCCGCTTTTCAGATGGGATGGTAAAATTATATTCTGTGACGTTTGTAGCAAAGAGGTGAGTGAAAGTTGTTTTATATTTCCCCTAAAGAGTTATTATTTTAGAGTCCGGATTATTAGGTGCTGATAGCTTAGAATGCAAACTTACTTAAGCCAGCAACAAGTATTCCCTACACTGTACAACGGTTATGCTATGAGATTTGCATAGATATTAGGGGTGCAGGCTATAGAATTCCTTGAATTTGTGCTACTCTTCCTACATTATGGTACAACGGGTTGCATGACACTTCCTACAAGCCAAATTACTTTGCATTCTAACCTACAGTATTACAACCTACAAATCCGAGGTATAGTTATTATCAATTTAGCAAAATAAAAATGGTATTTTAATTTATGTTTATTAAAATATGTAAAATTGAAGCTGCATAAAACATTTTAGAACCTAGAGTCTGTTTTAGGGAGCTAAAATAACATTTAATTACCTAAAAGCACAAGGTATAGTAATCACTAATGCATGTTTCTGTGGTGGTTGGAAGTGTAGTGTGTTGTCTGAATATGAAGAGAAACATGTTGGAACGAACACAAATACCCAGTCCCCCGAGCCATAAGAATTAACGAGAAGCGATTAAAATCCACGATCCGGCCGGGAATCGAATACGGGACCTTCTGAACCGAAGGACTCAATTCTGATAATTCAGCCAATGATTCGGACAAAACAAAATCATTATTGAGTTTCATTATTTCCATTAATTTTAAGATGCAACTTTCGCAGTTTCAATCTTTCCGCTTGATGTTTAAGGTCGGGCCACCACGTGCGCCACTGCCAACATGTCCTCAGTTTAGTGCGGGAGAATACGGATGTGTCAAGTATTGTATATAGTGGATTTGCTACAGCTTCCTAGCCTTCGTGTAAAGCTGCACTCTACCTGCAACATTAGGAGATAGTGCTGCAGTGCATGCTCTCAGTGCCTAGTGTCGGTTGGGGAATTAATTTGAATCAGTTTGAATACTAGCATTGTTGATGTGAAATATTTGTTTATTTTAGAAGTTAAGATTCTGCCTGCTTGTTTCATGTGATAATTAGGGACGTTTTCTGTAAAACAGTTCCTTGAACATTACGACGAAAAGTCACGATTCCATTTGGCATCAATGGGACCCAGGTACGTAATATGTAGCATAATTCTTTAAGTCTTCATCAATGTCCAAAGGAAGTAATGATCAGGGTTTGTCGAGTAGGAAGATGTAAGAAGAAGTCCGTCTCTGTGGTACAGTGCTTAGTGTAATTAGCTGCTACCCCCGGAGAACCGGATTCGATCCCCGGCTCGGCCACGAAATTTGAAAAGTGGTACGAGGACTGGAACGGGCTCCACTCAACCTTGGGAGTTCGAATGAGTAGAGAGGTTTCGATACCTACCTAGCCATCCTTGAAGTGGCTTTCAGTGGTTTCCCTAACTTAAGGCCACCGCCGCTTCCTTCCCTATTTCTTCCAATCAGCCATCCCCCAGAAGGCCCCTGTTCAGCATAGAGGTGAGGCCACCTGGGTGAGTTACTGGTCCTCCTCCCCGCTTTAATCCCCGACCAAATGTCTCACGCCCTTTATGCAGTAGACGTAGCATCCTTCGCTAAGTTTGGCAGAGAAACCAAACGGTAAACTGGCTAAATATATAAAAATCCCAATAAGATTTCAAGGACAACGAAAATGTAGAAATAAAATAAGAGAGAAAGGTATTGGGAGAATAAGTAAGAACGTGGCATTAGTGTGACTCAGCACGAGACATGATCACTAGACCAGCGAATCTATGAATACTTGTACCCAAACTGTCAAGAGGTATACGGTCTGAAGGTCTCCTCAAGCTGTGATCATATCCCAAACTCTTCCCGTAAAAAAAACCTGTCGAAGTGGACTGTGATGTGCCTAGTGACACCCCAGAAGTGATTATAACCAGGGCAGGAAGAAAAATAAAAGTCCGTAAATGACTGGAATTATAATGCATGAACGATTGTTGCAATTTTAGCACCTATCCAAAATTGCAAAGTGGGCGTGATGTTGTAGGTGTGGTAACGTTGGTAGGGTTCAGAAAATACTATTCTACTTATCCTTTGTTTAATGTCTTTGTTTTTTGCCATGATGTGGCCTGTTCTATTGTTCTGCGTCTTTTGTGTAAAATAAATGGTTGTCCGCTGTGTGATTTGATGACAAATTTCAGTTTTTTCCTCTATACTTTTTAGAATCTCCATCTGGTTGACAGTGAACGGCCGCATCAGATTCGTGATGAGCAGCACGTTGGGCACCTTATGTCGAGGGGGCTTGGAGATTGCTGCAGCACCAATCGACACCGTGAAGAAACCCTCACTCCAGAAGAAGACGGCTGGCGTTCTACGGACACCTGTATAGAATGGACACCCACAGTCCGCCCTATAAAGTCTTCAAAGTAGTCAGTAACGTTAAATCCACTGGATCCAGCAGGTAGATAAAGATCTCGGAGTAGTTAATATTAATCATGCCATAATAATTAACAGAAGTAACTACCGTTTAACTCCGGACCCTTCCTAACATACCTTACCCTCTGAACCTAAGGCCAGTACGCTGACCGTTCAGCCAATGAGTCGGACAACAAAATAGCTAAAGCACAAGTACGGCGGTCCTCAGGTGGCCCAAAATATCTTAAAAGTAATAGTCAGTATTAATTAGGCTTACTTTTTAACAGTTTAATTATTTGGCGCAAGTTGGCAGTCATATCTCTTCCCACATGTGTTTCTGGAAGCTGGTGAATTTAGATCGGTAGAAAATACAAGTTATATAATAAGGATTATACCTAATTTCTGTTTGTCTGTATGTTGCCGGAGGTACAACCGGCTACGTAGACCCCACGCCCCTGGTTAGACCTACGCTACCTGAAGAAGGTAGTCTAGAAGCAGAACACGATCATGCTGGTCTAACAGGAACTATTAATATTAGAACCGTCAGTGGGAAAGACAGAGAAATGGTAGATCTGTTAGAGAGGAGAAGAAAAAATCTTGTGTTTACATAGAAAAACGTAGAAGTGAAACAAGGCGAGGAAAGTGACAGGAGTTACAAGTTGTTGTGCAGTGGAGCTTAAGAGAAAGGAAGAAATGGAGTTGCAATTATAATTGGCGAGTAGGTGAAAGGCGGAACATATGAATTAAATCGAAGAAGTGGCCGGATTATGGGTATTAAATTTGATATGAGTGGAAGTTTGGTTACAATAATATGTGTACATGCGCCACAACAGGGTTGTGAACAAGAGGTGAAAGGTGAATTTTGGAATACAGTGAGGGAGGTACCTAAAATATAAAACCATTGGAATAGGTGAACTAAACCGACATACTGCATTAGGAATTGAGGGACTAAGGGTCGAAGAGTGCCTGGCAGGTGGGGATTTGGTGAAAGAGATTCCGAAAATGGAAGAATAATAGACCAGCTACAGTGGCATGTTGGCTACAGTCAGTAGGTATTTTGAGAAGAGAAAACAGCACCTCGTAACACGAAACTTTGGTAATGAAATAATTGAGATTGACCACATCACGTGTAGGAGTAAATATCTTAAGGAAGCAAAAACTGCAAAGTTATAAACGAAAAAATTGTAGCTGGACAATGCAGATTAATAGAAGGAGACTGGGAGATGAGAGAGATGAGGAAAAGGAAACAGGAGGAAGAGACAGTAAAGGAATTAAAATGGTGGAAACTGAAGGAAGAAATCCGCAAGAAGGCGTTGAAAGAGAACGTGTTGAAGGAAAGAAATTAACCAGATGGTGTTTATTAATGGTAGAAGGGAAATAGCGAAGTGATAAGAAGACTGATGGAAAGGTGTTGGGAAGAACTTCAGGTAGGAAGCACCAGTAGAAAAGGATAACATAGTGGTGGAACGAGGATGTCCAAGAGAAAATGGAAACACATATAATGGCTAAGATAGGAATGGACAGGGTTGGGACTCTAGAGAATAAGGAAACTTATAAGCGTGCAGATAAAATGGCTAATATAACTGTAGCAAAATAAAAAAACTACGGCTAAAGTGGGGCATATGAGGAAAAAGAAAGTATGGAGAAAGCAATTCAACGAAAATAGCCCAGGCTATGGAGAACTGAAGCAAAGATTTTATCTGAATCAAACAGGTGAAAGGCGATGATGGCAAGATAACAATCGACCAGATTATGATGAAGTATGGAGGCTCTCAACGAGCAAAGGTGAGTCTATGTAATCTATAGGTCTATAGGTGGATATGTAGGTATGTATGTATTGCATCTCCTCCTATACCACTCGAGCGATTTCAACCAAACCTGGTACACTTATGACTTAGTATCACGAAACAAATCTCGTGGGGGAAAGATACCACAAGCACTCTTAAATGGGGGAGGCCTTGGGGGACGAGTTACAAAAATAATCGAAAATAGTGTGATTTCATAGTTTTCGGGGTCGCTGAGATAAATATTGACACTCCGGATTTTAAAGTCCAATTTCAGTCCCCTTCGGGGCGGGAGCAAAGAGGAGTGAGAAATAATAATAAGAAAAAGAAGAAGAAGAATAGAAAATAGAGCCGAATTCATCATTTTCAGGGTGGCTGAGATGAATAGTGATACTCCGGAATTTTTTTTCAGATATGTCGTTTAAATTGAAATTAGGGTTGAAGTATTGGTCAAGGTGAATAAAACGATTTTCAGTAGTGTTTAGAAGGGGCCTTTGTTAATGATTTTAAGTATTTTTATGTTTTTCAATATTGGTGAAATTATGTTTGGAGTCTCGTATGTGTTGTCCTCTAACAGAGAATCTGTTGTATTTAATGGCGTTGATATGTACGGAGTATCTGTATCTGATATTAAAGTTGCGTCCAGTTTGACTGATATACGAAGAGCTGCAGTTGTTACATTTGAATCTGTATACTCCAGATTTAGAAAAAGCACTAGATTTATTTTGTGATTTAGAGTTGTGTAATATATCAAAAGGCCCCTTGGTCTCCAACCCACCCTTCCAAGTTAAGAGCCCTGGGGCTTTTATGTTCTTGTATAAGCTTCACAGAAATTGTGAAAGTATGTGATGGAGAGTTAAAAAAAGGTTAACTGTTATATTAATGTGAGATGTAGCTCGTGGGGGGAGATTTTATATTGCAATGTAAGGTAGTTTTTAGAACGTATGGGACATGCATGTGGACTCTTGGGTCGATGAAAGCCTATATCACGAAGGAAGTTCTCTGAATAACTGGAAATGATATTACGGTTCAGTTTTTGGGAGCATGACATGTCGGATTTGTTTCTAAGGAAACGTATACTCTCATTATTGTCACAAAAACGTTAGTGGCAGATTCTCATACATGCGACACATAGTAATCACTGATCATTGAGCGTGATGCACCATCTCCAGGACTGAGGTAGAAACATTACTACAGTATTTGATATCCTTAAAGGAAAAGGTGTCCGGAACGGAATGCGAGGGCAGAAGTTTCACAGCCCAATTCAACAATCCTCCGTAAGGAAACAATATAATATACGAGAGAAACTGAGTTCTATTTTGTTACGACCTTATTTCTTAGTGTAATATACCTATAATTTTAAGTTCTGGTAGGAAATAATGGAATTGGGAGAAGCCTTCATTCTGCTCCATAATCGCAACACATTCGGTGCGCAGTCAACAATAAGACACGACAGAAGCATACTATTGTTGAACAGGTCGCTTACTGTGCAGTCCGCATTCAGTTCCTATAAGAAGGATGAGAAAAGTTGTCGCTATTCCCCGTACACCCAGCACGCGTCCGTAAGGATTCCGGGGGCGATCAAGCGTGCTGACTCTCTGGATGGTTGCCACGGGTGATGGCGGGGAGGGGCCATCACTACGGGGAAGCCTGCTGCGATCGCAGTTGGTACTACCCCACTGTACTTGTTAATATCGTCGGGGTGACAGTCGAACTCGACACGAGGTACTGCTCCTCAGAACAGGGGTTTTCTCTGTTTGGGGATTCAGTTCCGAGTGTCGGAAACGACTGAAACTTCGGAGATATTAACGAATACGCGGGATGAGGTGCGCGTCCGAAAGGATTCCGGGGGCGACAAAGCGCATCGACTTACTGGATGGTCGCCACGGGTGATGGCGGGGAGGAGCCATCACCTCTACGAAAGCTTCCTGCGTTAGGTCAAGGAGGCATGGTGGAGAAGTTCTACCCACTATCTGACAAGAAAGAAGAAACGTGCGGTGAATCGACAAAATGACGCATGTTCAGTTGATGTGAAGAGTTTCAATTGTAAAATGTTGGTATCAATGGATGGTAATAAAATCTATGTATGGATGATTTTGTATATCATTATGATATTCGCTAAATAAAATTCATCATCACTGTTCTTAACTGCAGTATTTTTTTATATTGAAGCAAATAAAGAAGGCTAAATGTATTTACACTGAGGGGTTATTGAAAAGCTCACAACCATAGTGTTAACGAGAGATTTAAGATAAGATAATACACACCTCCCATAATTTCGGAAATCATAGAGCCGGGAGATGGTATTGATTATTTTAATCTTAATTTTCGATACATGCAGTTTAAAAAATGATTATAGTATAATTGAAAAACGTGCACTAAAAGCACAAATAAAGAATAACCTGTCCGGAAATATGATGAATAAAAATTTAATACAAGTATTTGTGAGTAATTTAGTTGAACAGAAAAAAGAATGGCCTGAAAAGTGTGTTAGAAATATTATTGTAAGAAATGGAACTTCTTGGACATGCTACCAAGGAAACATGGCACCCGGCCCAAAGAGGTCAGCACAGTAGTTATCCTCAGTCCCTCCATATGTCCGACTCCTGAAATGAATATTAATATTGACTCTCGAAAGAAAAGCAAAAATAACGTGCAGACTAATAGAACTATTACGATAAAATTATTATATGCTATATCTATAATCTACGTACCTAACTGCTCTAATCTTCAACGGAGTTATATTTTCTAGTATATACATATAAATGAATGTTTGTTTGTATGTCACAAATGGACTCAAAACCTACTAGACCGAAATGTCACAATGTTTTCTTATTACTCTTGGGAGGGTTTGGGAATTCATTTGAATGAAATCCGATGGGTGGTATTTTTGTAATGAGTAATTTTATGTAATTAATTTAATTGCAAACCCGCACCAAGATCGGATCGACTTGATCGACAGACTGTCGCTAGGCGACAGCAGTTTACGCTAAATGAAATGAAATGGAGTATGGCTTTTAGTGCCGGGAGTGTCCGAAGACACATTTGGCTCCCCAGGTGCAGGTCTTATGATTTGGCTCCCGTAGGCGACCTGCGCGACGTGATAAGGATGAAATGATGATGACGACAACACACACACCCAGCTCCAGTGCCAGCGAAATTGGTCCAATGATGGTTAAAATGCCCGACCCTGCCGGGTATCGAACCCGGGACCCCTGTGATCAAATGGCTAATCATTTAAGCCATGGAGCCGGACAGTTTACGGTATATCATGATAGTCCGGTGAGAAATGCTGTACATAGGAGGATGGGAACACGCCACCAAGCTTTATAAAGTACATTTCTTGCTAGGAGGATCATAACCGTGCCTGTTATTTGGAAATAGCAACCCAATATGCGGTGATGGAGATGTACTGTACTTTCATGTCATAAGACCAACCTTGATAGGTCTGCCCAGTTTGAAGAATATAGCTGCGTATTAGATGTGAAAAAGTGAGGGTAATTGTAGCCTATCTCAAAACTAAAGGTCACAGGCGTGACAATTGGTACTTGCAATCTCCGTTAAAAAACGAAAGATGTATTCTTTTGTTTTAGGAAAAATTTACTTAAGGGGGTGCGTGAAAAGAAGTGAAAAAGAAGTTGAATTCATTTTACGAGGATACGTATATCTCAAAAAATGAAGATGTTATAGACGTGAAAATTGGTACTGGAATCTCATTTGAAAATAAAGACACACGCATATTCTTTTTTCAGAAGATCCACTTAAGGAATGGAGGAGAGGTGTGAAGAAAATGAAGACTGGGTTGAATTATTTTTATGGGGAAACTTATAAAACTGATGTTACAGACATGGAAATTGTTATTTGGAATTTTCTAAAATAATGTATATTTTTCGACTTGAGGGTGGGCTGTTTCTCACATGGACAGTTCCATGTCACAATATCCAATGCCACACGCGGTTTTCAAAAAGTTACTGGGGTAAATGAACCTCACTTCTCCGGTAAGTTTTTGTGCCTTAGGAAGTTTCAGAAAATCTCTTAGTGCAGTAGTGAGGAATTATTACTTTTATCAAAGTACGAAATCCAAAGCCGCGGGTAACAGCTAGTCTAATATAATCTTTACATGAAAGATGAAAATAAAAAAATAAATATCGTAATTTCATGTCTAAACTATTCTTTTTCTAGTTCTAACACTTATAAATACGTTTATGGGATAGGGCTTACTGTAGAATGTTTATAATACATTTTTTGGTTCAAATCAGCATTACAGAGTTTTCACGGAAATGGTGAATTGTTGTAAAAACAGCTCTAGAAGTACACAGAAGTCTAAAGAATTATTTTTCTGAACTGCACTGTTGTAGACATTGCATAGCCTGTAGAGTGGAGAATTTTTGTGAGCGGATGTTCTGACTTTTTAATTAGGAAAAGTTACATTTGTCCTCCCATTAAAGTGGGGCACGTGGAAGCTCAAGAGGCATAAAAAGTCAGGGTTGTCAATAATAGAGTTTACAGTTTTGTACAGAAACTTCATATCATTCTTTTGTCTCCTGAGTTCCAAGCTTTCTATTTCAAAATTTAGGAGAAGTTCGTTGTATGCTATGTGTGGATAATTACCGGTTTTTTTTGAAATGTAAGTAAGTAAGTAAGTATAGTTCAATGTTCGACCACTGTGATCGGACCTTTGTTGTAATCGGGAAGGAAATCTAAAAACGAAAGCGACAGAGAATAAATATGCCACAATATTATCGTGCTCTGGTTCAAAATGCGAGTCGCAAGTTCATTGTTCGTGATGTAAGAATGTTTTGGACTACATAATTCACTTCAGATCCTTCTTCATAACTAACGTCATTCTTCGTAGAGATGCAACGTTGACAGTGTCAAGATACAGATACGTTGTATACAATAGCAATGGACTGTCTTGCAGGGCCAATGCGAGTACCATGGTAAGGGATGTGTTTGTTTTGGAGAAAGCAGGAGCTACTCTTTTCTTACCAGACGCATCATGTGTTCTACATGGCAGTGTCTTAAAAGTCAATACAAATAAGGCAAAGAATGTTAAAGATATAGCTTCCAAATACTCGTATTTTCCATTTGACTGTTCGTGGTTCTACAACCAGATAGTTTGAACTGGGATGATGTTGGTGCTGAATAATGATGAACTTTCTGTGAACCTCATTTACTTGGTGTATATAAATGTTTTTGAATTGCAACGATATTTACTCTTACAGTAAGTCTGCTGTATATTAAAGTATCTTACATTGATGAAACCTACAACCTGTTTTCCAGTCATTGACCGAGTCAGATATGGAATGAATGAAACAGATATAGGCTATTAGTACGATGGGGTCGCCACTCCCAAAGTGATTTATTAATGACTGATAGATGCCATGAAATGAGAATGGAGAGTGTTGCTGGAATGAAAGATGACAGGGAAAACTGGAGTACCCGGAGAAAAACCTGTCCCACCTCCGCTTTGTCCAGCACAAATCTCACATGGAGTGACCGGGATTTGAACCATGATATCCAGCGGTGAGAGGCCAACGCGCTGCCGTCTGAGCCACGGAGGATTTTCTTACATTGATAACTCAGGTAAATAATACTCGTCATTGCATTCACCATAGTAAACCTGAGAGCAGTCCAGTAACACAACCCGTATCATTTCCACTTCAATATGTATTTTACTACTGCTCCTAGCTAGTGTACGCAGATAACCCTTACTTTTTCAAGTTTGTTGTGTCTCCTGCAAATGTTTATATTTTGGAGCTGTCTGGTTCTTGCATCGGGCTCTTCAAATGGGAAGGAGATAGAGACGAAAACTTGAATGCTGAGTGTGGCTGGAGGAATTAGAGTAAAATGAGTGGAGTGTTGTGCGATAGGAATGTGAGAAGCAGATTGAAAGGAAATTTGTATAAAGTTCGCTTACTGGTTCACCAGCAAAAATATACGCGTCAAAGTCTTATGCCATGACCAAGACTCAGAAAAAGAAATTGGAGGTGGATGAAATGTGAATGCTAAGGCGTTTTACAGGAAGACAAATTAAAGCTAAATATAAGGATCTGATGTCTCTTCTACCGTATATACCCCAAAATAACCATGCTATAAACCATGCACTCCGGCCGGATGACTTGAGCGTGTCGAGGAAGACCCCAATATCTGAAGGTACTGATCCTTTATACCGTGGCATTAGTTCAATATTTGATTTAAATGAAGAGCTAAATACCCTTTGTGAAGAAACGAGAGATGCATGGTAATCAGGTAATGAAGGGTGAGTATAGAGTTAGAATGATAGACGGACGGAAGGATGGAATAATGCCTATTTTCCATGTGATATCGTAATTTGTTGGAGAAAAGAAGACTTTGTGACGAAAAACGAGAAGGAAAAGGAGCTAACATTACAGTGCAGATGAATATTTTTTAATTCGAGGTTAGTGTGTTTGTTTGCAGGTTAAAAGGCCTAAGTAGACGGCTAAAGGATGGAATTACATCCAGAAAATAATTTTCCTAAAGAGTTTGAAATGTGAACTTTGGGGTGGTAAACAATAAAATATATGTTAACAGGAAAAAAAAATTCCCTTCAATTGGGCAAACACAAAACTCAAAATATGTCAGTGCCATATATAAAAGTAAATATGGCATAGCCCACTCTCTCACTCACTGCCTCAATTTAGGTGAAATGAAAGACATCTCAGATAGTCAGGTCGGTACAGTTTTCTTTACAAATGCCCAATGATAATCACAGTAGAGATGAATGACATCACAATGGACAATTGTTACGTCTTTAAACTATTCTTTTATTAAGTTGCTTCACGTCGAACGAACACAGATATGTCTTTTGGTGATGATGGGACAGGAAAGACCTAGGAGTGGGAAGGAAGAAGCCGTGGCCTTAATTAAAGTACAGCCTCAGCATTTGCCTGGTGTGAAAATTAGAAACATCGAACTCAATAGCTGCAGTCACTTACGTGCGGCCAGTATCGAGTATTCGGGTTTTCCGTGGTTTCCCATCTTCACACCAGGCAAATACTGGGGCTGTACTTTAAATAAGGCCACGGCCGCTTCCTTCCTACTTCTAGCCCTTCCCTGTCCCATCGTCGCCATAAGACCTATCTGTATCGGTGCGACGTAAAGCAACTTGCAAGAAAAAAATAGAAACCACGGAAAACCATATTCAGAGCTGCCGACAGTGGGGTTCGAACCCACTATCTCCCGGATACAAGCTTACAGCTGCGTGTCCCTAATCGCACAGTCAACTCGCCTCGCGGGATGAAAGGGGCCGTGGCCTTAATTCAGATACAGCCCCAGCATTTGACTGGTATGAAAATGGGAAACCACGGGAAACCATCTTCAGGGCTGCCGACAGTAGGGTTCGAACCCACTATCTCCACAATACTGGATAATGGCCGTACTTAAGCGCCTGTAACTAACGAGGTCGATCGTTCAACGAATAAATAGGTAAAAACTTATTTCATAAAGTGAATTAAATTAATAAAAAACTATTAACTGATTTTATGTTTATGGCCGTTATGCTATTAATGCTGTTTTCTTTAGCTAACTTATCTGGCTGCTTGCCAAGTGACATGGATCGCTCATCTGGCTACATAGCTCGAGTGTACATTTCAAAATACCTTTTTTCATCTTCTAAATTGCGTACACCATGTGAATTTTCCTTTAAACCTTCCGAAATGGTGCCGTTATATCGGATGCTTGCTGGCAGTCCCCGCTTGGGGGTTAGGAAAGGATACTTTCACAAATAACCGAACTTTATAAAAAAACTAACTTCAATATTTCAGTTCCTTTTTTGACAAGTTTATTTTTTCTCCTGGACTAGGGACTACTTTTTAGTTGAATGTAAGGCATCAAATGCTCTATCTTTATACATCTTACCGTCATATTTCTTTCGCTTTCGAAGTTACCTATCGCAAACCAAATTAATTACCTTAAATTCGTCACTATCTTTTAAGTCAAACCCGTCTCCTGATATTTAATTGAGGTCAACTGCGTGTCATATTTTAACTCATATTCTGCATTCCCAATCAGACGGTACATCAGTAATTTAGATAGCGGCATAAGTCCGGGAGTTATACGTCCGTATGTCAGCATATGATTTCATTAAACAAATCTTCAAGCGTATGCGCATTGCTGTGTCTAGAAGTATTCTACTACTACTTATATTGCAATTATTAATGGATATTATCCCATTTTATCCCATTTGAAAGCCTAAATATAATCCATACTATTATTGATGTCATGTTCCTAGCGATGTTATGCAGAATGGACTATGATATAGCAAAGGTCATTTCCCGTACGCGGAGGAAATATACAGAAACACAACATATGTTGTTAATGTCTCCGTTGTTATTCGTCGTATGCTCAATTTGTACTACACATAAGATCGAACATTTATTTTTCTACAACTTTTGGTGAGTAACATTTATCAGTAATTCCAGTATTAACGGAGACATTTGAAAACTGAATTCTTAAACTTCCCTAAATTGCCATTTTTACCAAGCGTGAACATCCTTATTTATAGCCTAGATTGTAGTTCAGTCTTTCCTGGACTTTAATATCGGTTTTCATTAAATTATATTCAACTGCTTCTCGAGATGAGAGTGAGGACGGACGGACAGATAGACATGACGAAAAATTGAAAATTTCATTTACTTCCTATTCTGGATATTATCCTCACACAACCGTCAATTTTTAAGAATGTTGACCAAAGTAAAGATAAAACTTTTATTATATTTATACAGATGTACGTATTATTGCTTTCATGCCATCCTAATCATATTTACGGCTTTTTGGAGACGCCATGAAGCCAGAATTTCCTCCCGCAGGAGTTCTTTTAAGTGCCTGCAAATATATCGTCACAAGGCTGGCGTATTTGAGCACCTCCAAACACCATAGAAATGAACTGGGAACAAACGCGCCAACTTGGGTTCAGAAGGCTAGCTCTTCTACCATCTGAGCCAAAGAACCCGTTCTTCGAAATCCACAACACTACTTACTGGGACGTAAAGCATTATTATTATTATTATTATTATTATTATTATTATTATTATTATTATTATTTATTAAATTTTTTAATACATTAGTGCCTTGAGTAGTGAATGATGGATGATTTCCTTATGATAAAATTCACGTACTGAATGTACAGTTTCTATGCTGAACGTGTCCATGTTGTGAAGTTCTCTACCGCTGTCATCATTTGAGCAACGACATTGGAATGCATGTCACATGTTTTGATCTAGCACTGCCCTTCAGAATATTGTCTGTGTTTTATTATTTCAGTTAATTAATGTGAAGAGAGTAAAAGGGAGCTCCAAGGAAAACAGAGACTGGGGCAAGGACGCTAGCTGATGAGAGAAGCCCGGGAAATGCGTCCTACGCGCTGCGCCATCGATCGTTATGTATTGAGCTCCAGCAGACAAAACATTCTGAAACTCAATTTAATCATTGCCTGCTTCTCACTCAAAGATAAGTTTTGTTGTTGTTGTTGTTGTTCTTTGGTTATACTTACATTTAAGAGCCTAGGTCATCGTGGTCAAGAAATCAGTTTACTTCCTGATTCGCGATGTTTTTCTAATATCGTTTCATGCTATGGTGTCTGTAATTTTATTTATTATAATTTGTTGGGAACAAAATACAGAAGACTAGTTCTTGTACCCTTCGTAAACGGAATAATTACTTACAGTACTTCTAAAGTTGACAGGCAATATTTGAAGTTCATTATTTTACATGGACTGCACATCAACCAAGCTTAAATGTGCCTGCTATCAATGCTCGAAGACGAGGGAAGCAACGGAAAGTCACAAAGAATTCATGATTGAATTAACAATGTTATTGGCTTTATGTCCCACTTACCACTCTTTTATCGGCTTTAGGTGACGCCGAGGTGCCGGAATTTTGTCCCGCATGAGTTCTTTTATGTGCCAGTAAATCTACCGACACGAGGCTGGCGTATTTGAGCACCTTCAAATACCACCGTTCAGAGCCAGAATCGAACCTGCAAAGTTGGTATCAGAAGGCCAGCTCCTCAGCCCGGCGATACATGATTGGACAGGTCCCACCACGATGCTGTTGGCTCTCAAAATGGAACCCAGTGAGATACAATCATGGTAGCTTCAGAAGTCATATTTACCGTATCATTGAAGTAGATATACTCTGCAGTACATGTGATGACACCCTGTGGGTGAGGGCAGTAGAATAACATCCACGGTAGCTCCTGCCTGTCGTAAGAGGCGACTGAAAGGGGCCCCAGGGGCTCTCAACTTGCTAGGGTTGGTTGGCGACCACGGGGAACTTAGCTGATTCTTGGCATTGCTTCCACTTACTTTTGCCAGGCTCCTGAGTTGTATCTGTCATATCCGACTTCCCTTGGTCAACACTTGTTCTTATCTGACCCCGACGCTATTAGAGCATAAGAGGCGAAGGGAGTCTTTCATCTTCACGCCTTTCGTGGCCCTTGTCTTTCTACGGCCGATACCCTTATTTTTCGAATTATTGGACCCCTTCCATCTTTTTTCTCTCTGATTAGTGTTGATAGTGGATAGGTGCCTATTTATGCTTCCTCTGAAAACAATAATCACCACCACCACCACCACTCCAACATGATTGGACAGTCGATACAGGACTCAAAATATATTTTCAAAGGAACACATTATCACATACAACTAAATACTCCGGTAAAGTTTCTGCATCATTTCACCTCTTGCTCCTGGTAATTGCAAAGTGTATCGAATACCTTCCTTTATAAATTATATCAATCCCTAAATCCTCTTCCTATAAAGGAATGATATTAAGAATTATGTTAAAGAAATCCATCTTAAAATTTGAATGAAACAATTTCTGTTTTATTATTGTGTAATATATGAGCATTTATTGTACGTTTAATCACCAAGCTGGCTGTTCGATCTGCTCAACATTTACGGTCAAGAAATAAAAAATGCATGTAAAGAAAATGAAATGGCGTATGGCTTTTAGTGCCGGGAGTGTCCGAGGACAAGTTCAGCTCGCCAGATACGGGATTTTTATTTGACTCCCGTAGGTGACCTGCGCGTCGTGATGTGGATGAAATGATGATGAAGTCGACACAACGTACACTCAAGCCCCCGTGCCACCGGAATTAATCAACTATGATTAAAACTCCCGACCACCGGAAATCGAACGCGGGACCCCTTTGACCAAAGGCTAGCACGCCAACCATTTAGCCATGGAGGTCTACGAAATTCATGTAGTAAAATAATTTCAAATGAATTACAGTAACACAAACACATTGTTAGTAGACTGTTGTTCACGTAATTGTATACGTTGATACTAGACGATAATACGAGTATTCATTATCTATATAGATAAAATCGTAACTACCGTGTGTCCGTACATTGACTGTTTTGGCGAAATTTTCATTCAGTTATCCGTTTCGGGTGTAATTATGACATATGCATTATTTTTTAGCTTTGGTGTCTGTTTTTTTGTTTGTTTGCGAGAGTTCTTAAAACTTGAAAAACTACTGGATAGGCTAAATTTCTACCAAACTTCACATTCAGAATCTCCCTGTCATAGGGTAGGTTCTTGAGGTCAATGTTGCTTCTAAATCCCTGAACCGTTATTTTGTACTCCCAAAAATTATACACAACCACATTTAATGGAAATATATCTGCCTTAATGGAAATCAATCTCTAAACCTTTTGTTTCTGATTTGAATCATTTCGATACGACGATTAATAAGGGAGATATAATTAACGGACCGTTTTTCAGTCTAAGAGCGGATTTTGCCTAAAAGAGGATGCGTGTAAAGCATATTTTCAAAACTGAAAAACTACTGGAAATATTTTAACCAAACGTCACATTTAGCATCCCCCTGACTAAAGGTAGATTTTAAGGTCCATAACATTTCAAATACCCGGAGTTGACTGAGGGTTTATAGGAGACAGAAACAGTGATTTTACTACCCCACAAAACATACCAGACCAACCTGTTTGGGAATCCATTTCTAAAACTTTTTTCTCATGGTGCACTTTTTCGATAGGATGATTAATAAGTTAGATATCATTGACTGGCGGTTTTAGAGGCTACGTTCAGTGAACAGAGCCCGAAAGGTGTTGTTCGTAGAGCAGATTCCTTGTGCATAAAAATTTAAATCGTAACGAACGTGTGTCTGTACATTGACTATTTTGGCGAAATTTTCGTTCAATTATCCGTTTCAGGTGTAGTAATGGCGATCTGCATATATTTGGGCTTTGGTGTGTGAGTTCTTATAATTGGTAACTACTGGATATATTTCTACGAAGCTTCATATTTAGAATCCACCTGTCCTTGGGTAGGTTTTCGGGCCAATATTGTTTCTATATCCCTGAAGTGAACGGGAGTTTATTCGAAACCGTAACCGTGACTTTGCACACCCATAAAACATACACAATCGAACTTAATGGAATTCTACCTGCTGTCCTGTCTTTTCAAGGTGTGTTACAGGGTTTAAGTAAAGAGCCATTTTACTCTTTTCGATAGAACAGGTAATAAGAGAGGTTATCGTCAACCATTGGTTTCATGAGTGTTAAACCACAATGCCACTCCCAGTTTTACATGAACAACAATATGTAACTGAGCAATATGGAGAATTACGCAAAAATTCAGACCAGGAACGGTACCATTCAATAAACTCTGTGACCATCCTCGTTCTATCTCCACTTTATTCATTTTTATCGTACCTCACGTTCGACTACGTTAGACATAGCATGAGAACAAAGCTTATTCAAACTCTCATTTTTGCAATAATTTATCACTGTGATGTCGTATTAACCGATGTAACTGTAGAACATTATCAAACTTCAAAGGCCAATGAACTCTTGCATACGATTTATATTTTCTTTGAATTTTAGGATACATGAAAATAACCTACAACCCGTTTTCCAGTCATTGACGAGGTCAGGGATGTAATGAATGAATCAGATATAGGCTGTTAGTACGATGGGGTCGCCACTCCCAAAGTGATTTATTAATGACTGAGAGATGGTATGAAATGAGAAGGGATAGTGTTGCTGGAATGAAAGATGACAGGGAAAACCGGAGTACCCGGAGAAAAACCTGTCCCTCCTCCGCTTTGTCCAGCACAAATCTCACATTGAGTGACCGGGATTTGAACCACGGTATCCAGTGGGGAGAAGCCGACGCGCTGCCGTCTGAGCCACGGAGGCTCTTTTAGGATACATATTTTCCCCTTATTATGAGAAGCTATCCTGGCTGAAAATCGATCAACTAAGAAATTTACGTACTGCGTCACTAATTTTTCGACTTCTGAATGAATCTACACCTGAATACTTATCCTCACATTTTAACTTCGTCTTGTCTATCCATCGACATAATACCAGATCGACTTCTACCTTTATGATACCGGTTAATCATTCATTTGAATACATCCGCTCATTCGTAGTGACTGGGGCAAGGCTATGGAACATTCTCCCTGTCAGTATACGTAATGGCACTACAATAGCCCATTCAAACAGTCTTGTCGAGATTTTCTCTTAAATACGTGATCAGTTTGTATGAACGTTAGTGTCTATGAGTGCAAGCGTGATTTAGAGTTATTCTTAGGTGATGTAAATAGATAATATTAATCATTAAAAATAACAGTAATAATATGTTATAATATTACTCCATTCATTTCAGTAGTTTCAGAGACGGCTGACAATGTTGTTTATCCAAATCATGTGGCTATGTACTGTATGTAATAGTTAAGTATAATAGAGGGCCGCGAGCCCTTACTTCGCCACATGCAAAGGCATAAATTAAATAATAAACTGCCACTAGGTTTTGTCGAAGAATATCACTTTAACATGCCGTATTAAACATTTCAATACAGGTATGTAACTTCGCATAAATTCAGGAAGGAATCATGAAATATATTACCAATTCCGTGCGAAGAACGGGTACATAAGCTAGAATCAAATAAATCGCTACTGATCTGCATTTAGGGCATTCGAGGAGATGACACATTCCTATCAGTTGTCTACCGAATCGTTTCTTAAATCATTTCAAAGAATTTGGAAATTTATCGAACACCTCCCTTGGTAAATTATTCAGATTATTACGGATCTCATCACTCCAATGCCACTCAGTCATTCTGATACCACACTTGTTGTGTGTAGTAAAAACATTTGGAATCCAATTTCAGGAATGTGATTAAAGAAATCGTAGGATTTTGTTACAGTTGCAATTTTGACCGAGCTGTATGTTGTCTCTCGAAGTACTTCAGACACATGTGCACACTGCAATATTCACAGTATTTAATGTATTTACTTTCTTGGTGTGGGTTCGAGCATAATTGCTGTCTTTTCTCTAGTCAGTTTTTTGTACCAAATCGAGCAGCCCGGCGCCTAAGTCATAAGATATCGAAAAGTGAGAAAGTAATACGAACTTGTGATATACTGATACCCCACACAGGTGGTTTGAACCAATATGTGGCGTGAGCACCGGTGAGCATGTGGTTCCCCGAAGTAATTTAAGTCTAGAGACCGCGTGCCAACCGATGTGCATTTCCGAAATTATACAAATAATACTATGAAAAGTAATCACAATCCCAAGAGGTAAAAGAGCAAGGAGAGCACTAAAATGTGGTTTTACCGGATGAGTAGGCCGTACGGTCAGGGGCACGCGGCTGTGAGCTTGCATCCGGGAGATAGTGGGCTCGAATCATACTGTCGGCAGCCCTGAAGATGGTTTTCCGTGGTTTCCCATTTTCACACCAGGCAAATGCTGGGCCTGTACCTTAATTAAGGCCACGGCCACTTCCTTCCAACTCCTAGGTTTTTCCTATCCCATCGTCGCCATAAGACCTATCTGTGTTGGTGCGACGTAAAGCAACTAGCAAAAGAAATGTGGTTTCAAGGAGTTGGTTCCACGCAGTTTTCATGGCGGCCTTAGACTTACTATACAGGGTGTATCCGTGATGATGTTACAAACTATCGGGGATGATTGAGGACGGCAAATGGATCTATTTCAGACAAGGAACCGTAGTACGGAAAAGCTCTAGTCAAAAGTTATTAATAATTAATCGTTTCGATAATTTATCCTTCCTCCACGCCTAAATGCAGCAATTTACACAGTGGTGCTCAGAGGTGTACTACCCACGTTCCTGGAACACAACCTACTTGCTCTTCGTCAACGGATGTAGTTCCGACATGATGGAGTCCCACTTCGCTTCGGACTGAGGGCTCATGAACACTTGGATCAGATATTCCCTGGTAAGTGGATAGGAAGGGAAAGTCCTGTTTCGTGGCCCGCTCGGTCACCTGATCTCAACCCACTTGATTTCTTCTTGTGGGGCCATGTGAAAAAGCCTTGTGTATGAAACACCTGTTGAGACTAAAGAGGATCTCTTGGCAAGAATTCTCGCTGCCTGCGATGCTGTTCAAATGACACCGGGGATATTCGAACGGGTACAACAGCTTTGCGTCCAACTAATTACTCCTTTAAGGATTTTGGAGAAGCCGAGACGTCGAAATTTTGCCCAGTGAAAGTCCCTTCATGTGGCGGTAAATCTATCGACACGAGATTAATTTAGCTGAACTTTAAATTCCACCGTACCGAGCCGGGACCGAACCCGGAAACTAGGGCCTAGAAATCCAAATCTCTACCGTCTGATACACTCAGTCCAACGAAAAGTGGTTAGTTTATCCCTTTTAAATTAATGCCAAATGTGCATAAATTGTCTCTTTCACTCTCTTCTGTAACTAAATAAATGGTTTCCTTTGACAAATTATCCAGAAAATTTGTCAAATAAAGTCCGTTCAATCGCTGCTCAAAAGGTCAATCAACACGTCAATTCCCTTAATGCATTTTGAAACCATTTCTCAAATAATATGCTGTGCTATATCGTAATAAAAATCATTTTTAACATTCTACTTGTCTCCCCTTTCGCTTGAAGAGCTATACGGATAAAACGCCTCCCACATTTGTTTTACCCCCACGAGTTGCTGAAGTTATAGGAACAGAATACAGCCAGCCAGAGAGAACTGTGTGAGTGATATTCCAGCTGTCGGGTGACACTGAAATTCACGTTCACTGGTAGTGGAATGACACTCAGTAATACAAGAAGTTGACCGGGCGAATTGGCCGTGCGCGTAGAGGCACGCGGCTGTGAGCTTGCATCCGGGAGATAGTAGGTTCGAATCCCACTATCGGCAGCCCTGAAAATGGTTTTCCGTGGTTTCCCATTTTCACGCCAGGCAAATGCTGGGGCTGTACCTTAATTAAGGCCACGGCCGCTTCCTTCCAACTCCTAGGCCTTTCCTATCCCATCGTCGCCATAAGACCTATCTGTGTCAGCGCGACGTAAAGCCCCTAGAAAAAAAATAAAAATAAAAAAAGAAGTTGAACAATTCGCTATGTTATAGAAAACGTTGCTAGTATGCTTCCTCACTGTAATATATCAAAATAAATGCTTATATCACCTCCACTGTCATGCCATAAAATTAAAAGGGACAAGCATGTTTATTTATGAGCACTCGCAACATTCGATGTTTCGTAGAGACTAACACCTTGTAATAACAACCACAGTGCACCCACTCGTAAACTCCTGAACTATACCTAAAGGTTAAAGCTACATACAGTACATGGCATAATTATTGCTCCAAGATTCCCTCCCAGCTTGATCAATACTGCCCCACAAAATGTCCTCAACTGAACTAAATTATATGTACCACTGATTTCCGCAAAACTTAACACATATCTCTTTTCTATCGGCATGGCTCAATATGGCGAAACATTGGCTAGGGCATGGGTGTATGTGGTAAACCTGAGAAAGAGAAAGGTATCCTGACCATCCAACTAGATTAGATTATAAATATACAGAAAAAGTAAACATTGATACTCGTTCCATTTAACCGACTCTGCATATAAAATATAAAACATCATCATGCCACCATGACTAGATGTGATGATTTGAACGAGATGTCTGATGGACTGCTTCACAACTGAAAACAAGATCTGATTCCATTTAACTGAAAATCCGCTGCATATTCGATGATTCGTGCGTATCCTACTGGCGATTTTCCATAACGGCGTAGTAGTTCGAATCCTGCTGGTACACTGTGGAAGCTCGTGACGGTGGACCCTTCTGACGGAAGAGATCGATTACATAGTTGTTGCTATATCTGAGTAAGATGAAGCACCTCGACGACAGTTTTTATCGCCGGTTGTCTGGATTTGAAACTGTCGGATACAGCGCTGGGGATGTATTCCTGATCAAGAAGGTCATGATTATTCACGATGATCATACATTAGTATAACCGAGTATATTGTCTTCTGAGATCGGGAGGTGGAATGTGATTAGCATTGGGAACCATTTGGTAGATGTAACGACAGAGGGAGTGGTTGTTGCAGGTCTCGAAACTGAAATGACTACCCAGCGAGGTAGTTTGTTTTTACTATCGACTAAATTTATTAAAGTTACTGTGTGCCGTAGTTCATAACTGCATTCGAGTTCGTTTATCCACTTCACGCAGTTTGTACTGAACTACTTTGGAAGACCACTCAGCCCTCCGACGCGTCGAACGTCTGCTCTCCAACAGGGCCCCTCACAGCGCAGTGTCGTCCGTAGTGTAGTTAACGCCAAAGGAAAGCAGCATGATTTGTTATGTGCGATTTCCGACAAAGGACTAGCGTTACGAAAATGTTGCGAACTCCGCGTAGCCAGGACCGCCTGATTCATTCCGGAATGACTTGTGAATGACGCGCTTCGCTCCCCAGCTTAGTTCAATCAATCAATCAATCAATCAATCAATACTGATCTGCATTTAGCGCAGTCGCCCAGGTGGCAGATTCCCTATCTGCTGTTTTCCTAGCCTTTTCTTAAATGATTGCCAAGAAATTGGAAATGTATTGAACATCTCCCTGGGTAAGTAATTCCAATCCCTAACTCCCCTTCTCATAAACGAATATTTGCCCCAATTTGTCCTCTTGAATTCCAACTTTATGTTCATATTGTGATCTTTCCTACGTTTAAAGACACCACCCAAACGTATTCGTCTACTGATGTCCTCCCACGCCATCTCTTCACTGACAGCTCGGAACATACCACTTAGTCGAACAGCCCGTCTCCTTTCTCCCAAGTGTTCCCAGCCCAAACTTTGCAACATTTTTGTAACGCTACTCTTTGTCCGAAATCGCCCAGAACAAATGCAACTGCTTTTCTTTGGATTTTTTCCAGCTCCTGAATCAAGCAACCCTGGTGAGGGTCCCATACACTGGAACCATACTCTAGTTGGGGTCTCACCAGAGATAAATATGTTCTCTCCTTTACATCCTTACTACAACCCCTAAATACCTTCATAACCATGTGCAGAAATCTGCACCCTTTATTAACAATCTAATTTACCGAGCTCGATAGCTGCAGTCGGCCAGTATCCAGTATTCGGGAGATAGTAGGTTCGAACCCCACTGTCGGCAGCCCTGAAAATGGTTTTCCGTGGTTTCCCATTTTCATACCAGGCAAATGTTGGGGCTGTACCTTAATTAAGGCCACGGCCGCTTCCTTCCCACTCCTTTCCCTTTCCTGCCCCATCGTCGCCGTAAGACCTATCTGTGTCGGTGCGACGTAAAACAACTAGCAAAAAAAATCCCATTTATGTGATTACCCCAATGAATATTTCCTTATATTAATACCTAGGTATTTACAATGATCCCCAAAAGGAACTTTCACGAATCAACGCAGTAATTAAAATTGAGAGGACTTTTCCTATTTGTGAAACTTACAACCTAACTTTTATCCCCGTTTATCATCATACCATTAGGTACTGTCCATCTCACAACATTATCGAGGTCATTAAACATTCCATTGGAAGATTCTCGATAAAGAATCTCGTAGAGTCTGCTCCCATATCTTTAGAGAACTTTAATAATAATAATAATAATAATAATAATAATAATAATAATAATAATAATAATAATAATAATAATAATAATAATGTATTCGTGCTTTACGATTTCAGTCCTAGAAGTAATGTGACAAGTATGCTAGAAAATATTGGGTGAAAGTCACTGGAGACTAGAAGGATAACAACACGGTTATGTGCCACGAATAATGCCTACACGAATAAACAAGCTTGATGAGAGTTGAACAGTCGACTAGAAAAGCCCGCATAAAGTAACAGGTAGACCACAGAAAACGAACTATGGTAAATATTCGTTTGTGAATCTGGGAAATGATGATTAGAATGCATAACGTGCAGCCGTCTTAGAGCCCTTTCCCAAAAATGATAGATGCTTCAAGAATAGTGTGCAGCATTCTGTAAACTGCGTGCAAATTTCAAAGTGATGGTGTCATATTTTAATGCAACGCTCAACCCACTCTAAATTGTAGTATTAAGGCATCTGAATTATTTAAGGAGTGTGGGAATTTGTATATGAACGTTCTGTATTTAAATGCTAAGATAATAGTTATTGGACTGATCAATTTACCGTAAGCCGATGTCAAAGTTTGGAATACTTAAAGTACGTGTAATTTGTGTATGACGGTGTTGTAATGAAAAGGCTTTTTTTTAAATAGTTGCTTTACGTCGCACCGACACAGATAAGTCTTATGGCGACGATGGGACAGGAAAGGGCTAGGAGTGGGAAGGAAGCGGCCGTGGCCTCAATTAAGGTACAGCCCCAGCATTTGTCTGGTGTGAAAATGGGAAACTACGGAAAACCATTTTCAGGGCTGCCAACAGTGGGGTTCGAACCTACTATCTCCCGAATACTGGATACTGGCCGCACTTAAGCGACTGCAGCTATCGAGCTCGGTATGAAAAAGCTAGCAGTAAGCTCAGCCTATAGTAGTGTTAAGCACTGCAAATACTTAACTTGTGTGTGAACTTCTATATGATGATGCTGGATTTAGAATATTAAATTACCGGGCGAGTTGGCCGTGCGGTTAGGGGCGCGCAGCTGTGAGCTTGCGTCCGGGATATAGCAGATTAGAACCCCACTGTCGGCAGCACTGAAAATAGTTTTTCGTGGTTTCCAATTTTCACACCAGGAAAATGCTGGGGTTGTACCTTAATTAAGGCCACGACCTCTTCCTTCCCACTTCTAGCCATTTGCTATCCCACCGTCGCCTTAAGACCTATCTGTGTCGGTGCGACGTAAAACAGCTTGCAAAGAAAAGTAGAATATTAAATTATTAGTATTTGATGTAATATTTTCACTTCTCATCTTGCCTAGTACGCCTCATTTGGGCTCTGCCATTGGGTTTTGCAGTTTCCCTACAACTGCGTAGCCTTTAGTGGTGCTATTTGAGGATTCAACCAGCCTCTGGGCTGATGACCTAACAGATATGCAATTGGGTAAGGGAATGGAGGAGCGGAAAGGAACTGGCCACGCTACCGTACGTAAACTCCGGCTCAGGCACACCTATGCGGAGGTTCGGACCTGCCTTTGGGCAGAGTACACCCTTACCTTACCTTACCTATGCAATTGCTTGTTATACTCTTGTTGTTTTAGTTGTTGTTGTAGTGTAGTTATGTTTCAACTTTACTTTATTATCACAGTACTGTAAGTGATCATTGCCGCCGGGATATTTCCCAATTGCGATGAATTTGTTAATAATAATAATAATAATAATAATAATAATAATAATAATAATAATAATAATAATAATAATAATAATAATAATGTCAGGCGTCTCCCCATTGTTACGTACTTCTAGCAACTTCCAAATCCCCCCTCCCACGCGTGCTTCAACAGTTCGCTGGGGCTACTGTTCTGCTTGCCTCTAGTACCCATACTTCCGCCACCTCAACCCTATGCGATCTGACCTTTACTGACACAATACAAAGCAACACTCATCTCCGCAGAAAATACGAATACCCCTGTGGGAGTGAAAAGTAATTAATTCTACTTCCCATTACCTCAGCACTTGCTCTTCGGAATCGAGAAAGCACGATGCTAATGATATCGATGGAAGCGCCACACAGCGTAAGTTCTGTCCAACGGATAACAATCGAATGTTTCTATTTTGGTGCTGCGAAAAGAATAAATAATTCTTTTCGAAAACGAAGATGATCTGTAATAGGTTCGTGTTACAGTCCACATAATGGACATCGTCAGAGTTCACAAAATTGCCAAAGCCGACTTTAAAATTGAAACATGAGCATTGAATTGTAAGCAGGCTGTAAGCAGGTTGTATCACCAAGAGGGAAATTCCTCCCAGATTTAACTACCGTGATGGCGTGAAGGTACCCCATGGGGGTTACTGTAAGTACTTAGGTTGTTAAGATAAGGAAAGATCTTCACTAAAGTAATCACATTAACGAGGTAGTAAATAAAGCTTACAGATCTATCCATATGGTTATGAGAGTGTTTAGGGGTTGCAATCAGGATGTAAAGGAGAGGGCATGTAAGTCTATTGTAAGACCATAATTAGAGTATTTCAGGATTTCTTGATACGAGCACTGGAAAAGATCCAAAAGAAAGCAGCACGATTTTTCAAAATTAAACACATAATGATAACTCTAAATCTGCAATAGAGTTTATAAACTATCAATTAACGTCACAATAAAGAAATGTACAAAAATCACTTCAACAGCAAATTCAAATCCAAAAATTAAACTAGCAAAGAAAGTACCCGAGCAGAGCTAGGTTCTAGAGCAAGTATGAAGGTAAAGTTAGAATTCAAGAGGAAAAATTGGAGCAAATATTCACCTGTACGGAGAGAAATTAGGGAATGGAATAATTTATCAAGGGAAATACCTAAGTTCTTCGAACTCATTAACGAAAAATCGTAAGTAAGTAAGTAAGTAAGTTATGTCGTATTTTACCTTGCAAGATTAAGGCCTTCAGGATTTTCTTCCATCTAAATACAAATTAAATGAATAATAATACAAAAATTATGAGTGATAAAATTAAATTAAGTTGAAATAATATAATAAAAGAAAAAATTCTTAAAACTAATATCCTACATGCAAAAAAGAGGTAGTGCATAGAATTTAGTAACATTTAAAAACGATTAATAATTTAAACTAATCTTCCACCTGGGCATCCATGACAATAGAAGGTTGTGAGTAGCAGGTAACAATTGACAGGAAATCGGACACCTGGACAGCAGCCCTAAGGGCAAATCAATATTGATTGATTGATTGATTGATTGATTGATTGATTGATTGATTGATTGATTGATTGATTGATTGATTGATTGATTGATTGATTGATTGATTGATTGATTGATTGATTGATTGATTGATTGATTGATTGATTGATTGATTGATTGATTGATTGATTGATTGATTGATTGATTGATTGATTGATTGATTGATTGATTGATTGATGAGGAGAGATTATTTGGAACTCGTGGTCTGATATGCAAATTTGTTTAGATTTAAGGAATAAAATGTCACGCTCTGTGTGAATTTTTACAACGATAGGTGATCCCGACACAGCCCCGTTCAACTTTTATTTAACAATGCCAACGTAAACTTAACAAGTGACTGTCAAGAAAACTGAAGAAATAATTGCGTAAAGAACTGTCAAGAAACTTAATCTTTATTCTAGAAACATACCCGAAATGTCTTGCTATCTTCAATAACGACCTTGTCCTATGGTTCTGGTAGCAGGCCAGGTGGAAATTAAGCTCTTTAGAACCTTGAACTCGTTAGCACTCTCAGGAACTGCAATCTCATTCTAACCCTCCAGGCTTTCCTCTCTTGATTGACAGGGTCTGCATCAAGCCGATAAAATCAACAGATTCCAGGATTAAATCGATGTATTCTGAAATTTGGGTCATTCGTGCAGTATACGACGCAGTGAAGCAATGTGGGTCACACCATCAGACACGCACACAAAACACTGTTTAATAAGTACAATGCAGGATTTAATTACTCAAATCACCTCGTTTATTGGTAAATGCACTTGAAAATTGCTCAACTCACGCCCTTTTTGATGGACAAAGGCGTAAAGTGCAGTCATATGACCTACAGCGTGGAATGGCGTTTATTGGTACCGCAGGTGAATGGCAGGGTAAGAGGATTGCTTACGCTGTTCCCGTTATTGCAAATCTATTTCTCCTCTTCCAAATTACCATCGCACCTACGCTATACCTTGAAAACGATTCTATCTATAGCCGAAATGGAGATTCGGTATTAATCATGGAGATAATAATAATGGTATGTTTTACCTCCCATTAATATTGTTTTTACAGTTTTCGGAGATGCTGAGGGGCAGAAAATTGTCTCGCAGGAGTTCTTTTACCTGCCGGGATACTGTCGACATAAGGGTGGTGTATTTCAGCATCTTGAAATAACATCGTACTGAGTCGGGGTGAAACCTGCCAGTTCAGGAAGCCAGCACACTGCAATTTATGCCACTCAACCCATATGGTCTATGTGAATTCGGCTCGTTAATAATAAAAATAGTAATAATAATAACCGGGTGACTTGGCCGTGCGGTTAGGATCGCGCAGCTGTGAGCTCGCATCAGGGACATAGTGGGTTCGAACCCCACTGTCGGCAGCCCTGAGAATGGTTTTCCGTGGTTTCCAATTTTACCACCAGGCAAATGCTGGGGTTGTACCTTACTTAAGGCCACGGCGGATTCCTTCCCATTCCTAGGTCTTTCCTGTCCGATCGTCGCTATAAGACCTATGTATAACGTTGCGACGTAAAGCAAATAGCAAAAAAAAAAAACCTATCTATATCGATGCGGTGTAAAACAACTAGCAACAATAATAATAATAATAATAATAATAATAATAATAATAATAATAATAATAATAATAATAATAATAATAATAATAATAATATAATCAAATTAACAACAATAACCAGATGGAGAATATGCACAGAAAGTTCCAATATTAGTTGCACTAATTGCTAGCATTCGCTACCCCCATCAGGGCAGAAAAAGAAGAATTGAATGCAAATTGGACGTATGGTATTCCTTAAACAAGATCTCATACAGTGTCATGTTTCGCATAAGTTCTTCAGTTCCACAATTCCTCTTGTGAGTGTAAAGAGGCTATTTATATGTACTCGAAGAAAACATCAACTTTATATACTAAACCGGCTTTGAGGAATGAAGTTGCCGCGCTGAGTGGCTCAGACCGGGCAAGTTGGCCGTGTGGTTAGGGGCGCGTAGCTGTCGGCTTGCATCCGAGAGATAGTGGGTTTGAATACCACAGTCGACAGCTATGAAGGTGGTTTTTCGTGGTTTTCCATTTTCACACCACCCACGGGGCTGTACTTTACTTAAGGCCACGGCCGCTTCTTTCCCATTCCAAGCCATTTCCTCTCCCATCGTCGCCATAAAACCTACCTGCGTCTGTGCGACGTAAAGCAGATTGTAAAAAATGGTGTGGCTCAGATGGTTGAGGTGCTGGTCCTCTGACCCCAACTCTGGGTCTTTATCCGTGGTGAAGTTGCGAGAGGTGTGTGTTGCTCTCAGTTTTAATACAGAGACAATAGCTAGTTAAACTAGAACCAGTTGAAAATTTTAAGCAGTGAGAGTAGTTAATGGAGAACGCTGATTAGAAGAGCCGATTCATTTTTAACACATGACCGTTAGTGAAGTCAGGAGACGAACTGGGGCTCCTTAAATAGCGGAAGACAATACCCGAGTAAAATTCGCGCTGAGTGTTCTTTGCGGTGGGCAATTGAGCGGAGATATGGGTTAAGAGACGGTAATAAATAGGCCTATGTGATTCTCTGTATTGTAGCAGCCTGGCTGAACGACCCAGACGGTTTAGGCGCTGGCCTTCTGGCCCCACGTTGCCAGGTTAGATCCTGGCTCAGTTCGTTGCTATTTGGAGATGCTGAAATACGTCAGTCTCGTGTCTGTAGATTTACTGGCATGCAAAAGAAACTTCTGGCACCTTGGCGTCTCCGAAAACCATCAAAAGTAGTTAGCGGAATGTAAAAATAAAGAATAGCATTAACATTAAAAGCTTGTCTAGCGCGATCACCGTCAAGTGTACTTCAGGTGCTTTTGACATCTGGCGACGAAAGGGGCCTGAATTCGTGCAAAATTTCTGTACAACGCTGTTCTTTTTGCTGAAACGAAAGACCATCGCAAACATCGCCAAAGAGCAATTAACCCTCGGATTTTTTTTTCATTCAAGAGAATTCACTATATTTATCTGATGAAATTAACTTCGACGGCAGCCTTGTCTGTAGTGCATAGGCATGACAGATCTTTGAAGTCTAGTAATTTGTAAATTCTCCAGCCGGAGTCTCCGTTCCACGCAAAGTCGATCGGAAACCCAGGGACATCCCTTAATCGGCTGGATTGTCTGGCTCCACGGTTTTAAGGTCAGCATCTTAGCATTCGGTCCTCTGAGCCACTAGTTCAATTCCCGATTGGCTCGAAGAACTTTAATCTTAAGCGTTATTTCCCTTCGCCCGGGGTCTAGGTGTTCGTACTCGTACTGTCCCCATCAACCCTGTAACTCACAGACTATACGAGAGTACAACACTATCCTACGCCATAGTAACACACAGTCTTCTGCAGATGGCACATGTGCCCATTCTCATCTCAGGGTTTGCCTTATAAAGGCTGTGATTAGGCTAGCAATAGCCATAAGAAAATAAAAATTAAATCTATTAGTTTTTAATTTAAAAACCTTTCCTCTTAAAAATCAAGCGTGATTTTCATTTTAGTCCGAAAGAAACTCGTGACTTAGAACGGAAACTTCCGTCACTGATTTTCTTACGGGCACGTTCAACACCTTGTTTATCGAAGAGGCATGCAAGAGTAATTCATGGCTCATAGGAAACTGATCGATGTAATAGGCGTACACCGGTTTTGTCACGAGAAATTTGATGAATTGTTACATACAATAGTGCTTTAGAATACTAACTATGGTGCTACAGTGTCACTTCTCTGCATTCTCTCCATGGTTTGTGGTTTATGCTGAAATCCAGAGTTTGAAGCATTGTATCCGTCGATAAAATTTAGTTTTTTGTAAGTCTCTCATCAATAAGTATGTGCTGGGTGTCAGTATGGTATTGCAGACATAGGAGATGGGAGGTAAGCCTACCTCTAACGCCAGAATAAAACCTGGAGTAGATATTGGCAAGAGGTATGAACAATGCTAAATTCTATGCCTGTAGCTTTGGTAGTTTAAAAAAATCGTAATTGTTTGCAACGTCACTGCTAGTGCAATAAGCAGGCACACATTTGCGTCACATGTTAACAACAACAAATTACCTAGCGCCGATTTACCGCCAACACTCCTCGGCTCCTCTGCCTTGCGTGCAACTGGTCTGTCCCTCCGCTGCGCCACCTGCTTGAGCTCGTCCGAGGCACACGACGCTCGTCGCAAACTTGCAAGATGTAATTACATGATTTAGGCAGTATCTAACTTTCCTTTCGACCAAACTGCGTGTAATTACAAGAATTAAACTGACATGTTGTTGTTAAGGTGACTTTTACTTTTATTTATTTATCTTGTGTTCCAAGCCATGACTGCGGAAGATTTTTGCAAACATATGGCATTGATGATTTTTTCCTCGATTTAATGTTGATTTATCAAAGAAAAGTGTCAAGCACATTTCGTTACAAGTGACATGTGGGATAATCTCGCTGAGTTTGTCGATACCGTTACCACCCACTCTGTGTAGCTTATTCTGGACACCAAGATCACCGTTGTCGAGGACCCTTGTAAGGAGAATTAATAGCACACCTAAGATGATACTGCATGTCAATGACAGAATTCGTCAACAAGAGGTAGCTGCCAAGCTAAGCTGGTCGTTCGATATTGTGCGATCTGTGACTGCGAAGGGAATTTTAAATTTCGACGTTCGTATTGTTACCCAATAAACTTTGTGACCGCATCCTTACTGTCCTCTAAAGGACAGCATCATCTTCATACACTTCTTTCAACGACTTGTGAATGTTTCCATAGATACCATTTTCACAACACACAAAACTCTACACTGACTCTCCAAAAGTCATGGAATAAGGATTTAGTATCGTGTAGGCTCTTCTCTCCCTCTACCAAGCGCAGTAACTCGTCGAAGCTTCGATTCAGCAATTGCGAGAAACACCTCTCCCATGTCGTTGAGTATCTACACACGGCTTCAGTTTTCAGCTTCGGCTTTGGTTGGAAATGAAGTTCTTGGAGTTTTTTCTTAAATGGGTCACGCTCCTGTATATCTTCAAATGAGATACCAATCTCTTGCAGATCTATCTGTACCTCACTGAACCATGCCACCTTTGCCTTTTTCTCTTAGAGGAAAGTGAAGATGTGAGTACAACTATTTGAGTGTGAATTGGAATTCACCACCACGTCCGATAAACGCGGCGATCATCTATCAGGTGAAGTAGGTGGCTACAACAGTTGTTGAAACTCCCTAGGACACTCCTCGAACCTATTCTGGACAACTTGGCCCCGATGACACGGTGCATTATCCTGCTGGATTGTTTCATCGTTGTAAGGTTACGTTCAGTCCATGAAAGGGTGGAAGTGGTTAAAAATCATTTCAACATAGCAGTCACTGGTCAACGACCAGTTCAGGTGGATCAGCGGATCCTGAGAGAGGATGTTTCACCTAGTTTTACTTCGTCTTAAAGCAACACTCACAATCCATGCCGCATGAACACACTCCACACCACCACCGAGCTCCCACCAGCCTTTTTGGTGCCTTGTTGACAACTGTGGTTCATAGTCCCATGAGGCCTGAGCCATATCCGAACCTACCATCAGTTCGAAACAACTGGACCAATGACTTATTGGACCAAGCTTCATGTCTCCAGTACTCCAGGGTCCAATTAGCAACGTCACGCGTCCAAGTGAAACGGTGTGCTCGGTACCGGTATCACTCTGGTAGGTCTTCTGCTCATATACCCCACTGACGTTAAAGAACTCTGCACTGACCTGCTGGATATGTATCTAGTACCTCCTGCATTGTATGTGGATGTAATGTAAGCCAGTGTAGCTTCCCTGTTACCGCAGACAATTCTAACCAGACGCCATTAATGGCGACATTTATCATCTGTGGTCGGCCACTGCGCTGTTCGCTGTAGTTAGTAATGCCGATCGAGAAATGTCAAATGTCCCCACAACTTACATATTGGAATGTTCCATTCAACTGGCCCCAAATATCATGTCCTGTTCGAAAGACGATAATTCACGTCGCCTTGTCACAACCAGCACAGACAATGTTTACACTCACCCTCTAGATCAGGGCCTCTCAAACGCCCAAACTCTCACGCGTGCAGAGCGAGGTGCATAGGCTCTGTGCACTGTGCATCGGTACGCTTCGCCTCAACTCGGCTTGACTCAGATGGTGTAGTGTGCTGAGAGCGACGAAGCGTTTGGTGGTAGACGACGTGTTTATCAGTGAAATAGATAAGAGCACGACAACAACATAATAATGGAGCAACCTGTTTCGAAGAAAGCAAAGACTTCCGAAAGTCCATTTCAATCGAACTGGGAACTTTCGTATTTTTTTTTTTTTTTTTTTTTTTTGTGGGACGATAATTACGTGCGTAAGAAAATCGTCTATTGAAAGACACTACAACAGACTACATTCGGAAAATGATTGTGAAATCATAGGAGACGTCAGAGAGAAAGAATTAAGGAAGTTGAAACATCTTGAAGAAGAGCATTCTATATCCACAAATGAGGTTTGTTCCAGTACTGTAGCATTTTCATTTTGGTTACGGGTTCTGCATTTTTTTAAAATTATATTTACATTCCTCTCAAACATGTATGTGTATTTCTAATTCACTTTTTAAATCTTTTTAATAACACTGGTAACCTTGTCCCATACAACTGAGCGTCTCCGCTCACCACACATAAACATTTCGCAGTGGTGGTGAAACAGCAGTGAAGGTGAGGAACGCGGAGACAGGCCGAACGGGGAGACAGGTGTAGGGAGAGAGGAGTGAGGGGTCTGCACTCTGGTCAACCAAGCGAAGTCGTCTTTTGCACCGTGCACAGTGCATGCACCACGCGCATGCACCCTGAGAGGCCCTGCTCTAGATGCCAGATCATACCTTACAAAGTTCTAGGCAATTCCAAGATGTCACGACACAATGGCGCCACCGACTATTACCTGTAAATACGGCTATCTATTGACTTTTCGCATGCCAGTGCATAATAGCACATTGATTTCGACGTACATTTAGTGCAACGGCCTATTTTAACTAGTATCACAAGTAGGAACTGATTGAACTGAATTTGAATACATCTACGTACTCTCTAAATAGGAAAGGTGTAAGGAATGTCTTTGTAACAAAATATGCGGTGTATTTGTTTTGAAGAGAGATGTTAGGCCTCTTTAAACAACAAGCATCATCATCAACAAGAAGTTTTAAAGGCAAAAAGTTTTTCATTTGAAAGTTACTGTAGAGAAAGTTTGACATCTCGGGTATCAGCGTGAGGTCGCAACAGCCACTTGGCTCAATCTATGTTTGACACAATACTAAAATTATGTAACTTTTAAACACTGAATATCGTTTGGGTGATGTAATATAAAAAGAGGCTGAACTCAAGACAATTGGTTTAGTCGCCTGCCTGTACTTCCGAGCACATTACGTAACAGGTGGTTCTGACATAACAAATGATCCTCTTACAACGAGACGTAAGTGAAGCTGGTCAAGGTTATTAAGTCTTCCTGAACTTTTCGTGTAAGGTATCCAAGTATGCAGAGTAAGATATAAACTTACAACTCACTCCTATTCTGGGTCTCATGGTAATAATATGAGCAGAAAAATCTAACAAAAAAAAAAAAAAAAACAGAAATTTCATGGACACGGCACGAGAAATCAAACGCATCTGAAAACAATGAAGTTACTGCTGTTGTAAATTGTAATCACAGAAATTGGAGTCGTACCAAAGTAGATACATATATTCCCTACCGAACTAAATATGCCATTAAATATCCATTAGAAACAACACAAAAGCAAGTATATTGGACAAAAATTTCAACATTTTCTGAAAACTGACTGAGTCCACAAAACTTTCTGTGCCAAAACACTAAAGTTTCACCGAAGAAAGAAGTAAATGTGGTAAAAATGAAATATAACAATAATAATAATAACATATATAACCAGAGAGTCTGTATGGTTCGGAGTGCCTAACACTGAATAAAGAAAAGGAAACTACAGGAAATCGAGAAAGGAAAGAGGAAAATTTTGAGAAAAATTCTAAGGGTACACAGAGGTACTGATGGGATATGGAAACGGCAGTGGATTTAATTAAGATACAGGCCCAGAATTTGCCTGGTGTGAAAATGGGAAACCACGGAAAACCAACTTCAGAGTTGCCGACAGTGGGGTTCAAACCCACTATCCCCCGAATACAAGCTGTTAAGCAAGTGGCCAGCATGTAAATCATATCGTACTTTATATCTAAAAATGCCACAGTTGGTTGCTCCTAGTTCCGTTCCCAATATGGTGAATTCGATCTCGGCTGAAGTTGGGAACATTTGAGGGTATTTAAATGAGGGAGCTCCTAGTCATGCGTTTTGGAAATTTTTTAAGAACTCCGATAGTGTGGAGACTCCAAAATTTATGGCAATTGAAGGGACAGTAACATAATTCAAGATGCTGTGACAACTGTTATTCCTGGGGTCACTGGAGCCATCTTGGCTTATTTTGAGTTTTGACTGCATGTTTAATCCGAATATCCTTCCAGATAGCACTGACTCTTCATGTGAAAATTTATTCCGTCGTAGCCTCCCGTGTGATCGGCCGTCTGGGTGGAATGGCAGCAGCTATGCCACTATACTGATCGAGTCAACCTGAAGGGACGTAGTACAATTATTATTATTATTATTATTATTATTATTATTATTATTATTATTATTATTATTATTATTATTATTATTATTACTATTTTGTTAATGGTATAACTTCTCACTACCGCACTGAAAGTTGCCGGCGACGCAAGAATGGAAAAGGGCTAGGACTGGGGAGGAAGTGACCATGACAGTTCCAGTATTTGTCCGTTGTGAAAATGGGAAACCACAAGAAAACATCTTCAGGGATGCCGACGGCGGGATTCGAATTCACTATCTCCCGAATGTAAGTTCGCAGCTGTGCGACCCTAACCACACGGCCAAGTCGCTCATTATTATTATTATTATTATTATTATTATTATTATTATTATTATTAAATGGCGTATGGATTTTAGTGCCGGGAGTGTCTGAGGACATGTTCGGCTCGCCAGGTGCAGGTCTTTCGATTTGACTCCAGTAGGCGACCTGCGTGTCGTGATGAGGATGAAATGATAATGAAGACGACACATACTGTACACCTAGCCCCATGCCAGCGAAATTAAAAATTGATGAATAAAATTCCTGACTCTGCCGGGAATCGAACCCGGGACCCCTGTGACTAAAGGCCAGCACGATAACTATTTAGCTATGGAGCCTGACTATTATTATTATTATTATTATTATTATTATTATTATTATTATTATTATTATTATTATTATTATTATTAACAACACCTTACAGTAGGATGACAGGAGTTCCAATTTTAGGCGCTGATGCAACCCTCAGTAGAGGCGACAGTTTTCTTGGAGAATGCTGACGGTACAGAACATGTTAGCAAAATCCTCCTCCTTATCTCTTTCTCGGAACTTCCCCTACCACTGACCGTTGACCCAAGGTACACGAAGTCGTACACTACCTCTGGCTCTTTCAAACTGCCTGTGAGCTCGATCTGTCCTGCTCTATCAATCACCATGACGTTGGACTTTCTAAGGTTGAGCTCCAGTCCATACTCAGGACTCGCATTCTTCACTCTTGTTAGCATATCTGAAAGCTCTTCCTCATCAGCAAACCGCCAAATATACACAAATTACCGAACGTAAGCAACTGAAAAAAAATGCTAGGAAGAAAATTTACAAGTAATTAAATCATTAAGGAATCTATTTTTTTTTTTTTTTTTGCTATGGGCTTTACGTCGCACCAACACAGATAGGTCTTATGGCGACGATCGGATAGGAAAGGCCTGGGAGTTGGAAGGAAGCGGCCGTGGCCTTAATTAAGGTACAGCCCCAGCATTTGCCTGGTGTGAAAATGGGAAACCACGGAAAACCATTTTCAGGGCTGCCGATAGTGGGATTCGAACCTACTATCTCCCGGATGCAAGCTTACAGCCGCGCGCCTCTACGCGCACGGCCAACTCGCCCGGTATTAAGGAATCTAAACATCGTTTTCTGAACGATAATGAATGTATGCTAAACACGCAAAAAAATGCTAAGTAGGTTTCGTCTTTGCTGAGCTATAAATATTTGAATTTTATTAAATGTAGGTTGTGATATGTGTATCTCATAAATTAAGCCGTTGTGTTTCAACTGTTATGTCAATGTAGATTATACAAGCTGTTCGGGAAATCCAAAATTCCTCGAGCGTGTAGTGGGGACTGAGCAGATGACAATTTGGGATAGGAACCCATATGTCCATGCTACACATAAAACAACTTCAAGGTAAATGTGTTTAAATCTCACACTTCTGCTGAGTGAAAGAATGTTTCTAATATCAGGTGTGACTGAGTGAGTGTATCACAACAGGATTTGTCGGTATAATGTCTCAAGTTGGTGGTCGTTACATCCAAGTGCTGCTCTTAGTGGATCAGGATGCTAACCATAATTTGAAAGACATAAAAACACACTGAACATTTTATTTAAGAAAATGTATTAATGTGAAGAATACATCATCCACCCAGTCTCCTTTACAAGCCCTAGCTAGGGTTTTGTCTTAAAAATTTATGAACATTGTGTACTGAGTAATGTCCCTTAAATTATAAACTTAGATGTTAGGCCCCTTAAAACAACAAGCAAGCAAACAACATTTTTTGAAAGTCGTCTGGGTCAGAATTTTGATCAAAGACCATGACGCGAAGATGACATATTTAATCACCATCGTATTTACAGTCGTCAGCCTCAGGTCGAAGTTGCCATCTTGGTAAGAAAACAGAACCGAAGAATTGTCAACTAAATTGTATTTAAAACAGTAAACGGAAAATTCAAGCCTATAATGAAGATGGACATTTCATATTTCGTATTAACATGCCTTTCCGGGCATTCTCGCTTTTCATATAGTAGTGAACGTAATGCCACATTTTAATTCCATAATTCTATTTTATGTTAAATGGAGAGGAAGACGATGGCTACATGATTTGTTGTTGTTTTCAACGGAAGTATACGCTTGGCCCTGGATCTTGAGCGAGTTAGAAACACCAGCACGCGGCTAGTTTGTAGGCTGCGTGCCTACAGGCTTCTGAAATAAGTGCAGGGAGCAACAGAGTTCCGTGTACATTATTTATTTATTTATTTATTTATTTATTTATTTATTTATTTATTTATTTAGAAACACATACCTATGACGTATACACGTTCATTAATGTGCAAGTGGTACATAAGCTGTAAAATTATACTTACTGTACTTACAACTATATAGATAATTTGTGGTTGTGACGTGTGACGTTAAGTTACCTTAATATACACAGTACTAAGTCTAACTTAGCAGTAATGTTTACTTACTCATTTGGAAAGCGGAGATATTTCACGAAAGAGTAAAATCTACTGAGCATTTTCTATCCTCCCCACACCCAATAGTTTTTGTTGTAGGCCTATTACTTCTATGCAAAAGATAACTCGTACCTGGCTGTCTTCATGTGTGATCCTTATTTCTGGAAGGTCATTTTCATCTCCGGTGAATCAGCGTCTCTTGTTTTTGTCGTTTACAAAGTAGGCAAAGATCCGTTTGGTCAGTGTCTCCAAGCTCATATGCATTATATGGCCATAAATATTAATCCACCTTTCCGGAAAGGTGTCCGTTATCCTTTCCACATTCTGGTAGAGTTTATTATTATTATTATTATTATTATTATTATTATTATTATTATTATTATTATTATTATTATTATTATTATTATTGTTATTCTCGTCTCGTTTCGTTTCGGCCAACTAAGGGCCACGCCATTTCAACCGTTTCATTTGAGCTTTAATGTTGGTCCAGTATTCCTTCATTCGTAGACGGCGTTGCTCCTTTCCCTCCGTCGTCCATGCCTTTCTAGTTTTCAGCTTCGGCTTTGGATGGGAACTCTGATGTCCTTGGAGTTTTTTCTTAAGTGGGACACGCTCCTGGATATCTTCAAATGACATCCCAATCTCCTGCAGATCTTTCTGTACCTCACTGAACCATGCCCCTTTGCCTTTCTCTCTTGGAGGAAAGTGAAAATGCGGTTGGTTAACCGCGTTGACTTCATTCGGGCCATGTGTCCATAAAGAGTAATCCTCCTTTTCTGCATCACGTCGGTTATGTTCTCCACATGCGAGTTCAACTCCTGGTTGTGCCGTCTCCTAAACTTGCCATTGTCTTTGACTGGACCCAAGATTTTCCTCAAAAACTTCCTTTCCTTAGCCTCCAATTTCTTCATCATGCCTCTTTTGTTCATGGCGAGACATTCCGCTGCATATAGAGCCTCTGGCTGGATGACAGTGCAATAGTGTTTGATTTTTGCATTCAGAGATATAGATCTTTTGTTATAGACATTGTTAGTCAGATGGTAAGCCATTTCAATTTTATTCATGCGTGATGCAGAGGCTTCTTTTTCGGACATGTTAGGTTCCATCCATTCCCCAAGATACTTAAATATTTCAACCCGCTTGACTTTTCCGTGAGTCCCTGGTAGCTCATTATTATTATTATTATTATTATTATTATTATTATTATTATTATTATTATTATTATTATTAGTGGTTCATGGTGTGAATTGTGTAGTCACGTCCTAGTTCATGAACTATGGGCAACGGCTGAGTGGCCTAGTAAGTGGTCCTGAGAGTCGGGATACCAGTTGCTATGGAATGGGAGTGGGCATCTCGGACATATTCTGAGTCGTGGCCCTCCGTGTGCTCAGGCGGCTAGGACTATATAATCCACCGGTGGTCCTTAACCCGTTAGAGGAGAGCTCCTCACTTGGACTATGTGTAAGTAGGGTACAATCCTGCTTCATGAATTTACCGAGCTCAGAACATTTTAAGCATGCCTCGAACCTATGGGAGTAACGGAGTCCCACTCTCATTTGACAGACGAGGGACTCCTTAGGAACTTGGCGAACGAAATGGAATTCGATGGGGAGCTATCAATATTAATGGGGCTTATGGAAGAAAGAAAGTAGAACTGGCGGAGTCAGCAACGAGGATGCATCTGGATGTGCTAGGAGTAAGTGATATACGGGTAAGGGGAGATAACGAAGAAGAGATAGGAGATTATAAAGTGTACTTGACGGGAAAGGCAGAATATGGAGTAGGGCTGTTTATCAGGAATACCATTCCACGCAACATAGTTTCTGTTAGGCACGTACATGAGCGAATGATGTAGGTAGATTTGGCAGTTGGAGGAATTAGGACGAGAATTGTCTCAGTGTATTCACCATGTGAGGGTGCAGATGAGGATGGAGTTGACAAGTTTTATGAAGCATTGAGTGACGTCGTAGTCAGGGTGAACAGCAAGGATAGGATAGTGCTAATGGGCGATTTCAATGCGAGAGTTGGAAATAGAACTGAAGGATACGAAAGGGTGATTGGTAAATGTGGGGGAACATATGGAAGCTAACGGGAATGGAAAGCGTTTGCTGGAGTTCGGTGCTAGTATGGGTTTAGCAGTTACGAATACATTCTTCAAGCATAAGGCTATTCACCACTTCACATGGGAGGCTAGGGGTACCGACTTTGAATTCAGAAATTCTGTTAGGAATGTACGGGTTTTGCTGGGATTTTTCTATGATACAGACCACTATCTGATCTGTAGTGAACTAAGTATCTCTAGGCCTAGGGTAGAGAAAGTGAAATCTGTCTGCAAACGAATAAGGGTAGAAAATATCCAGGACGAGGAAATTAGACAGAAGTACATGGCTGTGATTAGTGAGAAGTTTCGAACAGTAGACAGTAAGCAGGTTAAGGATATAGAAAGAGAATGGGTGGCATACAGGGATGCTGTAGTAGAAACAGCAAGGGAATGCCTAGGAAGGATTGTGTGTAAAGACGGGGAATAGCGACCATCTTGGTGGAATGATGAAGTGAGAGCAGCTTGTAAACGTAAAAAGAAGTCTTATCAGAAATGGCTCCAAACAAGGGCCGATGCAGACAGGGAATTGTACGTAAATGAAAGAATGAGAGCGAAATAAATTGTTCATGATAAAAAAAGAAGTCATGGGAAAATTTTGGTAATAACCTGGAAAGGCTAGGTCAAGCAGCAGGGAGACCTTTCTGGACAGTAATAAAGAATCTTAAGAAGGGAGGGAAAAAGGAAATGAATAGTGTTTTGAGTAATTCAGTTGAACTCATAACAGGTCCCAGGGAATCACTGGACAGGTGGTGGGAATACTTTGAAAATCTTCTCAACGTAAAAGGAAATCTCCATGGTGGTGTCGTGAACAACCAAGTTCATGGGGAGGAAGAAAATGATGTTGGTGAAATTACGCTCGAGGAAGTGGAAAGGATGGTAAATAAACTTCATTGTCAGAAAGCAGCAGGAATAGATTAAATTAGACCTGAAATAGTGAAGTGTAGTGGGAAGGCAGGAATGAAATGGCTTCATAGCGTAGTAAGATTAGCATGGAGTGTTGGTAAGGTACCTTCAGATTGGACAAAAGCAGTAATTGCACCTACCTACAAGCAAGGGAACAGGAAGATTTGCAACAATTATCGAGGTATCTCATTGATTAGTATACCAGGCAAAGTATCCACTGGCATCTTGGAAGAGAGGGTGCGATCAGTGGTTCAGAGGAAGTTGGATGAAAACCAGTGTGGTTTCAGACCACACAGGGGCTGTCAAGATCAGATTTTTAGTTTGCGCCAGGTAATTGAAAAATGTTACGAGAGGAATAGACAGTTGTGTTTATGTTTCGTAGATCTAGATAAAGCATATGAGAGGCTACCCAGGGAAAAGATATTCGCCATACTGGGGTACTGTGGAATTTAGAGTAGATTACTGAAATTAATCGAAGGCATTTATGTTCACAATTCGGCTGCAGTGAGAATTGATGGTAGAATGAGTTCTTGGTTCAGGGTACTTACAGGGGTTAGACAAGGCTGCAATCTTTCACCTTTGCTGTTCGTAGTTTACATGGATCATCTGCTGAAAGGTATAAAGTGGCAGGGAGGGATTCAGTTAGGTGGAAAAGTAGTAAGCAGTCTGGCCTAGACTGACGACTTGGTCTTAATAGCAGATTGTGCCGAAAGCCTGCAGTCTAATATCTTGGAACTTGAAAATAGGTGCAATGAGTATGGCATGAAAATTACCCTTTCGAAGACTAAACTGATGTCAGTAAGTAAGAAATTCAACAGAATTGAATGTCAGATTGGTGATACAAAGCTGGAACAGGTAGAAAATTTTTAGTATTTAGGTTGAGTGTTCTCCCAGGATGGTAATATAGTAAGTGAGATTGAATCAAGATGCTGTAAAGCTAATGCAGTGAGCTCGCAGTTGCGAACAACAGTGTTCTGTAAGAAGGAAGTCAGCTCGCGGACGAAACTATCTTTACATCGGTCTGTTTTTAGACCAACTTTGCTTTACGGGAGCGAAAGCTGGGTTGACTCAGGATATCTTATTCATAAGTTAGAAGTAACAGACATAAATGTAGCGAGAATGATTGCTGGTACAAACAGGTGGGAAAAATGGCAGGAGAGTACTCGGAACGAGGAGATAAAGACTAAGTTAGGAATGAACTCGATGGATGAAGCTGTACGCATAAACCGGCTTCATGTGAGACGAATGGAGGAGGATAGGTTACCTAGGAGAATAATAGACTCTGTCGTGGAGGTTAAGAGAAATAGAGGGAGACCGAGACGACGATGGTTAGACTCAGTTTCTAACGATTTAAAGATAAGAGGTATAGAACTAAATGAGGCCACAGCACCAGTTGCAAATAGAGGATTGTGGCGACGTTTAGAAAATTCAGAGGCTTTCAGACTGAACGCTGAAAGGCATAATGGTCTACAATGATAATGTATGTATGTTATTATTATTATTATTATTATTACTATACCAGCTATAGTGTTTAGTATTCATTGTTAAACGAAGACAATTTTTGAATCTAACCTAGACATGACATGTGCACTGGCACAGAACCAATATGACGGGTAGCTATTGTACTAAACATGTTCACCACTATACCGTTTGCTGTTTGTGTAGATAGGAAATGGAGAGTGCAAGACATGGTTAGAGGTAAGAAAGCGGACCAAGAATATTTATGGCATGAACCGTGTAAGGATTATCCACACAGGAGAGCGAAGACAAATTCATCTCTGCCAGTCTTCTCTGTACAGTATAAGTTATGAACGTAAGTCACTGTACGACTAGCTCCAAAAAATTACCTCACCAATTCTCTGTTATCCTATTTTCGTTATGGAATGAGTGATCATGGTGCAACCATCTTGGTGGTGTTTGAAGAGCCTAGAATTTCCTTTACCCCGAGTTTGAGAAGCTTGATAGATAGAAAATATCTAAAGCGTACTTAGAAAGAAGAGGTCTGCGTTCACAAACGAAGAAACTGTATATTTTAATTAAGAAGAGAGTTGTGAATTCTACTAAGAGAAATGTCACATCATCTGGGAGTGGCGAAGTCAGATCAATTTACTAAATCAATCCTGGGAATAGAGTTGATATTTAGGAGTAGGCGTCTTTTGTTTTGACGTAGTCCGAGCTTATTTAGAAATGAACGGAACGCTGGAAAACATACAATTCCCAATTTCCCATTCTACCTACGTAGATAAGTGAACATTGAGTATTCTATCCTAGAAATTCAAAACCCTGTAACGATATTCAATCAAACAAAAAGGTTATAACAAGTGAACTTCTATTCAAACTTAATACTTCCCATTCAAAAAGTACTGTGATCTCCTCGTTGTTATAATTTTTATGTAAAATCATATACCCTGTTGTGAGAGTCCACAGTCGAAGGGCATACTTTATGGGACGTGTCTCGGTAATTTAGGAGTATCGTTGCGAAGCTTAAGGTGAGCGAAATTTTATAATACAAAACAGGACAGGACAAGAACCTCAGAACTAAAAATAATTCGGACAAAATACGATTTGATCCACAGTACAGGAATATAACTTAATGAATAAATTCAATTATCGAACTTTGTTATAACTGAGGAGAACTAATGTTTCTTTACAAGAAACGCTGAACCGTACTTTATACATAAAAGGGAGTGAAAAATGTCATTTTGTTCACGTTTAGTGTTCCCCTACACTGAGATCTTGCCCCATCCTCGTACTATAATTGACCTTAGTCTGTCCATGGTTACCGTAAGTGAATGGCGCCTAATTTGCGGAATACATAACGTAAGAATTCAACGAACTTCATTGAATTCACACAACAACAGTATTTATTATACGATTTTATCCGATCATTTCGATGGACAAAGTACTATTTAGAAACAACAATGAGCCGATGACCTTCGATATTAGGCCCCTTAAAACAACAAGTATCATCAAGCAGAAACAACAATCACTTTTTCAGTCACATTTACACTATGAAATAATAAAGTGTGACACAATTTGAAAGAGCAGATGAAGAGCTACAAGAAACTGCATCAAATTCAATTTTACCATGGGGTGGACATACTATGGTTTACAACGATACTCCTTATTTATCCATCTTTAGTAGATATTAATTCGTTCCATATCATCAAAAGCTCAAATATCACTCGGATAGTGTTAAGTGACAGTGAACCAAGTTCCAATATAGAAAACAATGTAATAAGTTTTCGCTAAGTGTTACCAACCAAGGAAAAAAGAATGTCGCTACGAGTCAGAGGAAATTCCGTAACGCTCAAACTATCTCGCTGGTTTCGGGTTCATGTGACTTTCTCCCATATCTTATGAATAAATCTCATTGTGAACCTCATTAGTAATAATTATAAGTTCAGCAATGCAATAAAGATAATGTTTAGAATGAATCTCCCTTTATAACGCGGTACTATTATTTTATCTTCACCCAAAATTACAAGCTCATTTTCATGCTCGATATGACCGTACAGCACGTGCTCAAATGACATGTCCTCCTAGGTACGTTTTGGTGTTTCGTATGATACGCAATACATTTACTTCTTTTGTAAATCGAGGTTTACTCTGAACAGTCTCTTTCGTCTTGAGAAAAACGTAAAGTTTACTGAAACCATTTAAAGGTTTATCCTGCCGGCAAATTGCAACTTTTGAAGGTAGTATTAAATCACTAGGTCATTATTTCCCCAGAAAATAGCAAATAACCCATTACAGCGCTCTCTCTCATCCTTCGAAAGACGGGAAGAAAGTCGAAAAGAAATGATAAACCCAAATAGCAACTACATGATCAGAAAGAAGTGCAAGTTCCCCTACATTATCCCACGACCACCATATTTTCACCACCACCATGTCTCCCGGTGGTTCAAATTCCGTTACTCATAATGGGATTCTGCCACAGTTTGCAACACTGGTTCCCCATTGCCATAGTAGATTTAGAGCACAAAATATGCAACTAAGAGGGTGATATATCGATAGATGCAAGTTTTATAACGAAATTTCAGTTCAGTCATTGCCTTCTCGTAGGCAACGCTTTAGATGAACGTACGTTGGCCACAACAATGATCAAATTGTGTTGTTGGTGGTTGTGCTGATGTAATCCTGCGAATAGGGATCTAGCGCACGAACAAATAGCGGTTTCGTTTTATTCATAAAGGTCTCAGATGATATGAACTCGTAATATCTGTCATCTTCAGGGACCTGCTTTGAAATTCTGAGAGTAGGTGCGAATGATCCTCCAATAACTTAAGAATTTTAAAAGTCACGCACGAATAATAAAAGGAATATAGATACACTGATGGTGTTGAACCATCAGATTTTGACATTAATGTTGAGGACAGTGAATTCAATTAAAGAAGCAGCTAAATATAGTAATTCTGTTCTTGTGTCTTTAAATCGTTTACACATAATTTTCACCTAACATTTCGGCCATAGTCAACGTTTTAGTGAGTTCATTATTATTCATCACCGACTCCTTACTTTTCACATAGAATATATCTGGTGAGTGTTATGAAAACATGAGCGTTTTAAAATCGATATAAATTCTATAGACGACAGTGCCCAGTATATCGTCGTTCCCGGGACAAATCCTCCTATGTGATAATATTTTTGGGGATATACTGACCCGCAGCACATACATTATGAAAGGCGAGATTGCCTTGACAATAATCACACAATATTGCACCTTAGATGACATAACCTTACCGGCCAAAGTTCTAAGCAAAAACATTTCACATAGGAGGTTTTGTCCCGGCAGCGACGATATTCTAGTAAGATGAAAGAACCCCTGTACCTAGCAACGAGAGTTTTATCTCAGAGTAGCGTCACCAACTTGAGATACTAAAATCGCGTTACGGCGTGGCTAACAATTAGTGCGGCTCTGGACTCCGGCGTAGCACCATGTCGTGTGGCGTGTCGATTGATTCACTCCGTGAATTTTACAAGTACACAACAAAAATTAATTAAATAGCGAAAATTGGAGAAATAATGGAGGGAAGAAGTGAGAACGTGTCATAACATATGGACAAGAAATGATGATGGATTATAAGAAGCATTCGAAGGGAGAAAGCGGATTGTTAGAATCCCAAAAAGTCCAAAATCAAACGTCAAAATACTTATCGTGAGTTATTACGGCCGAGTGTCGTGACGCGAGTTCTGCACTACTGCGAGTTCCTGTGGTGGAAAGTGACCCGCTGATTGGATACTATATTCCTTTCGAGATTATGACCATGTATCATATCATAATATCTTGCAACTTTCTACTTTTTCTATCCCTTGATGGACTCGCACCATTACTCGGATTATTCCCTAAATGATTGATTATCCAAACTGTAACTGAGATAGGCTACCAATTCTTTGTCGTCATCACAGTCAAAACTTGCAGACATGACACCGATACAGGCCCCTTGGATTTTACTTTACATCAAAATCGTTTCTAAAACCTGCATATGTATGAGTATACAGTATATGCATAGAGGAATGTACTGAACCCATTACATTTAGTGGCTGAAGTCAGCGCGTCACCGTAATAATTTTTGTGAGTTCGATAATCTTCCGCGTGTCTTATGTAGATGATCAAAAGTCTTAAGACCACCAGGTGTTCACTGAGTGCCATGTCCTTGGTTCGACGAGTAGTTTCTGAAATGTATTCTCCAAACCCGAGAAGACTGAAAATGCTTCGTGACTTTTCGTTCTTAGGAAGTTATTTTTGAAGAAAAATGGAGCCATCCAGACACTATTAAAACTCAAATTGTACGTACATAGGGTACGGCAATTATTCGAGAATTTCTCTACATGAAATATATTCTAGATCTTATATATGTAACACTTTTTAGGGACAATCCTTTTAGAAGACGACCGGGGAAGAGTAATTTGGCAGAGTGTATTCGCTTTAGGTACATTCCTCTGCACCAACACAAAGTGTTCTGATCTAGAGTATCATCGAGTAAAACAGTACATCGTGCTACCATTATTCTGAGGGCTGGTCGACATTCCTTATCTCGTAAGTGCCAGGCTGAGCAGGTAGATCGCAAGCCTCCTGAGCTCAAACTGGCGAGTTCGATACCGGCTTAGTCCAGTGATATTTAAAGAAGCTTAAAGAAGTTAAATATGCTGTTCAAGTGATCTGGATCAGCGATGTGTCGATAGATTTACAGGCTTTTAAATAAATGCCTGCGGGCGTCTTTGAAAACTGCAAAAGTAGTGGTAGGATTTAAAATCGGTAACAGTAAACTTCTTCCTCTTTTTATTATTAATGTTGTACTTTCTAAGCACCTCCTGAGCTCTATTAAAAATTTTGTGTTGGGAGTTGTATAATACACCCATGGTATCCCCTGGAGCGACTGAAAGGAGACACCAGAGGCTCTCACATGCGGAGCATACACTGCAACCACGGATTCCTTAGATTAGTCAGGCATTGCTTCTACTTACGTGTGCCTATCTGACCTCTGTCTTGGTCTAATCTTGTTTGTTTGTTTCCGTACTCAGCGGTATTAAGTTTGAGATGACTTTCATTTTCACACCCCTCGTGGCTCTTTCCTTTGTTTTGCCAATACATTCATTCTTCAAAATGTTGCGTCTCTTCCATTTTCCCTCTGATAAGTGTTAAAAGATGATGATCGTCCAGTTGTACTTCCCCTTTCAATAATCGCCTCATCACCACCACCATACGAGCGGGACAACAACATACTGCATAATACAGCGCCAAAACGTGTGTTCTTGCCTGAAAGCCATGCACCGCCAGCACTGCGGTCTTCAGGACTGTCAGATTTTTCACCCATTTAAAATGTATCGGACATATCTTGGACGGCTGCTGCAGTATGATTTAATAATATTTATTTATTCATTTACTGCGCACTACAAGATTTCTAAACCCAATTACAGTGGTAATTGTTTACATTCCTCAATGTTTCGAATCAGTCTAATAAGCTAATATCTAAACTATTCTAATATTATATTTATATTACGAAATAAATAATATGTAATATCTTATCCTTACAAGGAATAAGTAGATTAAAAAACTGGTATCTAAGCTAGTATAATAACCTAATATACGATTTATTGTAACATTATATTTACAATCAGAAAGGAACGGTATTTCATATCTATACAACTTAATCTTTACACGAAAGGGTAAAAACTCATAAATAAAGTTGTAGGGGTCCGCCGTCTGTAATTCTTTTTGTTTTGCCAAATTTTCAAATATTTATCCGTTTTAGGTCAACTCAAGACCGAATCGGTGGTTTTTATTTTTCGTGTCTGTCTGTTTGTTTGTTTGTTTGTTTGAATGTTTGTTTGTCTGTTCCACCATCACGTCGAAACGGCTGGATAAATCTCAACCAAACTTCATATTTAGAGTATACTCATCCCGGAGAAGGTTTCGATGTGCATATCATTTTAAAATCTTTGAAAAGACGGGGGTTTTATAGTAAAACAACAACGGTTTTCCTCCATATTCTCTTATACTATTGATTTTCTGTGAACTCTGTGGACCGTATGTGAAAGATCTCTTCATTGAGTGACCGACAGACCGACAACGAATATATGGGTTACCATGGCAACGTCTCTGACTGCTTGCCAGCAGGGAAGTAACGTATCGCCATTTTCCTCATCATTCCTTTAAATTTGTGGTCGTTCCTTGGGTAGAAAGCAAGAGAGTCGTCAGTCGGCCATTCTGCGGGATATTGGCGGAATATCATTGGAGGTTATAACCGTCCTCGAATAGCTTAAGTAATAACACAAATATTCATCTTCTTATCTGATTACCTAAGAATCCCTGCGCCTAAATTTCTCTCCGATTACCGCTTTCTTATATCCATAATTCACACCGGCATAATTTATTGAGGAGCATTTGATTTTTCAATACATTCACTTGGTATTTACATATTTTTCGTCATCCGGATGTCCTCAGATATAATCCATTTTCTATTAATTTCAACTTACTAAACTATATTATTTTCTTCCTTAATTACCGCGTATGTATGTGAGTGCTAATCCCGAATGCTGGACACTCTTTCCTTTGAGGAAATATTCTAAGCTATGCAAATGTATAACTCTTGGCCCAGGAAAATTCTGAAATATGGATGCAATATTAACGACGGTGCAGACCTTCGTTCCGGGTTAATTGGTGGCTAATCAGTAAGTCGTATCACAAGTCAGAAAGCAAATGGCGTTTCATTTTGGAGAGATCTACAACTTTTGTCCTATGACTTTTCGTCGTATTTCTATCCCTAATAGGTTAAATACAGCTGTATTTCTCGATATCAAGTTGATTTTGTACTTTTACACGTATATGTTATCATTTGGCACACTTATAGGAAAGGTAGAATCGTGACATTCGGCACACATATTGACATGACCGTTGGCCATGTTATAGCATTTTTTTTTCCAGCTGTCACATGAGTATCAAAAATATAAAGTAGTATGTGAAAACTGTACAAAATTTCACCCCATTCAATAACTCAATCTAACCCATAAATATAAGAGATGCGCGAAGATGTCATAAGACCAACCATGTAGAGCACTGAAAGGGGCGTCTGATGGTGAAGTCCGTTTGTAGATACGTCGTACAGTTTCAAAGCAGTAATTATCGAAATAAAGTCCTGCACTTCTAGAGTGTGTCTGTACTTTGATAATTTTGGCGAAATTTCCGTAGTTATCCGTTTCAGGTGTAATAATGACCATCTGCATATATTCAGTTCTGGTGTCTGTCAGTTTGTTTGTTTGTTTGTTTGTTTGTCTATAACATGGAAACTACAGGATATATTTCGACCAAACTTGATATTTATAATCCACCTGTCCTTTGGTAGGTTTTAGGGCAAGTATTGTTTCTAAATCCCTCAATTGACTGGGGGATTATACGAAACTGAAACAGTGATTTTGCATCCCCACAAAATATACACAACCAAACTTAATGTAAATTTACCTGCCTTAATGGAAATTAATTTCTAAGCCTTTTTTCTCATGTGCATCATTTCAATACGAAGATTAATAAGGGAGATACCATTAACGGACCGTTTTCCGGTACTAGTCCCACTGGACTTAACTCAAGAGCGGGTGCGTGTAAAGCGTATTTTTTACAACTTGAAAACTACTGAAGATATTTGAGTCAAACTTTACATTAACATCCACCTGTCCAACGGTAGGTGTTAATCGTCAATAACATTTCATGTTCCCGGAATGGACTGGCCGTTGATAGGGAACCGAAATGGTGATTTTACTCTTACACAATATATACGGTACAAGATCAACCTGACTGGAAATCGACCAAACGTGATGGAATTCCATCTCAAAAACTTTTTTCATGTGTATTTTTTCGACAGGAGGATTAATAAGGGAGATAATATAAACGGTCCGTTTTTCAGGTTAAGTCCAGCGGATATGGCCCAAAAGGTGTTGTACGTGGAGCAGGTTCCTTATCTATCTATGTAAATAAAATCGTAACGACTGTGTGCCTGTACATTGACTATTTTGGCGATTTTTTTTACAGCTACACGTTGAAGGGGTAATAATGTCCATCTGCATATTTTTTGGTTTAGTTTCTTGAAAGTCCTAATTTTTACACTCCTCGCCGAAAACCCAGATTGCGGCATAATCTGCCAGTCGAAGAAGGATACTGAAATTTGGCAAAATCATACGTTTTAGCCTGTAACGGACGGAAAACTTCCAAGATCCTTAAAATTTTCCTTTTTTATCCCGAAGAATATCGAAATATAGAGGCAATTTTAATGATGGTGCAGACCTCCGGGAAGTATTATCACATAACGGATGGCACAATCCCCGTTCAATTTGGAGTGATCTACAACCTTGTTCTTACGATATTTTGTCGTATTTCTATCCATTTTACGTTTGATTTTTCTCTATTTCTCGATGTTAAGTAAATTTGGACTTTTCACATACATAATTCATACCTTCCATCACTTATAGGAAAGACAGAATCATCAAAACTCTACACGAAAATTGGACCACCCAGTAGCCATATATGAGCCAAATGCTATGTATGTAGCTTTCACTTAATTATCCGAAAAGCAATGCAATGTGAGATAATCTTACACAAATTTTACCCTATTCCACGTTTCTAACTCAATCTGACGCATGAATAGATGAGATATCATAAGACCAGCAATTTAGGCCGCTATATCCGGCGTCTTATGTTACAATCCTTTCTCGATATGATGTACCGTTTAGCAGCAGTTAATCTGTAAATGAAGGTCTGCAATATTGTAAACAAGCACATACTTTCGTATGTCGAACTATATATATTCACTGATGTCGATTTTGTAGCGATCGAGAAAGGGCGTGTCTGCTATTGTAATTAGTACTCCCCACACCGACTTTGACTGGCAGTAGGAATGGGGTCCTTCTCCAATTCCTGTGTAACTGGCATTAATAAGGCAGGCCTACCATTGTAATGAATAATTCCCTTCTCGATTTGACTTGCAGAAGGCAAGGGAGCATGCAGTTATGTTCAAAACTCCCCTTACCCGATTGTGTTTGGCTGTAGGCAAGCGTTCATGCAGTTATAAACAGATGTACCCATCTAAAATGTGACTGGCATCAGGCATACTGGCCTGCTATTTTGATGGAAACTCACCAACTTGGTCTGACTGGCAGTAAGCTGGCTGGCAGTTGTAAAAGGGGCCTGTCATATAATGATAACTGCACAACTCTATTTTGACTGGTTGTAGGGAAGTTTCCTGCCATTGTAATAAAAACTCCTCAATCTGTAATATGTCTGGAAGTAGGAAAGTGGGGCTGCCATTGTAACGGAAACTACCCAAATCGATTGTGACCGCGCAGTAGGCACTGGGGCCTGCAATTATAATGTAAACTTCCCAACACGATTGTGAATGGCAGTAGGCAAGTCAGCCTGTCGTTATCATCACAAATCTGTAACAAGCACTTTACATTGGAAACTACGTATGGGGACCTCTCCATGCTGTTTCTCGGATAACGCTATGAGACATGCTATTTTAAAACAATCTTATTTACTGCATGTACAGTATTTTACTTCAATATTCGTATACAATGCAGAATACCGTAGCGAAGCACGGGTACATTTGCTAGTAATAAAATAAAAACGTAACTACATATCTAACTATTGTTTTCTTCTAGTTCTACTGTAAAACTTATAATTACATTTATGGGATAGGGCTTAATGTGGAATGTATAAAATACATTTTGAGGTTCAAATCCGCATTACATTTTATTTCGAGAGTTTTCACGGAGACGGCGAATTGTTGTGGAAACGGGTCTACAGGTACGCGGAAGTCTAAAGAATTAATTTTCTGGACTGCAATGTCTACAACATTGCATAACCTGTAGAGTGGGGAATTTTTGTGAGTGGTTATTCTGACCATTTTAATTATGAAAAGTTACATCCGTCCTCGCAGTAAAGCGGGGTATGTGGAAGCCCAAGAGGCACAAAAAGTCAGGGTTGTCAATAAAAGAATTTACAGTTTTACACACAAACTCCATGCCAACCTTTTTGTCTCTTCAGTTCCAAGCTTTCTATTTCAAAATTTAGGAGAAGTTCATTGTATGATATGTGTGGATAATTACCGGTTGTTTGAATAGTAAATATTTTAAATATCCATATTAAATTTTCCCTATCTATGCAATATATAATTTTTTTCTGAATCCCATACAATGCTTGCGTAATTACATTGGGTCTGACGATAGGCTATCCACTGACAAATCTCGATGAATTTCGGATGCAAGTGAACACACTATGTAATTCACCATATAACAAAATTTGAATATAATCAGATTCAGTGCCTCGGCGCGTATAGAGGGGAGGGTGATTGATGGTAAAAGTAGCCACGCCACTTACTGCCAATCATAAACCTTTATGCCACTTAAACGCTGTTCATCCATTTAGTACAGCCCATGTACACACCACGTGAAAGTAAAAATCATAGTCTTCTAGCTGCTCTGATTTTAGTGAGCAGTTCTGTACTTCTTCTCAGTCTGACGTACGTTCAGGTGGAGGACTTGATCATTCGGTGCAACATTATGTCTGGCTGGAAAGGAGTAAAATGGATTCTGAGTTCATTCATATGAATGACAACGCACGCCCACATAGCGTCGTCTCGACGGATCAATACCTGCGAACAGAAAATATCAGGTGCCTGGATTCGTGAGCTCCTCCTTCCATTCATTCATATACGTACGGTGCTCATTTACTAGGTTCATTATAAAATCTTGTACAAGGTCCAGGACGTGTGCGTACCAAGAATAGTATTAGTACAGGATGTAATTAATGGGGTATTACTCCTCTACTACAGTGTTTTAATACGTTGCTAAGCTGCGCAGTTAACCGTACGTTCGAAGACAGTATCTGAACACTGTATCTGCATTCAGCTACCATATTTAGATTTCTTTCCCATAAACAAAAACTGTAGAGCCTCCCTGGCTCAGGTTGTAGCGTGCCGGTCTCTCACCGCTGGATTCCGCGGTTCAAATCCCGGTCACTCCATGTGAGATTTGTGCTGGACAAAGCAGAGGCGGGGCAGGTTTTTCACCTGATACTCCGGTTTCCCCTGTAATATTTCATTCCATCAACACTCTCCAATATCATTTCATTTCATCTTTCAGTCATTAATCACTGCCCCAAGGGAGTGCGACAGGGTTCGATTGCCGGCACAGTTCCTATCCTCGCCGCTAGATGGGAGTTTAATTGATTCCATTCTTGACCCGGTCGAATGTCTGGAAACAGGCTGTGGATTCTCATTTTTTCAATCAAATGATCATGATGATGATGATGATGATGATGATTGTTGTTTAAAGGGGCCTAACATCGAGATCATCGGCCCCTAATGGTATGAAATTAAAATAACAAAAAGTACAAATTCATCCACTGACCAAAGTAAAATAAAAAATGTCATGAAGAATGAATGGATGGACATGAACCCAACAAAAAACAAACAAAAACAGTGGATCAGATTCAAAAAAGGATAGTAAATAATAGTATTACTGACCAAGGGACCACTTATAAGGCACAATGATGCTTGAAGTCGAAAGGGGTGCAAAATCCATGTCTAAGGCCCCACAGAATGGTACATGTCGCGAGTAAAGTAGAACCATGGTATTTGTCATGTTGTGGTACTAATCAAAAGTAGCGAAAACTCACGGTGTTCCACACAAGATGGTACTACTCACAAGTATTGTACTTCGTATAGGGAACGCAGACCTATGGTGTTTCTCACACAATGGCGCCACTCACAGCCAACGCAAACCGATGAGGCTCCTCACCTAGGTGTACTAATCACGGGCGCCGGTATTCCCGTGTGTTCCTCACATAGTGGGCACCAATCACAGGCAACGCAGACCGACGGTGTCGCTCATATAGCGGTACAACACACAGGCTACGCCCAGACCCGCGGTGTTGCTCACATGGGTACGACGCACGGGTACTGGCAACCCCCAGGCCAGTCTCTTTACTGCAACTAATCACAAACCTACTTTGTACCTAATTTAGTGATACTACTCGCAAGTACAGGGAACCCATGGTGTTCCCCGCATGATGGTACGAATCAAAAGTAGTCTCATGGTTCTAATTCAATCATCACTTTTAGTCACCTCTTACGACAGGCAGGGGATACCGCGGGTGTGTTCTACATGTGGGTCCCCCACCGGCAGGGGGTAGTGTGTTTGGTCCGCGAGAGGTATTTTATTTCCCTCAAGTCCGCCGGCAAGCCGGTTAGGACACCCCTATACGCCACCTGGGACTCGCCACGTGGGAGTATCACCTCTCCCCCTGCTACGCCAGCGTAGTAGGTTGGTGGTTTTTCAATCAAAAAGCAGACCAAGTGGTCCGACTATTGGAGCACGGCAGAAATCATTAGATGAAGGGACCACGTTAGAATCCAAACCAAAAAAAAAGCCTGGTTCAAGAATTTTTAAGTTAACACGAATGCATCAAACATCCTCAATTAGAATATAATATCTTATCTCTGGAATGGTGTGATAGGTGAGGAATACCCCAGGTATTCTCAGGTATATTGGGGTGGCAGGTGACTTTAGGCTGTAGTGTTCCACTGCTGGAGAAGCACCGTTTTGAAAGCAACGACAAAACCTGAGGACAGGATGTTTATTCTCATTGACCTCCGCAAAATACGGGATGAGTCTCACTACAACTTACCAGATAAGTGGTTTCTTATCTAATCTTCCAGTTACTATTTTGTGTTTCCAATGTGATACTTTAATATTGTTTGAACTTACGCACAAATTTGAGATTACGCTTACGGTGTATAACCCAGATTTGGGTATTTGTTGTACATTCCCATTATACAACAATAAAATATGACGTCTTGGCTTACAGAATAGGAGATATTTCTTAGAATGGAGGAACGTTCTGGAATGAAGATCTCATCTCGGATGTGGAACCAAAAGTAATAACGTAATATCCAGACCAGACATTCTTATAATGAACTCAAATATCAATCAAATTAATGTCGAACAGTGATATATTTTATTTTAAAGTAGTAAAACATACAAAATCTCACATTTAGAATACTGCAATGTCACCCAACCGGCGATTTTCACAAAATTAGAGTTTATATTTGAATTTCTCATTTGCAGTGTTCTCCATTGTTTTTTATAAATCGCTTTGTGTCATGTTATAAGACACCTCAAATAGCCTCATGTAAGATACTATGATGACGTACATCTAGATTCAAAAGCTTGGAAAAGCAACAACGATGACCCTAGGTTGAATGTCAGACCCCAGAACGGGGAGAATTCACGTTTGTATCGTGAGGCGATTGGCAACATGTTTGTTTACGAAGGTGTAATATGTTTAGAATATTGTACTGTTGTTGGTAATACATAAATGTCAGCTGTGCGTTATCGAAACTGGCTACCTACCAAGTTGACCCCAGTTTCATTTCTGATAATTCATGTGAGACCTTTGAAATGAAAGTCCACGTCCAAATAGTTCGGATTCCTGGGAAAAATGAAGGCTCTTCGGCTATGGTCATGATATCAACAGTCACGTAAACTTGCTGATTTAGTTAATCGGTCACTATTTTTGACTAAATTCAGCATTTAAAGATACATAAAATTCTCAAATTTATTTCAGCGAAACTTCACATACCTGAAGGAAGGAATTCTTTTCATGTCGCAAGTTCCCATGCGACAGCGGGTATACAGACTTTCTGAAAGGGATCGGCATTTAACATATCTTAGAAATTTATTTTAGAAACATTGATATTTATGAATTTTCCACGGGTCCAAGTTATACCCCCTGATATTCCTATTAATCATAAATAATCTATATACTAGAACTTATTTGAACGTGTTAGTAGGTCTATGATATGTAGGTATAAGCCATATCCACAGTTAAAGACCGTGAAACATTGCTATTAGTGATAACATTAGTAACCTAATAAATGTATTTAATATAACACTATTCAGAATTGAGATAGCAAAAACACGAAGAAATGATACTGAAATGCTGAAATTAAGCATGCAGAACTGGTGTTGAAGATAAAACCTTTCATTTCCCTCCGTGCTCAGATCTGGGTAAAACATCAGTAGAGTGTGTGACCAACTGGAACTGAAATCTTCGAGCCATGGTGTGAATAAAGCCTTGGATCACAACCTGAGGAAATGCTAATCATAATCCCTCCAGGACCCAAGTAACAGTTGTTTCACCGTTCAAAGAGTTTGAGGAGTGCAGCTCAGTCGTTCACTCATCAGATCTCATATACATTCAATAAGGTTCATATCCGGTGACCTGTTGGGCCATTGAAAATGTATAACGAGCTCTGGATCTTGTCGTAGTATGGGCATGGGTATTGTTCTCTTAGAATACTGCATTTGCGTCGTTCGTCACCAGAAAGACAACCGGTGCTATATTTTAATTGCGAATTCACATTAAGCACTCTGACAACACGTGTTGCTGATCGTGACACTTCGGTGCCTTTCGGTACGTCATTTTGCACTGTGGCGACTATTATTGCTGCCTATGTGACTCATCATTTAAGATGATCCTGTGTATTCGTCGGCTTAAACTTATCTTTTCGGATAACAAGCCAGCCGTATACATCAATGATGAGATTCCAGAAATCTAAGTGAGTTGCTCGTACGGATGGGGCCACGCAGCTCTGAGCTTGCGTTCGAGATATAGTGGGTTCGAACCCCACTGCCGGCAGCCGTGAAGATGGTTTTCTGTGGTTTCCCATTTTCACACCAGACAAATGCTGGTGCTGTACCTTAATTAAGGCCACGGCCGCTTCCTTCGCACTCCTAGCCCTTTCCTATTCCATCGTCACTATAATACATATCTGTGTGGGTGCGACGTAAAGCAACTTGCACAAAAGTCCAAATTGGAACATTATATGCAAGGTTGATTCCAGCTGCACACTAATAATTATCACTTGTTGACCAGCACATAATTGAATCTATTTGGGATGAAATTCCTGCTCCTCGACACTTTCGATGACCAGAAAATTAGGTAGTGGTACGTGTAAACTTTAACATTATTATTAATGTTATTATTGGACAATAACAAGTCCAAAAATAAAGTAGAAGCATTTGTAATGTGGTGTTACAGAAGAATGCTGAAGGTGTGATGGGTAGAAAGAAACACGAATGACGATATACTGTACCCGTCCAGTTTGTGGGTAATATGAACATTTACTGAACCTTACAGGCCTTCGCCCAATACAGAGTTCAAATCCATGATAGCCTAAGCAAACAAAACCATATAGAAATTGAAAAACAAATGGCCAACGGTCAACATCTGATAAGTATAGAGGGCCCTTCACGCAGTGGCCACCGTCCGGCGAGGCCTGAGACCCCAAGGTTTTTCACGGTAACAGAGCGGGTCCAACAAGCAATGCCCACCGCGCGCAATGAGTCTGGTGATTACCAGATGTGCAGTGATTCGGGGGTCGCGAGGTTGCTCACGAGACTATCAGAATTGTGGACTAATAAAAATAATATTAATAGCCCCTCCCAGCAGTGCTAACTACTGAGTGGGGCCTGATGCTGACAAGTTGACAAGGAAATGTTACGCAACTTGCTTAGGTTATGTAACATATAAAGAAAAAACTGCACTAAGGTACACGGCTACTGCAGGCGAGATCCGCCCTTGACACACATTCTCTTTGCCTGGGTTTGCCAGTCTGGCAATACAATACCACTCCTACAGAACCCTGGTAACATTCCACTTCCGCTGAGTGCACTGAATTTTCTGCTTGCTCAGGACAGACCTCTTACAATTTAAAATCCTTACCTCTTGTATATTACATTCACATGAAGTCTTCACTGCACTTACTCAATCCGTTGAGCTGTGCCTACCCATCTTACAACATATGCATTGTTCTACTTAAAGTTCCAACTCCACACTAAATTACACAAATAAGAAAATAAGCACAACATTTCCAACTCTTAATCGCCCTCCACACAACAACATCTACCTATCTTACAACATATGCAGTGTTCTACTTAACGTTCCAGCTCCACACTAAATTGCATAATAGAAACAGCCTTTTCAACAACTGACCACCACTACACTACCTCTCTTGTCATCTAAACATTCAGGCTCAAATCCGTCTATGACCAACGCACTTCAAACCTAAATCGCTCTATGACCATCGCCCCACACTCATCAACAATCTTTACATTCCACCACATTTACAAAAATATCGTCACAATCTTACATCAACCTCTTCTCCCAGCAGACCCAAACACAGCTTATAAATCCAATCTTCTCAACTCTAAGCACGCCACCAAGACACGTTTCACCATTAAATTTACTACACAAACACATACCACCATGTACCATCTCAACTATAAACAGACCTCCAAAATACACTTTACCATTAAATTCACTGTACAAACACATACCGCCGTAAACACTCCTCCAAAACACACTTTACCATTAAATTTACTTTACAGAAACCTATCAACCTATACCATCTTAACTATAAGCAAGCCTCCACAACACACTTTACCAATAAATTCACTATATAAACACATATCATCATGCTCAGAATCAGCTTAAACACCCCAAAACACATTTTGCAATTAAATTTACTATATAAACACATACCACCATACCCCATCATAACTCTGAACACACCTCCAGAACACACTTTATCCTTAAATACACTATACAAACACATACCCCCATGTACCATCAATTCCACCTCATTCACATCCTCTCCCTAATCATTACCAAGTATTATTTCACAATCGCTATATATTTAAGCTGAAACTTCAACAATGAATAAAAGCACGTCATTACCTATCCTTACACCACTTACTCACTTTTATCTAACTCAATTACCATAACTGTGACAGTCACTGTCTTTCCTTGCTTAACTTTCTACTTCTCGTTACTACACCCTCTTCCTTTCTGTCTTCCTTACTCCACAGCTCTTTTAAACTCATGCTTCTCCCTTGCCTCAAAGTTTCTTCTTTGCTAGGTGATACTTTTGACTCATTCTTGTCTTCGCGGTACTTTGTATTCTCCGAAAGCACTCCCGACTACGCCTCCTTACATGCTTCAGTGACAACAGTCATGATTGCTGTCCTCGGCGACATACTCTTCCACCTTTCTTTATAGTGTTTCTGCCCACTCCATCGCTACAATCATCTCCCGTTCTTCCCTCAGCACTTGTCACTTCCGAAGCATTTTCTAGGGCCTCAATGGACTCTGTTACTTCCCTTTCCTCATGCCTCTCCTCACCGGGAGTGTTTCATCATGCGGCCTTTCTCCCGCACTCATCTCCGTATCTTCCTCCTGTTGCTTCTTTTCTTCTAGGTTCAGTAATTTCGTCACAGACCAAATTCTTCTCCACCTGCCATTTGACACTACTAATTGCTGTCCCCTGATAAAAGCTCTCAATCCTTGGTGTCTAGCCCTAACCAAATGTTTCCTCAGAATTTTAAAATTCTTCATCTCTTCACTTCCCATGTCTCTCTTAATCCATATTTTTTCACTCTGTATGTTACCCGCATTTCTAATAACTATTTCGGCAATCAAGGTGGATAACAGTTTCACTTTAATAGGCATATTTCCTATAACTTTACCTATTCTCTCCACATCGTCTATACCTACTTCACTAAAATTAATTTTCATTTTTCTCTGTATTAGCTCCACCACTTTGTGAATTGTAATTACTGTGTCCTCTCTCTTCTCCTCTGGAACACCTTATATAAATAAGCATTTCTTTCTACGATCTTGGTTACTGGCTTCTACTTCTGATTTAAGCTTCAACGTTTCCTCTTCTAGTCTTTTTATTTTCTCTCTTAATGATGCAACTTCTTCGTCGTTGTTTCTCACTTTGAATGTTGTATCATCTGCTTTTTCCTGGAACCATTTCTTCATTTTCTCGAACTCCTCCGTTTGCTTTTGTATCATATGTTTAAGTTGTTCAAACGGACACGCTTCATCTACCACCTCTTCAACTACCCATTTAATTACTTCCATATCTTCCCAACTCATGCTTCCACTGGAGATTTTCCTGGGATTTAATTCAGCTCCCCCGATCAAGAACATTACTATAATCACCGCAGCTGTCAGCATCATTTCACCATTCATTCCCAATTCCATTCTGCTTCCTCCAATTTTCACTTCTTCTTTCTTCTTTCTCTCTCGCCATCTTACTATAACTGCCCTGTATTGTTCCACACCAATCATCCTCCTTCAAGACTTCGCTTGTTTTTTGCACTCCCCTCTAGTACTCCCCTCTCTCACTACCGGGATCCTCCACTCAACACGTCCGCTCTTGTCGCTCGCTCAGTCTATACTGTGCTGTCCAGTCTGTGCCTCATTTATAAGAAAGGACACAATGTAATTAAAAGTAGACTGTGTTTATTCTTAATTGCATCGGTTTGACGAACTAGGCAGCGGATTACCGGGCCGTTCCATTGCAGCGATCGAGCCATGGAAACACGCTAACAGAAGGTAGGTTGTAACTTTCGTTTTGCAGTGTGCAGCGTGTATTCGAGGCCGCGTGAAGCCACGTCATAACTTGTGAAGGGAAGATTCGCGTGAACCAAAAATTTGGAATAAACTGCGACAGTTATCTGTGTTTCTTTTTTTTTCTTGCTAGTTGCTTTACGTCGCACCGACACAGATAGGTCTTATGGCGACGATCGGACAGGGAAGGGCTAGGAGTGGGAAGAAAGCGGCCGTGGCCTTAATTAAAGTACAGCCCCAGCATTTGCCTGGTGTGAAAATGGGAAACCACGGAAAACTATCTTCAGGGCTGCCGACAGTGGGGTTCGAACCTACTATCTCCCGAATACTGGATACTGGCCGCACTTAAGCGACTGCAGCTATCGAGCTCGGTTATCTGTGTTTCAGGTGCACCGAACCGATGACAATTCAGATACAAATTACAGCCAATAATAGCTCGAAATGAGCAGTTACACCTCATATTATAGAGTGATAAAAGAAGTGGAATTGCGACATGGCATTCTCTAACACATTCCTTTACAAGTCGTCTTTCTTGTAAGCCGTCTTTCTTACAAGTTGTCTCTCGTACCATTTAACATTCTTCTAGCTTGACTTCTGACAATTCTATAAGTCATCTCTGAATAATTGTGAGCATTCAGAGCTACTGTACATGTTGTATCATCGACTAAGTGAACGTGGAACATCGTATTCAACGATGAGACTGTCGTAGTGCAGGGTTCGATGACAGGACATTCAGTCTGTTATCAACAGAGAGAAATGACGATAATTATGGATTTTTACGAGATAATCAACTCAGCTGACGCAGGCTTTGAAATCCTCTTATTGTCTGTTATAATTCCTGGAAGTCTGTGGGGGAATTAAATAATTAAGCATGTATATTGCACATCTTTACGATACAGGAGAAATTACGAGTTAAGTATAATGGTACAAAGCTTATGGTGTTACAATTCGTGTGTATCACATTATAAATTTAAGCATTAGTTTCGATGAACCAACAATTACAAGATTATCGGCCAGATGAAGCAATGAAGAAGAGCGTCGACTTGTAAATCCATGGATCATCCCCAACAACTATCATCGCGGGACATTTTTCACGCTTAAACCTGTAATTGCGTCAGCCAGTGCAATGGAACTGTATTATTCAATCTGATGGAATAGGACGTCCGTCACCATGTTCACACAGCTAAGGTGAATCTGTCTACATCGAGAAAACTTCAGTACCATTCAGATTTTATTCCTTCTTTTCCATTAGATTTTCGTACGATTCTAGAACTAGAAATTTATTTGCTATTAGATTTGATTATCTTTCTTCTTCAACTTTGGTGTTGATTTCTTGGAGTTGGGATGGATTAGATTTTTTTGAACATGTGCGCAAGTTACGATCTTCTGAATGTGTTACCAAATATTATTATTATTATTATTATTATTATTATTATTATTATTATTACGAGGATCGAGTCATAAGTCATGGCAACTACTTTTTTTCTCGCGAACAGGAGACAACACAGAAAATATTAATTTGGAACTATAGGGCATGTACTTATGCATAGTGCCTGAAGACAAATTCTGACTTCAGGAGATTCTCGTAGAAAAGTGACAGAACACAGGCCATTGATAAACATTGTTTTATTATGGTATAGACAGCAAATACACAAGACTACGTACAAAGGACGGGTCTCCACTGGTTACAGACCTTCGACCTTCGAAATAATCACCCAAGGTTTCCACTGTGCGTCGCCAGCGGTGGGGCAGGCGCAAGTCGGCAATTGATACTCTACCCCGCTTGAACTTCTCCACCCACCTCGCCACTGTTCTATAGGGCACGGCATGCACACCTAATGCTTCCCGCAGCTCTGCATGGCATTGGCGTGCATTTCTGCCGCGGAGAACTGCTATTTTAATATACGATCGTTACTCCTGTTTTGACTTCCATTTCGTGACGCTCTCACTCACACACTGAACTTCGGAGCATGCTTAGATCCACACCGTTGTTTACATACACCATCTAGTGGCATCATACGCAAGTACATACCGTACGTTTCCAAATGCATATCTTAGATTTTCCGTGTTGTCTCCTGTTCCCGAGAAAAAAAGTAGTTGCCATGACTTATGACTCGACCTACGTATTATTATTATTATTATTATTATTATTATTATTATTATTATTATTATTATTATTATTATTATTATTATTATTAAGAGATACCAACTATTAATGAGTGACTAAATTAAATGATGATATAGTGTTGAATGCAGCCACGTGTTGTGAGTGGTTGGAGATATATTTCATTCTTTAATGGCCAGATTATAATACTGTATTTTACGTTCTTTTGATTATATGAGTGTTAGATAGGGAGTAAATATGAGTTAATAATAATCGTGAAATATAAGGACTAAATAGAACGGTTTAGAAAACAAAATTTTCTTTGTTGAGTAAAGTAAACAGGTTGGAGTATGCTGATTATGCCCAGTTCAACTGTTGGAATAAGACATACGAGAAAAATCCATTTGTATTATTTGTAGGCCGAGAAAATAATTGCAGAAATTTGTAGGAATAATTTTCGTGACCACGTGAAAGCTATTAGAGCACACGTTGGCAAATAATAGAATAATCATTCAGTAGGAAAATTCAACAACGCATAAATAAATTTAAATGTTACTTTGCAAATCTTGGTGTTAGATTAACACGGATTATGGAGTGACATTTATTGATTTTTATCACAGTAGTACGTCGTTGATGTAGAATGACCTATGCCGTGTACGAGATCCTTCCACTTTAATCTCGCATTCTATGAGTAGGGATGTATAAGATGAGTTACTGTAGGGTCATCTACAGAGTTTTATTGCGTAAAAAATTAAAATTAATAGTAAATGCCTAGGTAACGTTGAGAAATATAAAAAACCCACGTGAAGACGTGAGAATGAATGCATGTGTTGTATAATTATGTGATGATTGGAACATACTTCTGTGTAAATGCTTCATGTGCAACTTACTATTGGATTTTCTGAACTCAAGACTGTTGATTTATGGAACATGATACTCTTAATATTTTCCAAAATGTGATTAACAATTTAAGTGAAAAATGTTATTCATAGAATTCTAGAATTAAAATAATCGGGCGAAATCTTTGGAAGAGAAGGGATTGCCAAAGAATGTTAAGGGAGAAAATAAAGTAGTGTAAAGGAACTGAACAGTAGGAAGGAAATAATTTGTCAGTCTCAGTCTACGTGATAAACACGTATTTGAATGTAGGAAGAAGACATTAAAATAAATAACAAACCAAACCCCATGGTGCAACAGCATCGAAGGGCCATGGCCCACCAAGCGACCGCTGCTCATCCCAAGGCCTGCAGATTACGAGGTATCGTGTGGTCAGCACGACGGATCCTCTCGGCCGTTATTCTTGGCTTTCTAGACCGGGGCCGCCATCTCACCGTCATACAGCTCCTCAATTGTAATCACGTAGGCTGAATGGACCTCGAATCAGTCCTCAGGTGCGGGTAAAAATCCCTGACCTGGCCGAAAATCGAACCCAGCCTCCGGGTAAGGGATTAAAATAAATGGCCCAAGGACAGTAATAATAATAATTATGGTAGTGTTAAAATTTGACCTAAACTTAAATTAGAAGTAAACGGTGTCCCTAAGACTATTGTAAATGAGATGAGTAGGATTATACATTTTGAACATCGAATTCTGAAGAGTTAATTTAATAATAAATCTATCTTTTTCTTTTTTCTTTTTGCTATTTGCTTTACGTCGCACCGACAGAGTTAAGTCTTATGGCGACGATTGGACACGAAAGGTCTAGGAATGGGAAGGAAGCGGCCGTGGCTTTAATTAAGATACAGCCCCAGCATTTGCCTGGTGTGAAAATGGAAAACCACCGAACACCATCTTCAGGGCTGCCGACAGTGGGGCTCGAACCCACTATCTTCCGGATGCGAGCATACAGCAAAATCTATCTTTGGGAAAATATTTCTTTACATATGTTCAATAATTAGTGAACATATGATCAGTGATTATAAACACTAACGACTAACTGACGCTAATTAATGTAAATAAGGGCAAAAATAATTAATAATTAATTACTTGATAAAACAAACCAGTTCTTCCTGTAAATTGCATATCATAAAATAGAACTGGTAAGAATACATGAAACTGAACTCTGAATAGACAGAATTAAATTCCTAGATCTGGTAAACTGTATAGAGTATTAGAAGATTCTTCGACCACATGGTCACTGATAAATTGTGATAGAGTGAATCGGGTTAAGGAAACATATGTTCAATTTCTCAAGGAAATATATCCTGATAAAATGGATTTGTGCGTTAAAGAAGTAAAAATGAGTTGAAAAGGTGGAATTTAGCAAAAATAATTAGATAGGAACTGTTGTCATGAGACGAAAGGACCCAACACGTTTTTGGAAGATATAATGAAATTCTTACTAATCATAGAATTATTTGATCGATTTCCAGTTGGATCTGTGATCGTAAGAATCCTGAAAGAAGATATGAAAAGAATCTAACTCTTTAGTTTATATCGAGTCACTGCAAGTGAAGTTCAAAAGAATGCAACATAGTAACATTTTTTGTTCTCACATGAATATTGAACAAGAAGAATGACGTTCATTTGATTATTTTTGTAAAAGTTCACCTTGTTTGTATTTGAATTGTATTTTTTTAGTATACCATTGCCTATACACCCACAAACCCCTGGTTATATAAATGTTAAACAAATGTCCTGATATAGCTATGATCGCCCACCACAGAATTATCGGTCCTACGTACTCTCGTGTTGCCCGGCTCAGTGATGCCAGAAAAGGGGACAATACTGAATCGGTTTGGCGGGAGGAGATCTATTTGGCTAAATTGGTCGGGAAGAAGAGATAGAATTATAGGACAGGGAAATGTAGGCGGTAATAACGGTAGCAGTAGACCAAGGTATGAATATGACAAGCAGATTACTTCAGATGTAAGATGTAGTAGTTTCGTAAAAATGACAAGGTTAGCACAGGATTGGGTGGCATGGAGGGCTGCATCAAATCAGACTATAGAATGATTACTTCAAGAACATTATTATTATTATTATTATTATTATTATTATTATTATTATTATTAATATTATTATTGTACCGGGCGGTACACCTCCACGCCGCTAATTTAAAATTTGCGCCAGTTGAAACTCCTCTGCTGGAGGAAGTCTGAACTTTATCTACGCTATTAATTCTCTACTTTCTCAGAAGATGTCACCACGTGGAAAATTTTGAGTTTTTGAACTGTGCCATTTTTGATGTGTTTTTGTTTCGCTTGAAGTAAGAAGTGTGAACTTTCTCTTCTAGAGGACACTACTGAAGATCAACAATAGTGCACCCTAGTGCGAAGTCAAAGAACTATTTTGTTGGAGAAATTTTTATTTCAAATGTTTGTTCTTTGCTAAATTTTTTTCAGTCATTGGTTAAGTTGGCAATATTAACCCCTTCTTTCCCCTTGTTTTTAATCTAGCCTATCCCGAATTTCTTAAATTAATTTTCCACCATTATGTGTTTCTTCTTAGTATTGTGTAGGGGGTTTATTGATGAACCAATAAAATCCTCGTGGGAGGGTGTTCTCATTCCCCTAACGCCTAGAACCTTCCGCGAGAGTATTTAAACTGCTGATTTTAGGGTCTCCGGGCCACTTCTGTTCCATCTTTCAGTGTATAAAGTACATAGCAGGAGGCGGGAAGCGCCTCTTTCCTCGGCAGCGGTCAACAACAAGGTAATGGCCAATTAATAACTTTTTTTCTTGGCTAGCTCAGCAGTTTAACTCTCGGGGCGGGTTCTAAGCGTTCCACCATGTAACCTTTTCCTAAATGTAACTACTCTTTCATATATTCTCTTTTAAAGCTACATACTGGGATAGAGAGTGCTAACCCTCTCGAGCTCCCACTCATATTGTTTTGAGGTGAACTTATTTTTCTCAACCTATTCTTCGTTAACGTAAAACAAATTGTTCTCTTCTTAAGTCACCTCTTTAGTATGGGATTAGCCCTTGTATTAACGGCCTAGTGCCAAGTAGGTCTTAATCAAAGTGTATTAGGAGTGCAAGTTCGCCTCCTCTCAAATTGTTACCTTAGAGGTCATTTAAGTAACCTTCTTTTCATTTTATAGACCTCAGTAGATTGGGTATTCTACCCCTGTGTTTAGGTCCGTTGAGGACAACTTGAAGGTGGAGTTTGGTGTGGCCTGGGAGAGGCTTAAATTTGAGAGCGAGTGGCTCTTTTGAAAATTGAGTGTTGTACGCCTCGTGGAGGCTTTTCTGTGTAATTTGGAGCAAGGGCTCCTAGGCATGAATGGGGTTTCCTGCCCCTCTGTTGAAACTGCCCTAGCATTGTGGAGTCAGGGCGCGAAGCCCAAATCTTGTAAATATTGTAACTACCCTTTGGACTTGCTACTTTGTACCTGCCATGCTTGTTATTTCTTTGTTTTAAAAAAGAAAATATAACCTTGTTAAATTTTAAATTAATTTTACTTTAGTAGCTTGAGACCTGTTCACCACCCCGCACCTTCTTTCACGCATAACTACCACAAAAACTCGGTAACAAGTGGTAGCAGAGCGTGGTTGAATGGGTCTCAATTTAGCCCCTTTTGACGGCTAAACATTGTTTTGTTCCGAACTCTAACTATTTTCCCAGTTGCTGGAATTTTTTGAGTTTTTCAAAATTGTTCTGTCACCATGCGCGGCCCTCGCGATGTTCTCCATCTTAACTATTTGCGCAAGGAGGAGTTGATCTATGAATTGACTATTAGAAATGTACAATCTGGAGGCACGGTTGCAGTAGACACAAACAAGCTTAGAGAGTCCCTAGATTTGCCCATTTCCATCCCCAATTTGGGAGAGAAAGAAATTGACGACTCTCTTTCCACGATCACGGAGAATATTACTGGGCTAGCTTCTGTAGTTAGTTTTTTTGATGAAAATGATCCTTCTCCTAATCAAATTAAGCGTGTGCAAGCTAGGCTATATCACTTTTCAAATAGAGTTAATGATCTGTTGTCTCTGAAGTTGAATGACGTTCATAAGAAGGAAGCTAGTACGCTGATTGAAAATATGTCTGAATTATCTAGCAAGGTCACTCAATTGTTAACTGGGGAGGTTCCTCCCAAAACTGATCAACCCGTCACGGTGAATGTAGGTAGCGAGGAAGAGCCTCATAAGGGAGAAGTCAATAGGATAACCGTTGCTGCTCAAACAACTTCTGCCCCATTGGACGAGTCTGAACGCCGTGCATCGTTGAGTAACATCCGTTCTGAATTAACTACCTTGCCATTGAAATCTTTACCTACTATGTCACCCGGGTTTAGCAGCTTGCCTCATCCATTGGCAATGTTGCTCAGAGGTATCTCTAAGTTTTCGGTTAATACCACCAGTGAAGTAATTTCATTTTTAAGATTTCTGGTTGAATTTCAGGATCATGCCCTTGTGTTTTCTCTTTCTCCATGTCAAATTTTGCAAATCATCTATCCTTATGCAATTGGTATTCTTTCTGACAAAATAGTAAGAGCCATAGCCGAACAGTCATCTATTGAAGATTTTCATGCACACTTGCTTGCAAATTTTATTCCCGCCCGCGCGAGGTCATCTAGGATTCAGAAGTACTATTATCGTGTACAGCGCTTGGATGAGAACTTGGCTAATTTCATACAAGACATTAAGTTTTATACTAGGGTGTTTGCCCTTCATTTTCCTGAAGATCAGATTGTACAGGCTATTGTAGAAGGCATTTCACCATCTTATAGGTCATATTTGTGTTTCGCGGCGTGCCCGCAAACTTTCTCTGAACTTGAAGCGTTGGCCGTCTCAGCGGAAGGAGTGAGGTACGCTGACTCTTTGCGTGTGGCAAAAGAACCCCCTCCTTCGTTTGGTAATACTCGGCCTCCACCTCGCCGACCAGTCACACCCCGTAAATGTTATGCTTGCGGGTCGCCTGACCATCTTCGCAATAAATGTCCATTGGTCAAAACTAGTAGGGCAAATAATGGAGCTGGTTCAGCACAAGGCTGTTTTAAATGTGGGGCTTTCTCACATATTGCCAAGAATTGCCCAAACTCGATTAGCACCCCCTCCTGCTCAACTTCTGGTGCAAATTCTACCTATGCCAATAATAAAAAGTGACTAGTGGCTTCGGCTGAGTCGACTAATCCATCTTCCCGAGACTCAGCCCCTAGTAAACAGGTTGTAAATTCATGGAACGAGCAATTTTCAAATTTATCTTTTGAAGGTCCCAAAGAGTGTCTTAGGATTGCGGCGGATTCCCCCGCACCGGTTCCTTTTCTTAAGATTGAGTTAAATAACGAGCCTATAACAGCTCTCTTAGATTCAGGCAGTGTTTGTTCGATTATTTCGGCTGAATGGTATTCTAAATTGAAGTCTGTTTGCAAACTCCCTGACTATGTCTCATCTCCTGTTCAATATGTTTCGGCTAATTCATCCCCATTAGAAATTCTAGGTTCCTTATTGGTCAAAATTCGTATTTTTAAATTCACATGGAAAGTTAAATTGTTTGTGGCCAAGCTCTTGTCTTGCCCCATTATATTGGGAGCGGACTTTATTTTTCACACTGGTCTTGTGCTCGACCTTCAGAGTAGGTCTTGCACTTTCAAATTTGCCTCTAATTGTAACATCCCTTTATTAAAGTGTAATTCTGCATCATGTTCTTCTATTTCTCCTACCCAGGATGAGATGTTGTTAGATCTTAGACATCTACCTGAGGAGCAGGCTGATAGTATTCGTAAGCTGTGTCAGTCGTTTCCAGAGGTGTTTTCTGATACTCTTGGTGTTACTGACCTGATCGAATACAAAATTGAGGTCACGGATTCGATTCCTGTCCGTTTTCCACCGTATAGGCTATCTCCACCTAAAATGAAGGCTCTGAAAGAAATTATCGATCAGATGTTGAAGGATGGTATTATTAGGCCCTCTAAGTCGGCGTATTCTTCGCCTATTTTTTTAGTTCCGAAACCCCAAGGAGGTTTCAGGCCTGTCATTGATTATAGGGCTCTCAATCGGAAGGTGGTGTTGCAATCTGTGCCCCTTCCTGACCTTCATTCTTGTTTTTCATGGTTTCGTAAGGCCAAGTTCTTTACTATCTTGGACTTGAATCAGGCCTATAATCAAATTCCCCTTGCCGAAGAGTCTAAACATCTTACAGCGTTTGCCACGGACTGGAACTTATACGAATACAACCGCGTGCCTTTCGGGCTCCCCACGGGAGCAGCTGTACTCACTAGGCTACTAGATAGGGTCTTCTCCGTATCAAATTTGAGTACATATATCACTACTTGGATGATGTAGTCGTATTTTCAGAGACTTTTGAAGAGCACCTAGATCATCTGCGAGAAGTTCTCGATCGCCTTCGCAAGGCTGGGTTAACTGTTAAGTTGTCCAAGGTCGCCTTTGCTAAGCCCTCTATGTCTTTCCTAGGGCATATTGTGTCATCTGATGGTGTAGCCGTCGATCATTCTAGAACACAGGCCATCCGTGATTTTAAACCTCCCAAGGACATTAAAGGTATCGCCAGGTTCATTGGTATGGTGAATTTCTTCAGGAAGTTTATTCCTAACTTCGCTAATAGAGCGGCGCCCTTAAACCTTCTTCGTAGGAAAGGCATCAAATTCGAGTGGGGACCTTCTCAACAAGCCGCTTTTGAAGACCTTAAATTAGCTCTTTGTAATGCCCCTGTACTTGCTATGCCTGATTTCTCGAAGAAATTCATCGTCCAAACCGACGCGTCGTCGTCAGCAGTAGCGGCAGTCCTTCTTCAAGAGACTGAACTAGGGAGGCGACCCATCGCCTATGCATCTAGGACTTTGTCGGCTCAAGAAGCCAAGTATTCCATCTATGAGCTCGAAGGTTTGGCAGTCTTATTCGCCTTAGAGAAGTTCCGTCTCTATCTGGAACATGTTAAATTCGACCTGGAGACAGATAATCAAGCCTTAAGCTGGGTCTTAGGTAGGCCGCGTCGTACTGGTCGTATAGCCCGCTGGGCCATTCGTATTTCTGCCTTCCAGTTTGATGTTAGACATATCAGAGGTACCGAAAATATTGTCGCTGATGGACTCAGCCGTATGTTTTCAAACGACGTTGAGATCCATGAACCGGTCGACAGTTCATCACCTTCCGAGTCCACCCCATCTGATGTTAATACCATCTTAACTGATGCTCCCATGCTTTTTAGGGATATTGAGAAATACCAACGTGAAGATCCGACGCTGGCTCCGATAATGGAAACCCTTTCTTCTGGGGAACAAGTTGTCCCTTATGTTCTGAGGAATGGTGTTTTATGTTGCCCATCGAGGCATGACAAGATGATGAAGGTTGTCGTTCCAGCTGTTCTCGTGCCTATGATCGTCAAATATTATCATGAGACCCCATTAGGAGGGCATCTTGGATTCTTTAAAACCCGTGAAAAGATTCGTGAAATGTTCATCTGGAAAGGTATGGACGGTGAAATCCGTGAACTAGTAAAGGCTTGTAAATCCTGTTTGATTAGTAAACCAACCATGTCCACCAAGGTAGGCCTTTTGTCTTCCCATCAAGCGTCACGCCCCATGGAACGCCTGTACATTGATTATGTAGGACCCTTCCCCCAGTCAAAGGGTAATGCTAACAAGTTCATCCTTGTATGCGTAGATGGTTTTACCAGATTTCTTGGTTATTTCCGACTAAGCTGGCTACCGCTCAGTCTACCATTACTTGCTTAAATTCTATTTTTGCTTCTTTTGGTCCGTGCCAATATATTGTATCTGATAATGCTAAGGCTTTTACATCTAATTTATTTCGTAAATTCTGTTTTGACTTATCCATCTCTCATGTAACTACTTCTGCTTATTACCCTCAACCATCTCTGGCTGAACGGGTTAATCGTAATCTCAGGTCCGCACTTATTGCCTATCATCATGAAGATCATTCCAGGTGGGACACGTCCCTGCATTGGTTAGCTTTTGCTTTGAATTCGGCGGTTCATGAATCACATAAATTTACTCCAGCTTCTTTGATGTTCAAATTTGTTCCCAACACGCCGCTCTCTAACCTCTGGTCTCTGAGTGACATTCTACCCGAGACAATAGATCCGGATAATATTAAAGATCTTTGGAAGAAGGCTAAAGCCAATCTTAAGGTATCTCATGAAAAGGTTAGGGAAAGGTATGATCGTGGACGGAGACCCACCACTTTGAAGGTAGGTGACCAGGTGATGGTCAAGAACTTTGTTCCCGCGGGCAAGCTTGCCCCCAGATTCCATGGGCCATGCATTATTCTGGATTTCCTTACGCCGGTTACCTTATTGTTAAGTAATCCAGCCACCGAGAGGATATTTAGAGTTCACCTGTCCCAGGTGAAACCGGTGTAATTTCTGTGTTAACTTGCTTCATATTATTTTGAAAGGAATATGAAGGTTATATTTTTTTTTAGTTTCACTTTTAAGGCTTTCTGCCCCTTCTATAATATTTTGTCTTATATGTAAGCTTTTTGTAAAACCTTCCCCTATCCGTTAAACTGCCATTTTGTCCTTACCATGGCCATTACCACGCTCCCGTCTCCTGCTATACACACTGCGGCTTGATTACATTAAATGCCATGGACACCTGCACGCCGCTGACCCCTCAACCTCTTCACCAAGCCTGTGCCCTCAAAAAGATGATGGTCCAACACAATTCTGCCGCCTAGCTTTAATGTTTCAGTGCCCCCGCAGCCGCGCGGCGCCGTGCAGCAACTGGGGCAGAGGACGGGCCCCCTCTTCTCCAGCGAGGACGTCAGGTGCACGGCGAGCCGGAGCTCTCCTCCCGGCCAAGGCTGATGCGCGGCGCACGACCTGCTACTTGCCCGCAGCCTGTATATGTTCACCGCGGGCGCGGCGTGTTTCAACACCTCTGCTCCCCTCATAGTGCGGGCGAGCGGTATCTCAGGGTACTTGAGGGGTCCGAGCGGCCTCTTTTTGGACGCAAGCTGCAACGGCCGGTCTGGCCATTCAACTTAATCAACATCAACTACATGGACAGTTACGATAAGCAATGACTACACTTGGGAATTCAACAGCAATATTTGGCGGCAATTGCAAAATTTTTCTTCACCTCTAAGTATTAAAAGTTTATCTTCAGAAATTCAACTTCTACAAATATAAAGACTTTACTTCACCTGCAACAACAAAATTTTGAAACTGAATCAAACCAAATTAAGAAAATCTTATAAATGCTTCTGCAATCAATCTTCATATCCACAGCATAACTTGGACCTTGTTTCAAACAGATTTCATGTGTCACCCCTGGAGGTACTTTTAGGGGGGGAGGTCTGTACCGGGCGGTACACCTCCACGCCGCTAATTTAAAATTTGCGCCAGTTGAAACTCCTCTGCTGGAGGAAGTCTGAACTTTATCTACGCTATTAATTCTCTACTTTCTCAGAAGATGTCACCACGTGGAAAATTTTGAGTTTTTGAACTGTGTCATTTTTGATGTGTTTTTGTTTCGCTTGAAGTAAGAAGTGTGAACTTTCTCTTCTAGAGGACACTACTGAAGATCAACAATAGTGCACCCTAGTGCGAAGTCAAAGAACTATTTTGTTGGAGAAATTTTTATTTCAAATGTTTGTTCTTTGCTAATTTTTTTTCAGTCATTGGTTAAGTTGGCAATATTAACCCCTTCTTTCCCCTTGTTTTTAATCTAGCCTATCCCGAATTTCTTAAATTAATTTTCCACCATTATGTGTTTCTTCTTAGTATTGTGTAGGGGGTTTATTGATGAACCAATAAAATCCTCGTGGGAGGGTGTTCTCATTCCCCTAACGCCTAGAACCTTCCGCGAGAGTATTTAAACTGCTGATTTTAGGGTCTCCGGGCCACTTCTGTTCCATCTTTCAGTGTATAAAGTACATAGCAGGAGGCGGGAAGCGCCTCTTTCCTCGGCAGCGGTCAACAACAAGGTAATGGCCAATTAATAACTTTTTTCTTGGCTAGCTCAGCAGTTTAACTCTCGGGGCGGGTTCTAAGCGTTCCACCATGTAACCTTTTCCTAAATGTAACTACTCTTTCATATATTCTCTTTTAAAGCTACATACTGGGATAGAGAGTGCTAACCCTCTCGAGCTCCCACTCATATTGTTTTGAGGTGAACTTATTTTTCTCAACCTATTCTTCGTTAACGTAAAACAAATTGTTCTCTTCTTAAGTCACCTCTTTAGTATGGGATTAGCCCTTGTATTAACGGCCTAGTGCCAAGTAGGTCTTAATCAAAGTGTATTAGGAGTGCAAGTTCGCCTCCTCTCAAATTGTTACCTTAGAGGTCATTTAAGTAACCTTCTTTTCATTTTATAGACCTCAGTAGATTGGGTATTCTACCCCTGTGTTTAGGTCCGTTGAGGACAACTTGAAGGTGGAGTTTGGTGTGGCCTGGGAGAGGCTTAAATTTGAGAGCGAGTGGCTCTTTTGAAAATTGAGTGTTGTACGCCTCGTGGAGGCTTTTCTGTGTAATTTGGAGCAAGGGCTCCTAGGCATGAATGGGGTTTCCTGCCCCTCTGTTGAAACTGCCCTAGCATTGTGGAGTCAGGGCGCGAAGCCCAAATCTTGTAAATATTGTAACTACCCTTTGGACTTGCTACTTTGTACCTGCCATGCTTGTTATTTCTTTGTTTTAAAAAAGAAAATATAACCTTGTTAAATTTTAAATTAATTTTACTTTAGTAGCTTGAGACCTGTTCACCACCCCGCACCTTCTTTCACGCATAACTACCACAAAAACTCGGTAACAATTATTATTATTATTATTATTATTATTATTATTATTATTATTATTATTATTATTATTATTATTATTATTATTATTATTATTATTATTTATCGAACGTGGTCTGATGCAAGGATTCTCCCCCTTTGTTATCAATCAGGTTGGTGTTGTGTCAGGTGTACGAGTGTAAGTGCCTTCGTTTGTCCACTGCTGTCATATACACTGATCCGTACTACTTTTTCGGCCGACAGGTACATTACAGTCTATAAAGAAAACTCACTCTCAAATATATTAATTACGAAGCCCTCTCTGATTGTGACAGATATCGATGTCATGCTCTTCTTTGCTGTCAAGACCCGCCTGATTAGGGATCACTTCACTTCAATGGCAGCAGGTCAACTAAACTGCATTCTGCTCCCCATACTCATAGTCACGAAGGAAGTGCCGTCGAAACAAAAAGACAATTTTACAATGTTGTGTGATGAACGATATAGAGTTCATGGCCACGAGACCTCCAGTTTTATGTAGATCCAAGGTTGCTGGGAGGACAGTGGCTATATTTGGTGTTTTCTGTGGCAGAAACGTCAGAGTTGATGAGGAATGTATTAGAAATTGATTTGCAGTTGACAGTTCTGTGATACGCCAGATTAACTGAATCGCATTTCCTGTATGTTACATAAAGTCACTGAGCTAAGTATTCTACGGTGTTTAACTGAGGAACACAGTTTTATTAAAGAACCTATGTTTGTTGTGAACAAATATTTTGAGAATTATAGATCTGATTTCACAGAAATGAGAAGGAGGTTAGGTCAACTACGAGACCTAGGCTTTGTGAATGAAGAACTTCAACAGCTAGAATAACATTTCTAGAAACTCATGGGGTACCACAAATGCTAGATGAAACTTATGAACAAGTTTGTCATATTGTAGTCAGATACGCCATTGCAATGGACGTTGCTCTAGGTATTGATATAGTGATCAAATCCCTATTAGCAAGCCAGAAATGCCTCGAACATTCTTGGTTAAATTTATGAATAGATGGAAGAAGGAAGAGCTAATTAAATAGAAAAGGAACAGCAAGGATCCATAATGACTAGTTTTTCGTCCCACTAACAACATTGTCATGGTTTTCGGAGATGCCGAGGTGCCTGAATTTCGTCCCGTTCTTTTACGTGCCAGCGACTAACGTATTCGATCATCTTCAAATACCACCGGACTGAGCCAGGATCAATCTGTCAAGTAGGACTCAGGGACCCAGACACCTGAGCTGCTCAGCCCGGTTCATAATGATCTTCACAGTTCTGTGGTAGATATCACCAATATTCCAAACGAAATAACAGCAATGAAAATGTTGGTCTAAGAAAAAAGGCATCATGTTATATGAATCTATGGGATATGTGACTCCACATAAAGTTTGACTGGGTCAGGGAAACAAATAAAATTCTTTCCAAGGGAGTCCGAACAAGTTCCTGCTAACTGGGAAAGTTCTAAAGATGACCTGAAAATACTTAAATAACTAGCTTAAGGAACAATGTAACAAAAAAAATTAGGTCTGATGTCATGGTAGTCTGTGGACACTTTCCATCTACTCATGGAGAATGATTTAATTTTGACAAAAATTCAGATATAAATTATATTGTAAGAAAATATGAATATACCATATTTCAGGAATTTCAGACTGTAAGGTATGTGTGAATTCCATAAGCTGAGTATTAATGAATCTGAGTCCGCCTAGTGGCCACGATTGTTAATACATCAAGTGGTTGTACGTGGTTATCCGCTTCGAGTCCCGTTGGTGGAAAAAATGCCACCATCAAAATATTGGCTCTCAGGACAGGACAGGTACACAATTTCTAATCGCTAAGTTGCGTGCCAAAATCTTGGATTATATACGAATCTTCTGAGCAAAGTTACTATGGAGCGAGGGCAACTGACGCTGTTGATGGTGATCCGTCCGTAGGATGGGGATATTAAGCTTTGAACAGACACCTCAGTGTTATTCGACAGGAGTTGGCTATATGCCGACACCAGGTTTCGCCCTATCCCTACCTCATCTTGATCTCACACCGTGGGCACCGGCACTGCTAAAGCCAACTCTCCATACGTCGACCTCTCTCACCTTACCATGCCATTTCATGTAACAGTAGGGAAAACCCCTCCCACCCCGCGAAGTTGGGGCGTGGTGGCCTGTACTGAGTGTCCGGTTTCGGTGCGCTTATTGCGCTCCTCTACCAGGTCTGTTTAGGATATACGCATCATATAATAATAATAAAAACGCGTGATATTAGTAGGTTAGGAATAATAATAACAATGTTGTATCTGTATTAGAACTTTCTGTATTAGGAGGAGGTATGGGTTTGGTCGCTACTGCCCAGGCACAGGGTGGTTTGACAATTCTAAGAGACGGATTAGTGTTACAAAAATTGCTTAAATTTTCAACTTCAGATTTAACAAGAATTTAAGAGTATTTCGTACGAGATTGGGAATGGAACACATTCTATAAATTTAGATTAATGGAATCGAAAAGGCTGGACGCGGAACTATCCGTGTGATGACAACGCCCAGTGTTGCTTAACTCTAGACGTTTTCTGGAATCCCCCGAAGCCCGCTCCATCCGCCTAGCGATCATACAAGCTACATCGCCTCCTAAATGCTGTTCATTCTAAGAGAAAGAGAGAGCAGAATGGGTTGGGTAGTAGTGATATTATGGAACTCTCGGCATGTCCCCATGTCAAACCTGCTACAAGGCAGATTAGTACTAGTTTGCGAGGTACTGAGGTTTGGTAGTATGAACCAGGAAAAACCCCTTAGGCAGAAATATAAAGATGCCTGGTATGTTATAAATAGTTCATTCAAAGGATATGGTCCGGGAAAGTTAGTTAGGAACAGGTATCCTGCACAAGTCAATAACCTATTCCAAGCCAGTCCAGTTCTTCAGGGGGTTAGTCTTTCTAGGCACTGCCTCTTGCTAGCGCGAAGCTTGTGGGTTACCAAGCCATGTCGCTATAAATCCTAAGACCTGCTGCTAAGTCTAGTTCCCTTGGGATCCCTGGTACCTGTTCTCCGATGCGGAGAACAAGACCACGCCCACCTAGGTAGAGATCTGCTGGTTGGTGGTGGTATATCACGCTGGGCTTTCATCCACTCCGTCCGGGCCATGGCCCTGTAAACATGGCAACTGCGATGAGAGATCGGATGATCCTCCGCACACACCGGCGCCACCCTACGTGCGCAGTAAGCTGTATGGTGGTGATCGCCAGAACAGTGATTGCAGCGCACATGGAACCCACGATGATCGCACGTCATACATCGGAAACAGTGGAAGAGATGTAGGGTAGTTCGAAGTTGGTCACTCCGGTGCGTCGCCATCCACATCGATCCTCGCAGTCGAGGGCGCTAAGGCAGCCGGGGGAAACGAATCCATGCTCACCTGCTTATGCCTATGCCTCCTGGCTGTCTGCATTCCGGTGGTAGACGTCGCCTTCTTGTACTGCATCGTCTGGGTAGCCGACTCTCCTCCGTCGCCCTCCTCTGACCTGGTTCCCGTACCAGGCAGTCGGTTGATCTGGAAGTGCTGGGAGAAGTTCATCTCGTCACAAGTGAACCAGCTTTGGTTCTATAGGCATAAGGTGAACGCCCGGAGTAGGACCGCTTCCGTGATTGGGTCATTATGGTTCTGACCAGGGGTTAAGGCGGATTGTCCTTCCTGACGCCAGAATATTCTTGAGATGAAAATCTCCACTCAGAATCGACCGAGATTCTAACCTCAGGCTTCTGGGTGGGAAGCGAGTAGCTAAACCACTCAGATATTATTATTCATTTCTGCTAGTTGCTTTACGTCGCACCGACACAGATAGATCTTATGCCGACGATGGGACAGGAAAGAGCTAGGAGTGGGAAGGATGTGGTCGTGATCTTAATTTATGGACAGCCCAGCATTTGCCTGGTGTGAAAATGGGAAACCACGGAAAAACATTTTCAGGGCTGCCGACAGTGGGGTTCGAACCTATTATCTCCCGAATCAGATATTATTTTTAATGGCGCGTGACCACCGGAGAAGCCTGTTGCATTTCTTTCGAGATGACGCCATATAGGTGATCAGTGTGTCTGTGAGGATGGGGCCCTAACTAAATTTCTAGTGCTTAAGGCGGCAAAAACACCGAGCCCCTGTGCTGGAGAAATTAACTAATGAAAGTTAAAGTAACTGACATATCCGGGAATCGAACGCGGCGCCCCTTGTAGCAAAGGTCATTAAGATCCTAATAACTTAACCAAGCTGGTCACTGAGCCAATCACGCCCCCTTTTGAACAACTGTACAGCGTCTTTTAAGACGTTGCCGGCTTGGTCTCCATACCATGTAATATAATGCTACTTCTTTGGGCGTCATTTGCAATTTCAATGATTCTACTTCATATTAATTTACTTGAAGTTAACTATAATGATCTGAAATGTCCGTAATTTGGACGCTAGAGTGAACCAAAATGGATCCCTCGAATTTAGACAGAGCGTGGTACATTTTGTATTCTGTTCCAGGACATGTACATGAAGCTGTGTACTATACTCATAAAATCCGTTGTTTTTTACAGCAAATAGGTAGTATTTATGCCCATGTGGGTTTCTGGATGTAAATTAAAAATTCAGTCGAACAACATAACTATATCCAACAGGAAACAGCATGTCGTGTCCACCTCAGACTTGAGCTCAGGACAACCACTCTTCCGAGGATCGAACCTGTGGTCAGGAACGTAGGAGGAATGGTGTCGCTGAGACCAGGTATTAAGGGAAGAACATGTGTATATATATATTCATACCTATGTGTAATGGTAATGGATACAAAATAGCAGGCATAATATTAGAAAAAATTCAATGTAAAATAGAACTAATAAGATTTTGGAATATGGGAAGAATATTGAGTGTGGAAATGCGCAGCTCAGTTGTGCAATGAGAAGACATGGCTTGGTCGAACAGTGGTTAGTCACGTGAAGTTGTGACACTTGCACGGAGTGACACTTGCACGGAGATGGAATGTGTTGACACTTGCACGGAAAGCCAAAAATTCCGGGAAATTACTAAGCATGGCTATTTCAAACAGTGACACTTGCACGGAGGCCCAAGGAGGGTTGGAAAACCAGAAACCGGAGAGCAGAAGGCCCACCCGGTAAGTGGAATTCATTGCTGCAGTTGATACCTGTGTGACAACTAGTGTTCCGTGTTGAACTATGGAGTTCACTGAGACCGCCTTTATTGATTTACGACGGACATCAGTATATTGTGGACTATACCAATAAAGATCAAATGACTTATTGGCGGTGCGTATATTTCAAGAAAAGTGAATGTAAAGGAAGAATAACAACGAAAGATAATACAGTTTTAGGCGAGACAAGTCATGTTTGCATTCCGGACGACGCGGCGCATGAAGTGAAAAAAGTATAGTAAATGCCAAAAAAAAAAAAAAAAAAAAAAAAAAGAACGTGTAAGGGAAACACACCGGAGAAGTCGGCCAGCTCTTCAATAGAGGCTATGACCTTGTGACATCGCTGCCATCACATAGAAGTGCCAAACAATCATTACATCGCATCCGATGGAAAAGAATGGGACCTAAAAAAGACCCGATCGATTCTGTAATAATACAGGCAAGACACATAGGAATGAACGACGGTAGAAAATTCCTACTTGAAGGCGACAACAGGGAGCTTAAAGAGAGGATATTAGTGTTTACCAGCGAGAAAGGAAAATCTGGTTTATCAGTTGTTCTTCCTTCTTTGCCGACGAGACCTTCAAAATTCAAGCAAGCAGTTTGGGCAGTTATTTAACATCCACGCCGATCTTGGAAGTTCTTAGGAAGAAACCAACACGTTACCAGCTGTCTACGCGCTGCTACCAAACAAGAAACGGGAAACATTATGCTCGTTTCTTCGAAGCTGTTAAAAACAACGTACCAGGATGGAACCTTGTGACACCCTGTAAAACGCTGTTTCCTCAAGCTGATATTTTTGGTTGCAACGATCATTTTAATCGATGTCTATAGAGTAAAGTACTAGATTGTGGCCTTGTTTCTGCGTACAGGAAAAATGAAGAAATTAGACTTCATATTCGAATGTGTTCAGCACTAGCGCACATTTCTATAGAAATGATTTAAGATGGTTGGCTATGTATTCAGGAGACCTCGCCTGAAAATCAGAATCCACAGGTGTTTTACGACTATGTCGTCGATCAATGGCTGGATAACGAGCACATGCCAAGGAATTTGTGGAAGGCGGCATCGGACCAATAACGTTTCTGAAGGCTGGAACCAAATAATAAACAGTATAATTTCGAGAGCGCTCCCTAATGTATATTCGCTGATCAAGACTCTTCGAGATGACGCAGAGTACTACGGTCACCATTTTGACAGGATTCTGAATATCGATGGGAAGAGAAGAAAGAAATCAGCAGTGAAGATCGACGAGTATATTTCAAAGGTCTTAAAAGTAAGTTGATGGCAAACTAAGATCATTTCTAGTTTGTGTTGCTTACGCTCAGAAACTGCAGTGAAACTTCCCTGGAATATCACAGGATTTGTAAATCATGTAAATATTGTAAATATAGAAATATTCTGAATCATAATTAATAAAGAGAAAACGTGACAGTGGAATATCACTGCATAGCCATGCAAATATCTTGAATAAGCACTTAAAAAATAAAAAAAAACCTGACGAACTTGCATAAAGTGAAAAAATATATCTTGGCCTTGGTCTAACAAGTGACCGCTGCTCAGCTTGAAGGCCTGCAGATTACGAGGTGACGTGTGGTCAGCACGACGAATCTTCACGGTAGTTATTATTGGCTCTCTACACCAGCGCCGCTATCTCTCCATCATATAGCTCCTCAACTCTAATCTAATCACCTCGAACCAGCCCTCAGATTCGGGTAAAAATTCCTGACCTGGCCGGGAATCGAACCCGGGGCTTCCGGGTAAGAGGCAGGCACGCTACTCCTACATCATGGGGCCGGCATTTATAAAATTAACAGTTATTTATAAATTGCATCTAAATTCACTACTGTGATTTCCAGAGCTAGGATTTTTTGATGACATGTAATCTTTTAATTGACAAAAATTAACTTGCATCGAAATTCTTATCATAGTTCCCACATTGTAGAAATGCTAATTACCGAGTAAATGGCCGTGCGGTTAGGGTCGCGCAGCTGTGAGCTTGCATTCGGGAGATAGTGGGTTCGAACCCCACTGTCGGCAGCCCTGAAGATGGTTTTCCGTGGTTTCCCATTTTCACACCAGGCAAATGCTGGGACTCTACCTTAATGAAGGCCACGGCCGCTACCTTCCCAATCTCCCACCCTTCCGTCGCCGAAAACCTTCGATGTGTTAGTGCGATGTCAAACAAATAGCAAAATGCTAATTTATTAGGTCATTTTTGTCATTTTTTTCCCATTTAGTATCATATAGGTCATTTTATAAAGTTGTAAGTCATTATGCGGTCATTTTGTGGAATTTATTGTCCGGCTCCATGGCTAAATGGTTAGCGTGCTGGCCTCTGGTCACAGGGGTCCCGGGTTCGATTCCCGGCAGGGTCGGGAAGTTTAACCATAATGGGTTCTGGGTTCATTCCGCTGGCACGGGGGCTGGGTGTATGACCCGCAGGTCGCCTACGGAGGTCAAATCAAAAAGACCTGGCGAGCCGAAGACTATTTTATACTTTTTGAGTCATTTTCTTACATGTTGAAGCATTTACGCGTGTGGTATTGGATTTCCAGGAGAGGCCAGTAATTATGTGCATCTTCGTCAAAGTACCTATCAAATTATATTAGGTATCCAAAATTTATGTCAGTATGACCATCCTACTTCTGACTAATCAGGCAGAGTGAAAGTTCCGTGCAAGTGTCACTCCGTGCAAGTGTCACCATCCTACTTCTGACTCATCAAGTAGAGTGAAAGGCTCCGTGCAAATGTCACTCCGTGCAAGTGTCACTCCGTGCAAGTGTTCCAACCCCAGTCACGTAGGTGGTGTACCGCGCCCACCCAAAATACAAGGAAAGGGCTAGGAGTGTGAAAGAAGCGGCCGTGGCCTTAATTAATGTACAGCACAAGCATTTGTCTGGTGTGAAAATGGGAAACCATTGAAAAACCATCTTCAGGGCTGCCGGCAGTGGGGTTCGAACCCACTATATCTCGAACGTAAGCTCAGAGCTGCGTTCCCCCATCCGTACGACCAACTCACTTAGATTTCTGGAATCTCATCATCGATGTATACGGCTGGCGTGTTATCCGGAAAGATAAGTTTTGAGCCGACGAATACACAGGGTCATCTTAAATGAGTCACATAGGCAGCAATAATAGTCGCCACTGTACAAAACGAGTGTCATATATCCACTTGTAATCACGTTTAGAAAACATAAACAGTAATAATAATAATATTAATAATAATAATAATAATAATAATAATAATAATAATAATAATAATAATAATAATAATAATAATAATAATAATAATAATAATGGCTTCACGTTCCACTAAGTATTTTCACGGTTTCCGGAGACGCTGAGGTGTCGGGATTATTTCCCACGGGAGTTCTTTCATGTGCCGCTAAATCTGTCTACAAGATGCTGACATATTTGAGTACCTTCAAGTATCAGGCTCGAACCTGCCAACTTGGGCTCAGAAAGCTAGGGTCTAAACCGGCAATGATAACATTTGGTCTACTTTACCCCAAAATCCCACCAGCGTTTATAGGCCTAAAATCTCGCTCATCCGCTTCGTACGAGAGAGGACATTTTCGGTCGTTCGGCAGAATTATACCAAATTTCAGGTCATTTGCACAAAACAATTAGTGAAATATACGTGCCCTCCTTCAAAACGTATGTTAGTAGAAGATTTAATATGAACAGTGAATTATTCTGTTACTTAACTGCACCTGAACACCGTCCTCTTTTATCACGCATTTAGTCCTGTTTTCATGGTTTTTGGGCTTTCATTTTTACTGGAGAGGAGCATCGCGAGTATACTGTAGTATCTGACAATATTTACATGTAAGAATTTTCAACCTTATCTATATCCATACAGCTTTAAAAGTCCCCTATTTACATTGATGAATACAGCGGAGTGAGCTTTTTGTCAAACAACTGCGATTTCAACGTGCTCCGCTCGCTACAGTAGACGGTGGCGCCGATGCTACATCTAGTGCATTATTTACTAACTCTATGGTTGATCTTGGCTTTCTAGACCGGAGCCACTAACACAGCACCAGATTGCTTCTTAACAATAATCACTTAGGTTGAGTGGACGCTACTGGAGTTAGAGAGGGCAAGTGGCATCGAGAAACGCACCGTCCACAGGATATTGCGTAATGAGCTGCAACTGCGCAAAATCGCATCGCAGTGGGTACCACATGCACTGACGGGAGTTCAAAGATGGGTGCGTTATGCAATATGCTCCGACCACCTTGCACGCTGGCAACAGGATGGCGTTCAATTCTTGTCACGAATAATCGCCATCGATGAATTTTGGGCCAGGGCATAAGAACCAGAAATGAAACGTCAGTCCGTGGAGTGGCGACATGCTGGATCACCAAGGTGGTAGAAGGTCCGTCAGAATCCTTCCCCAGTCAAATTGATGGTGATCGTCGCGTATGACGTCAGAGGTGTCATTGTTTGCCACTTTGTTCCACATGGCAGAACAGTGACCGCACAGTACTACAGGGACTTCCTGGTGCGACAGGTACGAGTTGGCGTTCGGGAGAAACGTCCGGATATTGTGGACAGTGCAATAATCATGCACGACAATGCAAAACCCCATAAAGCAGTGTGTGTAAGGCAGCTACTGCGACGTTGGTGATGGGAAGAATTGGAGTATCCACCGTACTCTCCCGACATTTCTCCCTGTGATTTTGATCACATTCGAAAGATTAAAGAACCACTACGTGGTAGGCGGTTTGCAACACGAGAGGACATTGCTAATGCTGTGCGCCAACAGGTGACCCGATTCAAATGCCTGAGGCAGATGGTATTCAGAGCCTCCCACATCGTTGGCAGCGTGTGGTGTCAATAGCAGGGGACTATTTTGAGAGTCTTTAAACCCAGGTTTGTTATGCCAACTTTATGTGTACTGTGTTGTCATTCTTTTGCAACGGGAAGGCCATATTGCCCTGTATACTACCGCAATAAATTAGTGTGTTACGATATTTCAGTGCTATTCATTGTCCACACATGTAGTTAACACCTTCTCCTTTCGTCTGTATATGTCACATTTTCCAATCGGACTACTATCTTCAAGAAAAAGAATAGTCGCCATAACTTTTGCTCCAACCCTCGTATTATTATTACTATTATTAGTAGCATGTGCATGATTACACTTTTGTCGAAACTCCATGTTGTTACTGAGAGTATGAAACACATAGGTGAACATGCATCTGCCTGTAAGCGGCTTGTCACTTCCGCGCTCTTTGATATTTCATCTGTTTTTCATTATTGCTACTCTTGATTTGATATCTCTCATTCAGTATAACATCAACGTATCAGGGTAGCATTTTAAAAAATTACAGCGAGATATAGGCCTATAGTAAAGAAAATGAATGACGGCATGATATTGTCTATTCCTCTTACGAGGGCTGTAAATACCGAGCAAGTGGATATGTGGTTTGTTCACGCGGGAGATTGTGGGTTCGAACCCCACCAACGCCAACCATGAAGATGGTTTTCTGTGGTTTCCCATTTTCACACCAGGAAAATGCTGGGGCTGTGCCTTATGTAAGGCCGTGGCCGCTTCCTTACCTCTCCTAGCCCTTTCCTCTCCCATCGTCGCCGTAAGAGCTATCTGTGTCGGTGCGACGTAAAGTAGACTGTAAAAAACAGAATAGTTGTAAATTAAGTAGTGGCAATATTGATAGAATACAATATTTAATGGATTAAGAAGTGCAATTGAATTACATTCCTTCAATGTAGTCACCCACAAAGTCTATTACCTTTTACCAAATATTGGGAAGCCGTTAGGAACCGTTGACAAGGCGTTCTCTGTTGGTGACAGCGACAGAGCGCCCTACTGAGCGTAGTACAGATGCTGCGTCAGGAGGAATTCCTTCAACTTCGTAAAATGGTCGAATTCACAAGGTTGGAGCGTGTTCCAAGACCTTCCAATGGCACCGTTGCGGTCTCACTGTGTAACCGTCCTATACGGTAATGCATTCTCGCCGCAGGCTTCACGTAATCCTCGATAACATTTTGATGCATTTTTGCCACGGGCAACCTCGATTTTAATCCACGAACGCTGATCACCTTTTGAAATCGACGCTTGTCACTTCAACGCCACACAGCAACAACACTCCCAACTTGATACCCGTCAAATGCACATTACACATGAACAATAGCACTACCTAACTTCTACCATATCCCATTTGCGCATGCCCGATCTCCCGCGAGTGTCTGGACTTCGTTGCTATAACTTTATTTGCTGCCCTCGTATTTAATATTTCATCAGATTAAATATTAATTATTATCAAAATATAATTAACCTCCCTCGTAAGTTATGGATATCTACAAAGAACATTTTATCTATAGGTTCAATTGTTAATGAGAAAAATGAACCTCTGAAGAACTTACACAATACTCATTCCTGTTTCAGCGACTGTGCAATGTTTTTTAAATTTTGTCCGAATGATCTCCGCAGTAACTCTCAGAGTTACTTATCGGCTCTTTGATATACACAGAACCACTACTGATTTTCCCTCATTTATCTCCGTATCGGGAAAAGGTATAAAACAAGAAAAGATATATTGTAAACAAATGTTGTTATCAATGTTTATGTAGGACTAATCGTAAGAGTGATACATAGTTTCATACTTCGATCTCCATCTGAAGCTCCCTAACTGATGATTTTTTTAAACAAATAACTAAGACACTCGCCCTTATCCTAAACTTAAATCCCAATTTCATGAAAATATACCAATGCATTTCTCCGTGATTCTGTTATATACAAAGAGACAATCAAACATAAATTAAAGTCAACCAAACATGCGTCATCATATGTCCTATTTGATATAAAAACGAATTTTCAGCTTAATATTGAAAGACATAAAATGAATTTTTTTATTTGTATAGAATGTTATGAATAATATTTCATTTCTGGGAAACAGGTTCATGTTTCATAGTCCTTCGCTAAATTTTACAGCATCAATTCATAATACTTAACTGGGCTTGTGTTACTACAGCGAACGGGACACCTGGATCGTACATCACACGCTATGTAGGCCAGCAATTACACGTTAATGGGTGTGTAAGCCTCCAAGCTGTGAGGACGCGGGAGGAAATATGAAACTTCCACAAACATTCTTCGAGCGAGAGCGTACAATTCTGGAGTTCACGGACGCTTGGCGTCCTTGGCCTCTCGCTTGCATTTTTTAAAGTGATGGACCGACGCCGATGACCCACATATGCATTACCTGTATTGCAACAAACCGTGACCTGATTTCTCATCCACAGAATATCTATTCTTCGTCGCGTCCACTCTCTATATACGGACAATTCGAACTGCTGTATATCCAACTTCAACTGTGACCCACTTTTGTTTGTATTGCAGAACGCGCCACAATGCGCTGTCTGAGACATCAAACACATGTTGAGTACACAAATAATTTAGGTCACAGAGAGAAATAATTATTTTTCTTTATTACCACTCTGACCCTGAGACTTTCCCTCTGTGTGTCGGGCTGTCGGTCGTGATGAATGACGCAAGGGTATATGAATTCATAAAAATAGTGAAACGTTGTTATATATTAGAGGTTCATAGTTATTTTAAGTGGAAATGCCACTTTATTATCCGCCCTTAACATTAGCTGGGGAGTTATCTGGCGTCTACTTTCCTGCTCCATATATAATAATAATAATAATAATAATAATAATAATAATAATAATAATAATAATAATAATAATAATAATAATTATAATTATAATACACAACAAGAAATCCATCTCAAGGAATACCAAAATAAGACATTAGAATACTGTAGTAAAAACAGAATATCTGTACGCCAGCGATTGCCTCCCGATGTATTACAAATTGGAGAAGCTGGAGATCCTAGAAAGAAAAATAATACCGAATATCTTGCCAGCAATCCAGAGTGAAACCGGCTGGAAAATTCGGAACAACAATGGAGTCTACAAAAATGTGTAGAAAATTTCGGAGATCATGAAAAAGAGGAGGTTATTTGTACAGAATGTACAAAACCAGACTAACCAAAACGTTATTAGACTACTTGTGGAACAAGAAGAAAACGACGGGATGGATTAAGGAAGTTAGTTAAGATCTAGAGAAACCCAACATCCAGGAAGTTCAGATGTTAGCCAGGAAAATATTTCGGACCGTGATTCAAAATTTGGAAGGGTTTCAAATAGAGAGAACTGCAAATATGGGAAGAGTCTGGATGAACAGAAGAAACAGCTCTCATATGAAGGAAGAGGAAACTTCGGACAAAGAAAAAATGAAACTGTAGCACGATCCTCAGTGGTCAATTCGCAAATTTAAAAAAAAAGTAAAGCTCCTAGGCTGAATGCACAGAGTAGTGCCTTCAGTTCAGAGAGCCCTGGGTTCGATTCCCGACTTCCAACCTGGTTAATTCTTAGTGCTCGGGGTATAGCTGGTCCGTTTCGTCGTAATACACCCCTTCATTTACTTACAACACAACACACTAAAAACCAGCACAGAAGCACGCAATAGTAAATACATTCTTGCACGTAAGTTTGGCGTCGGGAAAGCTTGATTTAATCCACTCATAGCGCCGAACGCAAGTAGCTTTGAAAATGTTAATAACAATAATATTAATAATAATAATAATAATAATGTCAATGGTTTTACGCCTCACTAGCTACTTTTTCGATTCTTGGAGACGACCAGGTATCTAAACTTTGTCCAGCAGGAGTTCTTTCCCGTGCCAATAATTCTATCAACACATGGCTGGAGTATTTGAGCACCTAAACATACCACAGGACTGAGCCAGGATCGAATCTGCCAAATGAGCTCACAAGGCCAGAGCTCTCTCACCTGAACTACTCATCCCGGCCTTACTACTACTGTACTACTACTACTACTACTACTACTACTACTACTACTATTACAATAATTACCATAAATAATAGCCAGTTCCTTCGTCCAGACTAAAACATCTGAAAGACTTGAAGTTGTAAGTTTGCATATAGGAAATCTAATCCGCAAGAACTTTTACTTGGCTTGAATATATTATTACCGATACCGTCTAAAGGTTGTTGAAGAAATCTTTTCATTGTTTTCAAAGAGTTAGTGCTTTATGTTTATTGATTATTTTTCAAGAAAACTTCCCAGAGAGTTCGGAACCAATGGGTCACCAGGGAAGAGCAATACAAGAAGAGAGGAGATCAGAAAATGATCGAAGAGTTCTCAAAGACTAGAAAACTTAGGAAGTAGCAATTTTGCATGGATTTAGTCCGTAACTTTTAAAAGTTGCAGTAATGACTGGTGACTGAAAATTCCAACGGCGATCCCAACAAGAGGAGTTTTCCGAAGTAATCTCCAAAAAATGTCCTTTATAATATAAGACAGGATCACATTTTCTAAAAGGAGCCTGATGTAGCTGAGAGGTAGTGACGCCAGTTTAAGCACGGCTCTGCTGGCTCGACACACGTTCTGCGTAAATTCTGTAACACGTCTCATTTCATCAGCCATCAACCAGGCTCCATTTCACTTCTTCTTTTAAAGTGAACATTTCGAATGTGAGTCTATTTCACTGCTGCTGCTGATCCCCTTCATTAAGGGCGTTTCACTTGTCTCAGGGTGCTGACTGGGCTTACAGACATAAATGAATAAAGCAATTGATATTTCATCCAGTAATAGGCTATTATTCATTATTCTTTCATCACCCCGTCCGACTCATTGGCTGAATGGTCAGCGTACTGACCTTCGGTTCAGAGGGTCCCGAGTTCGATTCCCGGCCAGGTCGGGGATTTTAACCTTCATTGGTTAATTCCAATGGCTCGGGGGCTGGGTATTTGTGCTGTCCCCAACATCCCTGCAACTCGCACACCACATATAACACTATCCTCCACCATAATAACACGCGGTTACCTACGCATGGCAGATGCCTCCCACCCTCATCGGAGGGTCTGCCTTACAAGGGCTGCACTCGGCTAGAAATAGCCACACGAAATTATTATTTTTCATCACCCCTCTGTGGGCTACGTTTGTACAACCTACCCCTCCTTGTATCACGCAGACTAATGCCATTTCCTTTTGCACTTTCACCAAAGATCCTTAAGCCTTTGGATTCTCCTTTTTCGCTCTTCCGCCGCGCCGAGGTGTTCCATGGCTTGGCCAGTAGCTTTACGGGTGCATCCCTAACTCCCGCAATTTGTTCCCTAATTATTTTTTTTTTTAAATTTTTTTTTTGTATCTCTTCCTCCTTAACACCCAATTCTTCTAAGTCCTTGTGCGCCTGTGTAAGCCACCCAGGTTGTGTCTTCCACTTTACTTGTGCAAAGTGTACTCTGCTGGTCAAGATTTCATGATTCATCCTTTTAATGCGTCCCTAAAAGGTCTGTCTCCTTCCCCTCATCCTCGTCGTAATACTTTCAATGGTTTTATTGTGTTCCTGGTTCGCTCCCAACCGGAAAATATGTTGATCATTTAGCGACTTCTTTGGACCCATGATTTTTCTAAGGGATTTTCTTTATCTCTTTTAAAGGCCCGAATCTGCCGCCCTTGTCAGTATTTCTGCGTCATAAAGACACTCCGTTCTGAACACTGCGCATTATTATTTTATTTTGGATTTAATAAAGATTGACTTGGACTTACAAGTGTCATAGCATAGTCTGAAAGCCATCACGATCCTCCTCACGATCTCTTTTTTCATTTCCATTGGGAGTGAGAAATCTCGCAGGTTTTAGAATTTATGGATGCGATCGATGTTCCTAAATTGAGTTACAATTCTGTCCATGTTATATGCTTTATCTGTGTTTATGAATGCTGTTTCATTTTCAAAAGCAATTCTTAACCCTGTTTTGGCCACAACATTTTGTAGTTCATCCATTTGATTATCGCTGTGTGGAGGTTGTCTGTAAACCCTGTCTGAGTTCTATTTTCAGTCATTTTGGATCTCCATTCCCTGAGACCTTTCCCAGAATGAATCCAAAGAGGAGTGAAGAAAGGCTGTCTCCTCCCTTCAGGTCTATTTTTATCTCAAATGGATTGCAGAGTTCACCCATAAATTTAACTTCGGAAAAAGTGTCTGTGAGGTTTTGTCTAATTATAGCCAAGGAGTTTTCATTAGGTGCTAACTGCCGGAGAGCTTTCAAGAGAACTCTACGATCTACGGAATCATACGCCTTCTACACATATAAAAGGTATAGATTGTCCTCTTCTGGTTTCTAATTGATCGTATTATTATTATTATTATTATTATTATTATTATTATTATTATTATTATTATTATTATTATTATTATATTTCGTTTCCATCTTGCATCTACCGTATTTAATAACTTTTTACTATTTATTATTCGACTGATTTACACATTTTCTTTCAATCCTGGTACTTTTTGTAATCATACTAATAATTAATTAAAGTCAATACCACGTACTTAGAATATCGTCATTATCATCAAAACCTTTTTGCAGTCAGGCTCAATGGGTTGTTTGTCAACAAAACAGTCATGATCTGAATCCCGTTCAAAGTGTGTGGGTTTTCCTCGAAAGAGAATGTGACTTTTATGTGGTTTAGATTGCACTTAAAACTGGGGCCATGTGACTGACAACGATCAGTAGTCACATTGAACTAAGTTACAATGAAGTTAGGCTGAAGTTATCATCTGAGCTGTCTGGATAATGAAAGAGACATGCATACTTTCATTCATAAGCAATAGTTACACAATCAAGAGTTATTTCCACCAATTCGTTGAGAGCGCTTTTGCTGTAGCAGTCGTAAGTACGTCAAGTCTAGTCTGTACGATAGGCCTAGAATATATTAGTGTTTCTGGCGTCTAGCCGGTGTGATCATCAAGTGGATAGTTCAATTCAGAGGTCTTTCAATTCGTCGTCTCGCTGAAATCCATTCTCTTGTTATACAATATTCATGTCAGAATTGGTTCCTATCTTGTTGTCGACAGTAACTGGCATGTTTATCTCGGGAATTTCTTCGCAAATTACTTTGAAAGTTTTCTTCTTTATAACGTACTCACTTGAATAGCAAATATAACTCGGATAGAACGAGACGTACGATCACTTTTTTTTTCCTTTTACAATTTGCTTTGCGCCGCACCGACACAGATAGATCATATGGTGACGATGGGAGAGGAAAGGGCTAGGAGTGGGAAGGAAACGACCGCGGCCTTAATTAAGGTACAGACCAAGGATTTGCCTGGTATGAAAATGGGAAACAACGGAAGACCATCTTCAGGGCTGCCGACAGTGGGGTTTGAACCCACTATCTCCCGAATGCAAGCTGATAGCTACGTAACCTAAACCTCGCGTTAAATTATACTCTGTAGAATATTCGAATTGTTCTTCCGCATCTTACGGATCACAAGATAGTGGGTTCAAACCCGTCAGAGGTAGTCGGATTTTTGAAGGACGGAAAATAAGTTCATTCGACACTCCATGTCGTACGATGTCTGCATGTAAGAGATCACTGATGACATGTTTGGTGTTCACACGACAAAATTAATTAAAATCTCAGCCATAGATGCCCAAGAGAGCTTCGGTTTATTCGGCCTGCCATCTAGTAGGCCTAGAGTAAAACGGAACGTCGCAATTGACGAGCAGACAGCCAGATGGCGTCAAATTGAAATGTCTGCACACGGTAACTGAGGACATACGATTATCATTATTATTATTGTTACGGAAATTTGTGGACTTGCAGAGGTGAAAGAAGGTGCGGGGGTGAACAGGTCTCAGGCTACGAAATTAAAATTAATTTAAAATTTAACAAGGTTATATTTTCTTTGCAAAATCAGGAAATAACAAGCATGGCAGGTACAGAGTAGCAAGGTAACAAATTACAATTACAGTATTTACAGGATTTGGGCTTCGAGCCCCGAACTCACAATTCTTGGGCTATTAGCCCAACTTTACCCCAAAACAAGATTTAACAGAGGGGCAGAAAACCCCATTCATGCCCAGGAGCACTTGCTCTAAATTACACAGAAAAGCCTCCTCGAGGCATACATACTCAATTTTCAAGAAAGAGCCACTCGCTCTCAACTTTAAGCCTATCAAAGGCCACACCAAACTCCACCTTCAAGTTGTCCTCTAAGGACATAGACACCGGGGTAATATACCCAACCTACTGAGGTCTATTAAATGAGAAAAAGGTTAATTACATGACCTCCAAAACAACAATTTGAGAGGAGGCGATCTGCACTCCCAATACCTTTTGTTTAAAACCTAAGCTGGCTCTAGGCAGCTAATGCAAGGGCTAATCCCATACTAAAGAGGTGACTTTAGAAGGAAACAATTTACATTACGTTAAGGAAGAAAGTAGTGAAAATAAGTTCACCTCAAAACAATATGAGTGGGAGCTCGAGAGGGTTAAGCACTCTCTATCCCAATATGTAGCTTTAAAAGAGAATAGATGCTAAGAGTCTTTACATTTTAGGGAAAGTTACATGGTAGAAACGCTTCGGACCCGCCCCGAGAGTTAAACTGCTGAGCTAGCAAGAAAAGAAGTTATTAAGCGGCCGTGTTGAACTGCTGCCCGAAGAAAGAGGCGCTTCCCGCCCCCTGCTATGTACTTTACACACTGAAAGATGTTACTGAAGTGGCCCGGAGACCCTAAAATCAGCAGTTTATATATTCTCGCGGAAAGTTCGAGATGTTTGAGGAATGAGAACACCCTCCCACAAAAACTTTATTGGCTAGGGTTAAGCAATATATCCCCTCTGGGGAAGATACACCTGATTGGTTATAAATTAATTAAAGAAACTCGGGATTGGCTAAATTCAAAACAAGGGGAAAGAAAGGGTTATACAGCCAACTTAAACAATTACAGAAAGAAATTTAACAAGAAACAAACTTTTGAAATAAAAATTTCTCCAAAAAAACAGTTCTTTCACTTCGCACTAGGGTGCACTATTGTAGTTCTTCAGTAGTGTCCTCTAGAAGAGAAAGTTCACACTTCTTACTACCGGTAAAACAAAAATACATCGAAAACGACCCAGTTCAGAAACTTCAAAATTTCCAAGTAGTGACATCTTCTGAGAAACTTGAAAATTAATACAGTAGATAAAGTTCCGACTTCCTCCAGCAGAGGAGTTTCAACTGGCGCAATGTCTGAATTAGCGGCGTGGAGGTGTACCGCCCAGTACAATTATTATTAATATTATCATTATTATTATTATTTTTATTATTATTATTTCTATACTAAGATATAGAGACAGACTGTGAGTGTTTTGTATAAATGGGTAATCTCAGAAACTACCGAACCTATTTTGAAATTTCTTTCACCATTTGAAGGTAATATAATTCTGGATAGCATATGATATGTATCATACCGGAAAATGAAGGTGTTCCCGTGAAAACTGCGATTTTGGCCCTTTGGCACATTAGCATAGACTAAAACAGGCAAAATAACGAATTTGTCGTACAAGATTAAGACAAAGGTCATTTTAAGCCTCACGACGCAAAGAACAAAATTCTGTAGGTCGCTATGGGACCAGCTGTTTTCGAGATGTTCTCATCACACTCCCTCGCCGTAGAAATGGGATGAAGAAATAACCCTACTTTCGGTAGCCCTGAAGATGGTTTTCCGTGGTTTCCCATTTTCACACCAGACAAATACCAGGGCCACCGAGCTCGATAGCTGCAGTAGCTTAAGTGCGGCCAGTATCCAGTAATCGGGAGGTCGTTGGTTCGAGCCCCACTGTCGGCAGCCCTGAAGATGGTTTTCCGTGGTTTCCCATTTTCACACCAGGCAAATGCCGGGGCTGTACCTTAATTAAGGTCACGGCCACTTCCTTCCACTTCCTAGGCCTTTCCCATCCCATCGTCGCCATAAGACATATCTGTGTCGGTGCGAAGTAAACCAAATAGCAAAAAAAAAGAAAAATAATAATAATACCAGGGCCATACCTTAATTAAGGCCACGGCTGCTTCCTTCCCAGTCCTAGTCCTTTCCTATCCCATCGTCGCCATAAGACCTATCTGTGCCGGTGCGACGTAAAGCAAATTCTAATAAAAAGAAGGAAATAACCGGCCGTAACCATGGCAACGTCAGCTGAAGGGTTTGTGTTCGAAATAGGCACGTGCGTGAGTGTAGTGGTGGTGGTGGAGGAAGTACAACTAGGCAACCATCCTCTATAAAACACTAATCAGAGGGAAAAAAAGAAGGGACTCGACACTTCGAAAAATGAAGATATCGGCCAAAGGAAGATAAGGGCCATGAAGGACGTGAAAATGAAAGACTCCCTAGCGCTCGCAAACCTAATAGCATTGGGGTCGGAAAAGAACAAGAGTTGACCAAGAGAGGTCGTGTAGGATAGATGAAAGTGAGGAGCCAGGCACAAGTAAGTGGAAGCAAGGCCAGGACTCAGCTAAAGGTCCCGTGGTCGCCAACCCACGTTCCAAAGTTCAGAGCCCCTGGGGCCCCTTTTAGTCGCCCCTTACTACAGGCAGGGGATACCGTGGGTGTTATTCTACTGCCCCCCACCCACAGAGGGAGTGCGTGAGTGTGGGCAAAGCCAAAGACAAATTCTGTTTATAAACTCATAGCTAGCGTTAGTCTGCGAGATACTTATTGTTTCTGGATCTACATTTCCATACTTTTATTAGCATGACGGTTGTAAAGAGCACCAAAGTGTTTTCGCTATAAGACCGATTTTCAACTAGCATTAATATGCCGAGATACTTATGGTTATTAGATCCACATTTCCATACCCTTATTAGCGTAAAGGTTTTGAATTATACCAAAGTGTTGTTTCGCTATTTACAAGAAATTCAGCTTAAATATTTTAAAACTCATAGACAGAGATAATCTGCCGAGTTACCCGTAGGGTGACTGGATACGCATTTCTATAATTTTATCACGATAATGATTGTGAATAGCACCAAAGTGTTTCCTTCGCTATTTGCAAGAGATTCTGTTTGGGCTTAAATATTTTTAACTCGTAGGCAGCGTTAATCTGGCGAGATACTTATGGTTACTTGATCCATATTTCCATACTCATATCACAATAATGATTGCGAGTAGCACCAAAGTGTTGCTTTCACTATTAACAAGGCCGAGAAATAGAATAATATCGTCTACAAAATCTGGTCGTACCAATATGTAGGCCTAATATCAAACATCAACTCAGTCAAAAGACAATAAAATGCATAAATTACTTCTGTAGAAGTATTAATGTATATAAAGGAGCTTTATTGTGTGTTGTCGTAGTTCATTGCCTTTATAAAAAATGTCCAGCAGTTGTCTCATTTACAAAAATACGATCAGACGTACTTCTATGTGCAGATGTCTCGTTTACAGCATTACGCTCAGTCGTGTTTTATCACGGCTTCATACTGCTCATTAACTAACTTTCATTTGTCATACACATTAATGTATGAATAGAAGCTTTATTCTGCGTTGTCGCAACTCATTGCCTCAGCCTGTTTTGATTATCTTCTCTCTATCAGATCATTTCTATTTTAATTATTTATATATGGCCTTGAGACCTATCATTTTGAAGTCTGTACAATATAATTTAACAAGATATATGCTATTTTATCAGGCGAGGAATTTCAGATAATTTGGAGGCTTTGTAATCGTTAGGCAAATTTTAGCGATATTTCTTGGAAATATAATGCTCTTTCGGGGACCACATTACATGATATCTATACGCCGGGCAATCACCCCTTATATATATTCCAATGAAATGAAATGTCGTATGGCTTTTAGTGCCGGGATATCCCAGGACGGGTTCGGCTCGCCAGATGCAGGTCTTTCTATTTGACTCCTGTAGGCGACCTGCGCGTCGTGATGAGGATGAAATGATGATGAAGACGACACATACATCCAGCCCCCGTGTCGTATGAATTAACCAATTAAGGTTAAAATCGCCAAACCGGCTGGGAATCGAACCCGGGTCCCTCTGAACCGAAGGCCAGTACGCTGACCGTTCAACCAATGAGTCGGACATTCCAATAATAAAACATTAATATTAATTTTAAAACCTTTTCCTTTGAATTTGTACTTACGCAGACACGTGACACAAACTGCTTTTTCTGCATTAATATTGCCGTCATATTGGTTTTCTGTCCATTAGCGGATCCTTTAAGACTTTGTAAAAACTACAGAGACAGTATTTGTGTGGATGTAAAACGACAGGTGAAGAGTGAGCATCTGCCAGTATAATGAAAACTGCCCAAATCGATTGTGATGGCAGATGGCAAGGAGACCTCTCATCATGATTAAAACTCCCTAACTCGATTGTGACAGGTAAGTGGGAAAAGAGATCAGCCATTACAATGAAAATTCCCTAACCCGGTCTCCATATGAGAAAGCACGAATGGCGACTTCTCCGTCGTGTTTCTGAGATAATGCTAAGAGCTAAGCAAGTTAATGAAATCTTACTCAGAATGTGTACACTATTTTATCTAGAATTCTACTTACATACATACATACATACATACATACATACATACATACATACATACATACATACATACATACATACATACATACATACATACATACATACATATTTATTGAAGAGCATTACAGGCTTTCGGCCCAAATTCATGTGCCCGTTACAAAAAGAAAAAATAAGACATGTGAATTAAATCTACCATTTGGACGCAAAATAAAAATAAACTAGGTCTACAATGTGGACGCTCACATGGGTGGAAAATCGGGCCACAAGCAAGCGCCACCCTTATAACTACCTTAATGAACGGCCGTGCCGTCCCCCCCCCCCCCCTGGTGGGGTGAAAACGGAGCCGAACTCCCTGGAACGGCACGTCCGGCCTTCTACACAGTTGACAAAGCTATATCCTCACCTGCGCGTTGGAATCCGACACCTCAGGCGTCCCGTCTCTCGCACTCTCTCACGACCTCCATCTATTCACCTTTGTCAACAACCTTTGGGGTAGGCCCGACCGATCCCTCCCTCCTGTGTCATTCCCTCCCTCCCCCTCTTCCTAATTAAACAGGCTACTCTGTGGACGCTCACATGGGTGCAAACCAATCCTCATGTGAGCGCCCCCACTATGACTAACTTATTCTAAACTCCTCTACCTTAATTCTTACACACACTTATTTACTCATGACCTTCAGACCTTCCGTATATTATTCACTCCTCATATTAACAACATTTCATCCTCAGCAGAACACTGCATTCCAGCTCCGCTTATTTAGCATTCTGTTATCCGCAGCGCATGTCATTCTTGGTTCCTAATGCCGTATTCACCTACTGACTTAGCAATTCTAAATATTACTTATGCACCAACCTATTTCCAAGTACAATCCAGATCACTTGCGAGTTAACAATTTAGTCATATATTTTTATCTAACTTACTTACTACTACTAATTCAATTATACGTTCATGTCTTGCCATATCATTATAAACATGGCTTGTCTTTTTCACTTGCACCTTCCAAATTACAATATCTTGCTACTTCCCTACTCATATTTACACTTCACACACCTTTCACATTCACTATGTAACTCCACGTTTAACAATCAGATATAACAGAACCTACTGACTTTTTGTCTTCAACTTAACTAACTTTCACTCACACTCCACATATATTTGTAACCATACTTTTCCTGCTTAGCCACGTTAATAAACTCTACACGAACAAAAATTTTACTTACCACTCATACACACTTCTCCAATTCATTCTCACTTTACTCCCTTAACTCTTAAAACTTTCCTTCTATGCACTTTCCTCTCTTAACTTTATTTCACAAACTCTCCTTACCCCATATAAATACCCGTTTAATTCAACTCCGTTCTCGCATTCTTTGATAATCCACCCTACGATTTTTTGCTCATCCTCTTTTCTAATAATTCTCGATTATTGGCAATCAAAAGTGTATTTCTTACCTTTTCCGTATCTTTATAATTACCTATTAAGTGTAGATCATTGCCTGACATCCCCCATAATACACATAATATCTTATCTTTACCTTTGTCCATCCCTTATTCTTGTATAGCCCTATCAGACACCATTGTAATCCTCCTCTGTTTAACCTCTACATCCCTAATATTATAATCCTGCCACGTCCATTACTTCATTAAAAACACTAAGCGATCTTCTGTTCCTGAACTCTTCTAATAATTTCTGCATTTGTATATCTCTAAACCTGCTCGAAAGTACCCCCTAATCCCTAGCTTCTTTCTTCTTCCAAACCTCTTCCCACATGTACCCCAATCCCACCCTCTGCAAGTTTAGTTTAATTTTTTCTAGCCAACATCCCTTATATATGATTTTTGTTTTGTTGTTTGTACAACGCCTGAAGCCCCATCCCTATCAAATATTTGACTAATCTTCTCACACACTCAACCTCTATTTCTTCCCCGCACACTAATTCCACCCCACCATTCGCTGTGCACTGAGAGAGCCCCATCATTGCCTTACCAAATTTATTAATAATTTGTCTTAAGTATACTTTCTTTTCCTCCAGCCCCATACTTTAGCCCCATACATTACCCTACCGAATACTACCGATCTTAAGACTAACCTGTACGTTTTATAGCTAATTCCCGGGAATTTGTCCACTAAAATGTTGACTGAGGCTACGGCTACCAACCCCTTACTCCTCGCTCCTTTGATTTGATTCTCCCATGTCCCTTTTCTGTTTAAAATCACTCCTAGGTATTCTAACTTATTTACCTGTTCCAAACTTTCTCCCTGTAACATCCAAATCATTTATTTTTTTCTACCTTTATGTTTCTGCGTTACTAACACTTTAAATTTGTTCTCGTTAATTTTCAAGGCCCATTCCTTAGCATATTCTGACACTGCATTTAAACTTTGCTGCATCCCACCTGCGGTTAATGTCAGCAAAATTATATCGTCTACAAAAACCAATCCCGGTATCTCCAACCATTTATTCCCGCCGTGTCCATGCAAAATATCATTGATAAAATAAACAATATCGGGGATAATTTGCATCCTTGTTTTAAACCCACCTTAGACTGTAAGGGCCTACTCAATCTGTTTTCTTCCAGTTTAACACAGTACCTGACCTCCTTATATATCCCCTCCACTGCACGTATCATCTTCCCCGAAACCCCCATCCTACCCATTTTTTATATTAACGCACTTCTATTTACCTTATCAAACGCCTTTTCAAAATCAGTTGCCACCACAAAAACTTTGCCTCTTCCCATACACATGTATTTCTCTAAAATATTCATTATCATTTTAATGTCTACCGTACTTTTTCTTTTTCTAAAGCCCCTTGGTAATGTGACAAAACCCAGTGCTTTTCCGCCCAGTCACTTAATCTATTACGTAAAACTCCTGTATAAATTTTACTTAGGGTATCAGATGGAGATATACCACTATAATTATTCGGGATGTTTTTGTTACATTTCTTGTTGTATATTGGACAGACAATTCCTGTTTCCAATTCTTTAGGGTACTTAACCCATCAAAAATCTTGTTAAATAATTGCACTATGCCATCTCTCATCGCTCCAATTTTTCCTACTTCTTTCCAGACCTATTGTTGATACCATTGCATCCTCCCCCTGACCTACCCCTGATTTTACCTATCACTCTCAAGACTTTTTCTTTTGAAGTTTCTTTGTCCAGTTCGAATATTGATAACCCACTATCTCTCCAGATAACTTCTTCTCCCTTCTCTCTATACCATTCCTCCCCCTCCCCCGAGTAGTTCACTAAAGTAGCTCAACCTCAACACTTTGTTTCTCAAATCTCCTTCCACCCTTAACTATTATGTTTATTCTCTTCCGAATTTTTTCCATTTTATTCGTACTACACTCTTTATTTATCGCTTCAGTTTGCTCTTTCATCCGTGACTTTTTTCTCTCACTGATTTTCCTTTCGTGTCCTTTCCTTAAATTACAGAAAACTTCTCCTTCTATACTCCCACCTATTTTTCTATACTCTCCTAACGCACCCATAACCCTATTTTGCATTTCCTCACACTCTTTAGTGTACCAGTCTTTCCTCTCTCTCTTTTTTTCTCCTCCTGCCTCTGTCAGTCTGTGCTATCCACTTAATTGGGTGTAAAATCAGTTCCAAAGCTCTATCTATATTGTTTTCCTCCAACGCAACCTCCCATCCATACCTTACTAATTGTAACTCTTATTTTATTATCTTATCCGATTCCCGTTCTGCTTTCTCTGTCCCTTTATATTTAATATACCCTCTACCTAGTTCATCATTCTTCTTAACCCATCTCTTTTTATGCCTTTCCTCCCTCTTTTTAACAACACCCACACTGGAAAATGATTTCATTCAATCCAATCTACTACCTCCATCCTTAAAATTTCCTCTAACATGTCTTCTGAGCCTATTACTATATCAATCACGCTTCCTGCCTGCCCTGTAACATAAGTCAGCTTCCCAATCCTGTCGCACTCCTTCCATCCATTTAGAATATATAAATTCCCCGCTGCATACATTTCTAAGAGTTTATCTCCATAACTGTTTATGCCTTTATCTTCACTTCTTCTACTTTTCCTCATTACCCCTCCTTCTTCTCTAATGTGCATTGGGCTGTGCTCCCCTATTCTCGCATTCCAGTCTCCAAATAACAACATACCATCTTCTTCTGCAAACTTACCCCTTATCATACTAATATCCATCAATAACTCTTCAAAAAGTGTTTATTTGTGTATAACGAACTCCTAGGGTGGCAAAATGTAAAAGCTAAACTTACTTTCTTAACCCGCCCTTCTTCCCTTTCCATATTAAATCTAATCTATATCACTTCTTGCATGTCTGTATCAACATCCTCTACTCTTCTACTAATTTCTTCCTTTATTAGAACCAATATTCCTCCGGAGGTTCGTCCCTTATTCCTCTCCTTTCTATTTATATTTAACCACAAAACCTTCCCATGTTATCTCCTTCCCTATTTCAAGTCATGTCTCCAAGAGTGCCACAGTATCGTAACTTCCCACTCCTTCTTTAACCTTTTTATTGCCTAATTTACCTAATAGCTTTTCAATATTCACTAATCCTATTTTCCAATTTTGTTATAACTTACCCTTCCCCCTTCCAGATTACCACCCCTATTCTTACTTCTTGTTACCATAACCCTCTCACTCTCTGACTCCATTTCTCCTTTCCTTAACATTTTTTGTCGTTCTCTTCCCTCGTTATCTTGAAAACCTTTATACCTTTTAGTCTTTTAGTCTCATACTTCTTCCTTTGTTCAAAGCTGCTTTTTCCTTTCTGTTCGTCACCATCTCAACTCCTTTTATGGTTCCCTTGTCCACTACACTCTGCTCTTAACGGTTCTTGAGACTCTTCCTCGCTCACCTCTTCCCGACTCACTTCTTCCAAATTCGCTCTGCGCTGCCCACTTCCTCTTGGGTTGTTCTCCTCACTTACCTCCACTCGATCCATAATTCGTTCTGCGATCTTCCTTCCATCTTGCAATGCCATCACTTCCACCTCCGTTCTGTCATGACCGTCCATCGCTTTCAATTTTGCCACCGACAACTCCCTAAACCATTTTCCACTTGACACCACTAGTCTCTGCCCCTTATGTGTGATTTCAGCCGTTGTTGTCTCGCCCTCCAATGATGTTTCTTCAAAGTTTTCATATTTTCACTTCCTTCTTTCCCCATATCCCTCTTTACGCGGAATTTCTGTCCTTGTAAGTTGTTGGCGTTTCTTAACACTATTTCTGTCATTAAACAATAACTTTACTCGAATTGGTCTGGCCCTTTAGCTTTACCCACTCTTTCCACATCGTCTATATCCACTAAATTTTATCTTCATATTGCTCTGTATGACCTCCAACACCTCACAAATTATGTCTACCTTGCCTTCCTTCTCTTCTTCTTGAACGCCATATACAAATATGGATTTCTTAATCCCCTCCTGGTTGCACACTTCTGCTTCCTTCTTCATCTTCAACAACTCCTCTTCTAGATATTTTACTTTCCCTCTTCACAGCTCTACTTCTTTCTAATTACTACACGTTCTGTTCATCGATTCTTCCGTCTTTGCTTCTATCCATTTCTTCATGTTCCCTATCTCCTTTGATTGCTCTTTCATCATGTACTTTATTTCTTTCATCTGGTCCCAAGGGCAGGTTTCTTGTATGGCTTCCCTCCTTGATTGCCGCCAAATCTTCCCAGCTGATGTTGCCACTGGTATTCGGGCCGGGGTTTATCCCCCCCCCCCAATGACCAAAAGCACAGCTATCACTACTGCTACCAGTACCGCCTCACCCATCTTTCCCAGCTCTTCTTTTTTCTCCAAACCATTCTTGGAATTCTTCCCCTGTTTCCACTGCCACCTCCAAATCGCGGCCCGTTACTGTTCCACTCCTGCCAAATTTCACGGAACGCACTACACAACACGTCTACACTCACCGCTTGTTCAAGCTAGACTGAGAATTATGTATACAATGTAGAATTTCTTAGCGAAGCAAGGGTAGATCAGGTAGTATATTATGTATTATTATTCACAGAAATATTCAATAATTGTCGAGTACATCTCACGTTGATTAATGTGTAATAATGTAGCCTAATACTGTGTACATTACACGAACCTTCTCGTGATACCTGAGCTCCCTCATGCAGCAACGGTAGACCTCGGTTATCTTTGAGATTCGTATTGGCAACACTTGTCACACAAACTATGAATCGCCGTGAGACATATGGTGTTACGTACTAGTACTGTTGTTGTCTACAAGGCAAAGTCAACATATAGAATTCATGCTAGGAACAAGATTCGGCATCGTGAAATGTTGTATAATGTTATATAATGTGTGTGATACAGTTGTTGGCTCTTGTTAATAGAGGTTTAGAAAATTCCTATCGATCAATCTTACTGTCGATTCAGTTCAGATTTCATTTCCATTCAATTGGCAGTTTAACCGGAACCGGGCGAGCTCCCTCCTTACTCCTCACCCCCTTAAAACTTGATGTCAAGAAAAGGTTCGCGTACTGTACCTCGAACAGAATATCGTTCTATTTCATTTGTCTCGTCACTTAAAGGTGCCTCGTTCCTTTTTTTTTCGAACCGAACCACCCAATGTACTAATAATTTAGAAACATTTATATTTTTATAGTACTAATTTACATAATAGTATTAGCACCGTCATATTCTTGGAATTAAAGTTAGTAAGACATTTTTCCTTAATACTGTATATTCATTGGCAAAATGTTCATAACCTAGCGAGTTGGCCGTGCGGTTAGCGGCGCGCGGCTGTGAGCTTGCATCCGGTAGATAGTGGGTTCGAATTCCACTGTCGGTCGCCCTGAAGATGGTTTTCCGTGGTTTCCCATTTTCACACCAGGAAAATAATGAGACTCTACCTTAATTAAGACCACGCCCGCTTCCTTCCAACTTCAAGACCTTTCCTATCCCATCGTCGCCATAAGACCTATCTGTGTCGGTGCGACGTAAAGCCCCTAGCAAAAAAAGAAAACTGCATCGAGTTACGAAACTTGGAGAACAAGTTTCAAAATTCAGCTCCATCAATATTTTGTACTCTACTTTGGGAAGTGTTCCATCCGAATGGCAGCCTATGTTTAGAGAATATTTTTGGTGTGACCGAAGAAAGGCAAGAAGATCATCATCTTGTAGAATGTAATATTTCTTTCAAGGTTTTGTTCTTTGAAATCTCTTTATTGTAATCAATATTGTGTGAATTTACTCGCTTTTATACTAATATTCTTATTTCCATAATATATATACGTATTAAAGGGGCGTGAAATGTCATACTTGTTCAATTTCCGTGTTAATGATGAATTTTGTTCTTATTAGACCTTTTACTTTGAAGTAGGCTTATCATGGTATGTGTTTTCGTAGCTGATACTTTAAGACTGCGAACGGCCGTAGCCGTGTTGAAACACCGGATCCCGTGTGGTCTCCGAAGTTAAGCAGCATTGGGCGTGGTCAGGAGTTGGATGGGTTTCCACGCGCTGTTGGTGGGGGGTAAGGGAATGGAGGAGCGGAAAGGAACTGGCCACCCTACCGCACGTAAACTCCGGCTCAGGAACGCCTCTGCGGAGGTTCGGACCTGCCTTCGGGCAGAATAACCCTTACCTACTTAAAGACTGAATTGTCTTTGTTTTTTTTGTTTTTTTTTTAATTTTTGGAGAACTTAGAAATTAGTGCTTGGAAATTATGCTCATAGTCTTCGGGAACAAGCTAGTCGTCAGTAGAAAAAGTTTCTTAATATCTATGCTGGACGACAGTCTTCTTTCAAAGTTAGCTAAGATTTTCTACGCTCAAAGCATTTTGTCAGTGTACTTACCTAACAATGTGGGAAAATTACTATAGAACTCGTCTCCATCTTAGTTATAACAGTTCTATACAGCGGTCAAAGATCTCTCAAGTTGTAATGCAAATTAATTTTGTGTCACGTGGATAACCTTTATGCTGGCCGCTATGCGGTCAGAGTAGGTCATTGTAAGTAAATTGCGATGCTCATTTCATCCTCATTATCGATCATCAAATGAACAAAATTACAAAATACTCAGCCGAACTAACGACTGTTCTCGACCAATGCCCTCCAGCTTTCATATACAGCATCAGTATTTGGAATTAGAGTCGGAACATCAACAAGAAAGCAAGAAAGCATGTGGCTCAATAGCATATTAAGGGCTTTGGCCTTTCAAAGTGATTGGTGTCTTGCCATATGGCGTGTAGATATACTATAGAAGTGTTGCGTAGTCAGAGTGATGATATTCTCAGCTATAGTATTGGCTATTGCAATCGGAAGAAGATCAACAGATCTTTACATGTTTCTTCTCTTCTCTTCTTAATCTGTTTACTCTCCAGGGTTGGTTCTTCCCTCGGACTCAGCGAGGGATCCCACCTCTACCGCCTCAAGGGCAGTGTCCTGGGGATTCAGACATCGGGTCGTGGGATACAACTGGGGAAGATGACGAGTACCTTGCCCAGGTGGCCTCAGCTGCTTTGCTGAACAGGGGCCTTTAGGGAGGATGGGAAGATTGGAAGGAGCAGACAAGGAAGAGGGAAGGAAGCAACCGTAGCCTTAAGTGAGGTACCATCCCGGCATTTGCCTGCAGGAGAAATGGGATAAAACGGAAAACCACTTCCAGGATGGCTGAGGTGGGATTCGAACCCACCTCTACTCAGTTGACCTCCCAAGGCTGAGTGTAACCCGTTCCAGCCCTCGTACCACTTTTCAAATTTCGTAGCAGAGCCGGGAATCGAACCCGGGCCTCCGGGGGTGGCAGCTAATCACACTAACCACTACACCACAGAGGCGGACTCTTTGCATGTTTAGGTATGAAAAATGTCATTGTAAAATCACACATTTATAAATTTTGAATTTCTGTGAACATCGTGCGTATTCTCTACAGAGAGTTACGCTTTTCATCACTCAGTCAGCAAGCATCTGTTTACAAATTAAGTGTCTCCACATTCCTCTATTTACAACTACTGTACCTACAGGCCGTCGGCCCTGGGTGAAGGGGTAGCGTGCTTGCCGCTTACCCGGAGGTTGTGGGTTCGATTCCCGGCCAGGTTAGGAATTTTTACCTGGTAAGTTTTCGCTCTATAAAATTCAAAGGAACACAATGCTTTGTCGTTTTGTATGGCCAAATAATGTTTATGTTTTATTCCTAACATTCAGAAGCGTTTGGTATTAATAGAGAATCAGTACTGGAATATTCAACTTCGCGAATTCGAGCCTGGCGGGCATAAATGACTTTTGAAGTAGAGTCGCAAGACCTTGTCACTCCGTGTAATTCTTTCTTCATCAATCTGCTTACCCTCCAGGGTTGGTTTTTCCGTCGGACTCAGCGAGGGATCCCACCTCTACCGCGGCAAGGGCAATGTCCTGGAGCTTCATACTCTGGGTCGGGAGATACAACTGGGGAGGATGACCAGTACCTCGCCCAGGCGGCCTCACCTGATATGCTTACCAGGGGCCTTGGCGGGGGATGGGAAGATTGGAAGGGATAGAGAAGCAAGAGGGAAGGAAGCGGCCGTGGCCTTAAGTTAGGTACTGTACCATTACGTTACATTTGAGGCGGTAACTATTATGGAAATACAGCGGACAAATATGGCGTGGAGCAGCTTCAGGCGGCGTAAATGTGAACGGAATATAATCTTACAGCAAGTCGATCTTGATCAGTAGGCGGAGGTCGATATTGACCGGCAAAAGAGAAAAGAGTTTTCAAGATTGAACAACTATGGGCCATGAAATAATTGAATTGATTCGATTCTTAAATACCTTGAGAAGAAAAACTGGGTGAAGGAAGAACTGTACGTCTTACTACGAGATAGCGAAAGAAAATCAACGAATTATAAATACTAAAGTAATTTATATATAATAAATCGAAGGAATAAACCCCCAATATCTGCAGCATATTTAAGGAATCAAAGAAAAACGCCAAGATATTGAAGTGTGACTGCAGCCGAGTCAGATATCGACGTAAAAAAATAGGCCGAAATAGCAAAATAAGTGGTCAATCAATACTAAGAAACGCAGAAATAACTATTTCAAGTTATAAGCAATACCTGTTTAGGCGACATAGTTGACGAACAGCAGACCAAAATTGAAGAAATATATAATTTAAGAGAAATATTTCTATCAGTTATAAAATATATAAACTCAAGTAGACGCATTGGAAAACCTGCAATTAATCAGAGAAATATGTATTCTACAAAATATTTGCTGTCTTTTCGTTGCATGATCCCTGGTGACGTAATGAAGCTCGCCTAAACGGATGGTGAAAGATTGCGCAAGATGAACTCAGCTCAAGCCAAGATGCCCAGCCGAATCCATCCGTGACGTGATCCTGGGACATGATTGACTACTCCGAGGTGTCCTAGTCGAGGAAGGAGCCAGCAACGGGAAAGTCGACACGAGATAAGTAATATGGTTTCGAATTTTGCATTATAAAATTCTAACTAATTGCTAGGATATATTTATTTGAGTGCAGAAGTGTCTACAGATATATATATAAAGTGCCAATAAGTGAATACTATGGTCTGGATTTAAATAATTAACCGCTGACATGTGCTATTTTAAGTAATACAAATGCAGTGCTCGTGAGATATTTGCAGGTTGTTATAAACAAGATCAAAATGAGCATATATATGTTTTAAATGCCAATCTACTTGAGAAGACCAATTTATATCGAACTATTTGTGGTTAAGAGGAATGTATGCGATGTATGTAACGTAAGCTAGTTTTTATGAGCACTTGATCGGCAGACATGGCCAGTACGATTATATATTGAAAGGAAATGATAAAATATTAGGGAGTTGCAGTTTATGAATAGAAACTCAGGCTATTGGACTGTTTTGACCGTAACACAGAGGTTACTGAAATGAAGTTGAATGTGTATTTTTTATATATGAAGGTATCGGGAAGAATTGAAATATGAGAATTGTATAATGTTGTTAGTCTGAGGAAATGTGTATTGTTATCTGCATAAGCAAAGCCTAGATGAGGTTATTGCGAGTTTCTGTGTCGGTTACGGTTTTTTGTATAGAGGTTAACAATGCAAGAGATGGAATTAGGTCATGTTTATGTGAATGTATGTTACAGTCCAAGCGTTGTATGGTCGACAAATAGCATTGATGTCAGACATATCGCTAGGTTATTTCAGTATTACATGCAATATAATCTGAATATACGTACAGATTAAAGGAACATCGCATAACTAAATATACGTTTTAATATGTGAATGTAGATCGGTAGAGTAGGTTTTTAACCTACTTTTGGCACAGCGGTGAATAACTTGAGAGTTGGTTTTATATCCAATGGCACGCATTTATTAAAACATTTGGCACGACTTTCGTGACTACAACATTGATTATCTTAATGGTGGCACTCAATAGTAAGAATACTTGAGTTAATCTTTCACATATGAAAGTATATAATTATAATAAGCTTGATATCGGTATCGATAGGTACATTTATTGTTGCATTGATAATTTTTTTGAAACCATAATTTAGAAATATATTACTTGTCTCTTGTCGTGAAGAAGTTATAACGAAAATCCAAACCAAAATTTCAAATGAGAATCCAGAGGATGTCCCAAAGCTAGCCCAAATAATACTAACAGGAAGATATACCACTCCCTCCATGATGAATAAAGAATTATCCCTCTCTTACCCCATGAAACATATTAAAATAATGAATATGGTTATATGACCGGATGATATCAGTTTAATGAATATAATATGATGAATTCAATTATGTTTACCATGATGATTACGAGTTCAAGAATAATATTATAATATGAATCCAATTTCTTTTCACTATTGCTGATAATTTAATTCCTATTTCAATTATAAAATATTAGCATGCTAATAAATTAGATCTAGGCTTATTTATGTGTTTCTTTTCTCGAAGTAACTTGTAATGCGTAGTAATAGGACAGTATTAGAGATATTCCAGGTTAGATATGCTGAATAATGAACATCATATCGGGTTTTTACCTACTTGCGGGGGAATTGAATGCTTGATTAGAATCATAACTACTCTTCAACGGAACCTACAACTGTTTTGTATAATTTGAGAGTTTAATGAGATGTTTTACCCTGAGAACCGAATGTATACCTCCGACCATCGTACTTATTCATGCGAGAAACCCCCGTTTACATGATAGATATCTTAGTTTTGGGTCATTTGCAGCCGAGGCATGATATTATGATCGCCCAACGAGAGTTATATGAGTAGATAGGTGCCGATGGGTGAGTAGATGGTTGGAAAGGTGTAGTACCATCCCGGAATATGCCTGGTGGAGAAGTGAGGAACCACGGAAAACCACTTCCAGGATGGCTGAGGTGGGGATCGAACCCACGTATACTCAGTTGACCTCCCGATGCTGAGTGGACCCCGTTCCAGCCCTCGTACCACGTTTCAAATTTCGTGGCAGAGACGGGAATCGACCCGGGCCTCCAGGTGTGGCAGCTAATCACACTAACCACTACACGCAGAGGAAGACCACTCCGTGCATTTACTGTGTTATTAGCCAGGCTGAGTGTCTCAGATGGAGGGGCTCCGGCCTTCTAAAGCAATGTTGGTCATGTTGTTCATTAACATTATTATTTTAGCTAGGGATTAATTTACTCTAACTCACTTCCCTCGATAAATGCCCGCTGGCCCTATTTAGGAGAAATATGAGCATATTTATAAACCTTGTTGCAGAAATGCGAAGAGAGTGGATGGAGGTTCAAGGTTTAAATCGATGTGATTAAAAGCCGCTAACGAACAAGACGGAAACTTGCAAGATAGGTCTGTTGCCTAAATTGTATAATGCTATTCGAAACTCAGAAACTAAGAAGTGAGTGGATTATTTCTGTCGTGAAAATGGATACATCATTACAAAAATCCTTAATATAATTTACGCACTACCTAATACTTCGCTTAATGCTGTTGATCTGCTGTCTTGTAAAATGTTTTACAAAGGAATGAAACTATAAGATTCTTAAAGATAATTTATATGTTATTCAGCGTCACATCATCCTTCAATTTATCATGTGAACATAGGAGTCGTTCAAGGTTCTGTACTTGGTCCTTTTCTTTGCGTATTCCTTTTAAATGACATATAATCGAATTTAAGAAGTTGCAAATACCATATGTACGCTGACGACGTTCAATTCTACATAGACTCTACTGCACCAGACTTATCGATTTAGTAAGCACTGATTTACAGGCAGTTAGTGATTGGTCTGCTGCGCACGGTCTGAAATTGAACCTCCAAAGTCGCAAGTAATCCTTTTTGGCCATCAAAGTCAAATGAAAAGTATAAGTAAACGTCCGTTCCTAAGAGTAATCATTCAGGATGTTCCAGTTCCTTTTATATCACATATGAAGAATCTCGGCGTTAAAGAACGCATGACTTTTACTGCACATGTCTTACATATCTGTCAAAACATTTTTTTTCAGCTTTGTAGTCTTTATATATACATGTACTATCTGATGTACCCGTGCTTCGCTACGGAATTCTACATTGTATACAGAATTGTAGGTTAGGTAGTGTACACGTTGTGAGCAAGACTGTATTAAATTGCAAAGCTCTTAACGTTACCCTAGAAACGCGACGGAGAAATCACCACGCGTCTTTTCTCATATGAAGACTGCGTTAGGGAGTTTTCATTATAATGGTAGAAACTCACTCCCCACCTGCCTTTTTACATCCTCAGAAAGACTGTCTTAGTGGTTTTCCCAACTGAAATGAACATAGGCCATTACAATGACGTCAGTAGAAATGGAGCGAGTAAAAGCAATGATTTCACGTGAATTACTTGATCAAATGAAAAACCATACATTTTCACACTTAAAATGAACAGTACAACGCTGCCGATCTAACGGTCCAAAGTTCCAGATCTGGAATGACCAGGACGCAGACAGCCATGATCCGTGCAAACTTTGTCTTTTTTCGGGGGGAGGGGTCAAATAGTGGAGAGTCCCAAGGCAGAAAATATGCCCTTTTACTAATCTGTCTCCTAGGAGTACCCGATGAGTCGGAAAATCTCAATTCACTACATTGGGGGCAGAAAAATCTCTCTGAGTTGGAGGCAATTTTTTCCTCCAAGCCAAAGGAGAAACCCCCTCTTCACTGCTAATGTTGAATAAAATGAATGTAGAATTCAATAAAAGTGAATAAGAAGAAGCTCTTTTTAAGAAACGGCTCTTTTCAGGGTTGAATTTTTAGTTATTTAGAGAATTGTTGTGCTATAATTTGGAATATGCCTAAATTGTAATTCTAGACCAGGTCATACTACTATTACTACTACTAAGTGAGCCTCTGTCTGGAGAGTGCACACTGCTCATTCAAAACAGCGCGTCAGATTAGGGATCGAATAGCTGGGATACTATGATGAACCAGTGAGTTACGTATCAGCAGTATCAGAAAATGTATGAACCTAAGAAATGACATGCTAAAGAAGAAAGTTTTCTAACTCCCCAGCTATTTCCCGCCAATATTCAGTCAGGTTGTTATACACGGTACGCATCAGTAATCCCATCTATCGGAGTTGAGTGGCAGCATAAGAGACAAAGAACATCACCACAAACAATGGTCAATGTACAGTAATGTTATTGTTGATCAATGTTATGCGCTTTCAGTATTGAAGGCTTTCACATTTAGTTTTTTCCCGAATCTGAAATACCACTCTTATCATAGTCGGTACGGTAAAATTGAATAAAACATAAATGGTCGGAAAGTGTATTCTCTACGACTTTTGTTGTGTACTATTTTTCGATAGGAGCAATAACATAGGATTTAAAAAATAAATTTTACGTGCCTTCCCCTAAACTACAATTTCATACAGGGCGAATAAAATTGTTTATTACTTAGATTGTAGTTTCTTATTCCCCGACTCTATATACTGACTGTCATTAAATTCCGATAACCATTTTTCTTATGGCTCGGCGTTGATATGGACTTGGCAACATAAATACAAATTCATGAATATCTGTGTTATCAAAGCCGGTACGGTAACAATGTATGCCATAAATGATCGGAACTTTAATTCTATTTAACTTCAGTTATGTAGTATTATTATCGATAGAACCACTAATAATATAAATATTTGAGATTTAAATTTAAGGCCTTTCCCTAAACTACCATTTCACTCAGCGTGAGTAAAATTAGTTATAGCCTAGATTGTAGTAGCTCATCCCCCGACTTCACATACGTATTTTTATTAAATTCATTTTAGCCGTTTTCTCGTGATGCGTGTACATACATAGAGACAGGTAGACACAGACAGAAATTACGGAAAAGTATAAAGTGCATTTCCTTGTTACTATGGATATGACCGATACATAAATACCATTCTTTTCAAATTCTAAGCAATGTACAGACAAAACTCTTATTTTACATATATAGATTTCCTATAAACTTAAAAAGAAATCAATCTACGCTCTTGTAAGGCCACATTTTGACTATTATGATTTTTTCAATGATGTGAGGCCACAATTTTCCCTAAGGCTACAGCGCGCTCTAAATGCATGTGTGTGAGATGTATATGCAATTTTAGAAAATATGACCACGTGTCACCATCTTTCCTAGAGCTAGAGTGACCGCGACTCCATGTTCGTCATAAACATCATACTTTGTCCCTCCTCCACCGAGTTCTTATTACATCTTCCCCATCTTACCTTTTTTCGCGTTTCCATTACTTCTCAATTGTTCATAACAGAGATACAAGGGTTCAAGCACCCACTCTCCGTGTTTGCCGCACGAGAATTGAACTGTTTACCAGATGACATGAGAGGAATACCAACCACAGTATCATTTAGAAGTGCGTTAAGACGTACAGCAGGATACGAGTGAACTGTGCGTTTCTTGTCTGTCATTGTTCGTGCTTTTTCAGTATCTATACTAGTTATTATTATTATTATTATTATTATTATTATTATTATTATTATTATTATTATTATTATTATTATTATTATCATCATCATTATTCTGGTGTAGTGGTTAGCGTGATTAGCTGCCCACCCCCGGAGGACCGGATTCTATTCCCGGCCCTGTCACGAAATTTGAAACGTAGTACGAGGCTGGAATGGGGTCTACTCTGCCTCGGGAGGTCAACTGAGTAGCGGTGGGTTCGATTCCCACCCCAGCAATTCTCGAAGTGGTTTTCCGTGGTCTCCCATTTCTGCTCAGCCAAATGCCGGGATGGTACCTAACAGAAAGCCACGGCCGCTTCGTTGCTCTTCCCTGTCTATCCCTTCTAATTTTCTCATCCCCTCCACAAGGCCCCTGCTCAGCTCAGCAGGTGACGCCACCTGGGTGAGGTACTGAGCCCTTATTGAGGTGTTCATTTAATTAATCAGTCATTTATTCAAATATATCATTCTATTAAGTACTAGTAACTGGCAGGAAACATTATATTCAGCAGCACATGTCACAATTTCTGCAGGGAGCTTGGAGCTCGGGTTTGTTTGCTCGCCAGCTAAGTTTGGAAGGTGGAATGTCAACATGACGTACACAAAGCAGAACAGGGGAACAATAGAAATCCAACGGACTACATTTCGGATGCCCGGCGAAAGGCTAGTGTCACCTACGAGAGATGTTTGAAGTAAGCGTCAGGTACGCGATGTGTTGAGCCAATGAAATGATAGAGCCACCGTCGATATGGCTAGGCATTGGTCTAGGGAAGAGATGGCCCCAATCGAGGATACGACGGCGTCTTCGAGGACAAGTTAATAAAAACGATGACCGCGTCAGTCAGTTACCCTATTATTCGGCGAGATTCTGTGCAGGTAACATCGTAAGAAGAAGTTTTTATTTACGCGAATGATCATGTGGTAACTTGTAAAATTTTGTTGGAAGACGTTCAGTCTGCATTTAATCTATTCAAGTTTTCTAATACTAGGACCGGGCGAGTTGGCCGTGCGCGTAGAGGCGCGCGGCTGTGAGCTTGCATCCGGGAGATAGTAGGTTCGAATCCCACTATCGGCAGCCCTGAAGATGGTTTTCCGTGGTTTCCCATTTTCACACCAGGCAAATGCTGGGGCTGTACCTTAATTAAGGCCACGGCCGCTTCCTTCCAACTCCTAGGCCTTTCCTATCCCATCGTCGCCAAAAGACCTATCTGTGTCGGTGCGACGTAAAGCCCCTAGCAAAAAAAAAAAACTAATACTAGGAGAATGGCATTTAACTTACGATTACCAAAGGGAGAGAACATTTCCATTTAATCTTTTCAAAATGCATAGTAGCCTGCCGGTGTAAATAGTTTTCCGAGGGCATAAACTTTACAATTTCCAGTTCTGCCTTTTTAAATGGGAAATATTTGACCTAGTTACGGGAGTAGATAAGAGCAGCTGTTCGGCGATTGAACGGGAACTGGTTTCACGGTCGGTGGAAATTACCCCCGGTGTAGTATTCTATTAACCGGCAGGTTGATCTTGACGTGAACATTGTGAACGAGGCAAGTTTTAGACGACATCCGAAAGCAGAAGCAGAAACGGAAAATACGACATCACCTTTCTACCCCTCGATGGAGACAAAAGGACTGATCCAAGTCTTTTCTGAAGGCAGCATCGTCATCGATATGGCTGGCTAAAAACAAGATGGGGTCAGCTGTTTCCTGAAGACGGGTGGCGATAAGTCAACGAAACAGGCGAGTACAGAGTTTTTAATGTAATTATGTGAGTGTGAACGTATTGAATGTTGCAAAAGGGAATAGGTTAGTTTTGATATTTAATTTCAGTAGATGTAGCTTTGTTTGGATGGACTATGTCCTATTTAAAATACATGATAGGAAGCTTGTTAATGTAAATATAATTGTAACGCGAATGTGGACCGTTTGCATGAGGTCGCAGCTTGCCTTCTTCATTTTACTCCGATTTATTTAGCTGAGTGGTTACCGTCATTTCTTTTACGAGTCAGTTTCTTATTTTAGCCTCATATCTATTTTGATTTGTTTTGGTTTGATGTTTGAGACGCAGTGTATGTCTCGGGGCTTAATTATAAATGTAAATAAGGATTCAAATTAAAGTCAGGAAGGACTTTTTTTGCTATTCTGCTTTACGTCTCACCGACACAGATAGGTCTTATTTCGACGATGGGACGGGAAAGGCCTAGGAATTGGAAGCAAGCGGCTTTAGCCTTAATTAAGGTACAGCCCCAGCATTTGCCTGGTGTGAAAATGGGAAACTACGGAAAACCATCTTCAGGGCTGCCGACAGTGGAATTCGAACACACTATAACCCGGATGCGAGCTCACAGCTCCGCGCTCCTAACTGCATGGCCAACTCGCCCGATCAGGAAGGACTAGATTAAAGTATTATTAATGGGAAAAGTAAACTCGTATCCTCATTCCGAGGTGGTGCAGCTCTTTTCAGGCACACCCCATTGGAGGTGAGCTGCATGTACCATTTCAACCACATACCAGCCCTCCTGCCATTCTTAAATTTCTGGCAGTACCGGGAATCGAACCCGGACCCCCGAGGACGGCAGCTAATAACACTAACCGTTACGCTACGGAGGATTATTAGTGGGAGTTCAAAGTGTACGGAAACATACCGTCACGTTTTCTGGGATTTATGGCATGATGTGTGAATGAGAGTGTGTACGACGGTGGAGTGTGGATCCACGAATTTGATGGCGTCATCTTCACGAGTATTTTGTATATCTAAGTTGTAAATTAGTAACTGATTCACGAGTTCCACAAATGCTGTTTCGTATTTCGAGTACCGAATACTATAATAAAATGTCTGTAAATATATTATTATTATTATTATTATTATTATTATTATTATTATTATTATTATTATTATTATTATTATTATTATTATTATCAATACGAGTTTCTCGAGGTGTAGGATTGAGATATTTTAGTAACATTCCGATGTTCAGACATGATCGAATGTCAATGTGGCAGTTTCTTAGTTTCAGTTTATCATCTTTATTACAGAGTTGGCCATATTATTATTCATGTTTAACTTTGAGCTCGATTGCTTTGATTTGTGACCAGCACGGTCTTGTTTCATTTTATGCGAGCGGATGTTAGACGGCGTCCTTCATATTTCTTCGGTTTTATGCAACTTTAGGACATGAGATTTTATTTAGTGCGATTTTAGGTAAGAGGACGCGTTCCTCATCTGCAAGGCCTGCATTTTCTCGACTGTGTGACTTGCCTCGGGTAGACTGTTGAGCAGCGTGTGTAAAGGGATGGACCCTGTGGTTTTTGTATTTGCTACTTTATTTTCGGGAGGCGTGAATCTCCACTTTGAGTCATTCCGCCGTGTGTTGGCAAGGGTGATATATTTATGTACCGAGGAGAGTTTTATTTGAGCGGCCTATACTTCGTGATTTAGTTGCTTCTGTCCATGTCTCTACGATTGTTGCAGTTGACGAGAGAGTTGTATCGCGACGTATGTTTCGGATTTTCTTTTACGATATAACCGCGCTGAGGAATATTTTGTGTCATGTAATCTTTTCCAGGATACAACGTTGAATTAGGTGTTGAAAGGTAAAGCCATACGAAATAAAAAACGTAATTTCATTTCAGAAACTCACGTTGATTTGTGCGTGATATTGTAAAGTCGACCATTTTATTGATTTTGTTTCATGTAATTAATTTCAGGATCCTACGTTGAATAGGAAGTGTTGCTTAAAGTGCAATTACGTTCCCTTTGATTTCCGTTGAGGTTTTGAGTTGATGCGAGTTGCGTGAATACCGCATGAGTTTCTTAGTGAGCCCTGGAAAATATGACATCCTGTTTTGTTTCTTTGAATGTATATATTTTTCCATTTATGTGATTTTGATTTTTGTGTGTTTCCGATCCAATTTTTTGTCATGCTCATGAGATTTCTCATGACTTGGGGTGTATATATGTTGTGCGTAGGATGTTTTACCACTCAGTGTGTTATATATTGTACAGTTAGGTTAGTTTTGTCCCTACCCCCTTTTTGCGAATTAAATCACGTCTTTTCTTAAGGTTAGGGACTCCACTGCAATGTCAAGTGTGCGGAAATGAGGGACGTACTCATTTACAGTTAAATGTGTTAAAAAAATAAAGCCAGGTGCGTGGTGCAAGCACGCAAGACCATGTGTTAAAACTGATGAAACTTCAAGATTTGATTTGATATCTATATATATAAAATAAGAGTTTTGTCTGTACATTGCTCAGAATTTGAAAAAATGGTATTTCTGTATCGTTCATGTCCACAGTAACAAGGAAATGCCCTTTTTTCTTTTCCGTAATGTCCTGTCTGTCTGTCTGTCTGTCTGTCTGTCTGTCTGTCTGTCTGTCTGTCTGTCTGTCTGTCTGTCTGTCTGTCTGTCTGTCTGTCTGTCTGTCTGTCTGTCTGTCTGTACACGCATCACTTGAAAACGGCTGAAGAGAATTTAATGAAAATCGGTATGTAAAGTCGGGGATGAGCCACTACAATCTCGGCTATAAATCATTTTATTCACGCTGAGTGAAATGGTAGTTTAGGGGAAGGCCTAAAATTCAATTCTCAAATATTTATATTTTAAGTGGTCCTGTCGATAAATACTACATAACTACACTTACATAGAATTAAATTTCCGATAATTTATGTCTTATACAATTTTACCGTACCGGCTATGATAACACTGTTATTCAAGAATTTCGACTTTTGTTGCTAAGTCCACATCAACGTCGAGCCACGAGAAAATAGGTGAACAGAGTTTAATGAAAAACGGTACATAGTGTCGGGGAAGAAAAAACTGTAGTCTAAGCTATAAACAATTTTACTGAACCTGGGTAAAATGGTAGTTTAGGGGTAGGCGCATAAATTTTATTTTTAAATACCTTCGTTATTGCTCCTATAGAAAAGTACTACATAACAAAAGTTATAGAGAATTTATGTTTTATTCAGTACCGACTGTGATAAGAGTAGTATTTCAGATTCGGAAGAAAACTAAATGCGAAGGCCTACAATATCGAAAGCGCGTAACATTGATCAACAATAACATTACATTGACAATTGTTTGTTGTAATGTTCTTAGCCTCTTATCGTGCCCTCAACTCCGATAGATGGGATTACTGTTGCGTACCGAGTATAACAGCCTGACTCAATATTGGCGGGAAAGATCTGGGGAGTTGGAAAACTTTTTTCTTTAGCATGCCATTTATCTGGTTCATACATTGCCTGATACTGCTGGTACCTAACACACCGGTTCATCAGTATTCCAGCTATTCGCTCCCTACTCTGACTCGCAGTTTTGAATGAGCAGTGTACAGATTTGGCAGAGGCTCACTTAGTAATAGTAGTATGACCTGGTCTAGAATTACAGTTTAGGCCTATTCCAAATTATAGCACTACAATTTACAGATTGTGACTGATAGTAGGCAAGCAACCGAGCTCGATAGCTGCAGTCGCTTAAGTGCGGCCAGTATCCAGTAATCGGGAGATAGTGGGTTCGAGCCCCACTGTCGACAGCCCTGAAGATGGTTTTCCGTGGTTTTCCATTTTCACACCAGGCAAATGCCGGGGCTGTACCTTGATTAAGGCCACGCTCGCTTACTTCCACTTCCTGGGCCTTTCCTATCCCATCGTCGCCATGAGACCTATCTGTGTCGGTGCGACGTAAAACAAATAGCAAAAAAAGTAGGCAAGCAGACCTACCATCATAACGAAAATTCCCTAACCCAGTTTTCATGTGAGAAAAGACGTTTGGTGACTTCCCCGTCGCGTTTCTAGGGTAACTTGCTATGCAATATAATACAATCTTGCTCACAACGTGTACACTACCTAACCTAGAATTCTGTATACAATGTAGAATTCCGTAGCGAAGCACGTGTACATCAGCTAGTGTTAAATATGTGTGTCGGCATACATTGTAAATTTGTAATATATTCTGATTCTCAAGATGGACTTTATCAAGCTGTGAAAAAATCAGAGTCATGTAAAATTTGGATCATTTGACACTTTGCTATTTAAAAAAAAAATACTTATCTTGTTTATTTTAATAAACAAATTTTCCTCCAAAAACTGACGTCATACTTCGCCTTGCTTTATGTGTAGTTCTTAATTGACCTCAGCGTGTCAATATTTAGTTATATGTTCCCCATCAAGATCCAGGTTGTATGCATTTTTGGGCATTATTTTATCATAGTTTGGACTGAGCACGCCTGGGATCGGCTGACTAGTCTGGGGCAAATTACCTTGATGGTAGAAACGGGGACAGTACTGGTCCTCGATCACAGTTGTATCCTCCGACCCAAAATCACACACTCCGGGACACTGCCCTTGAGGTGGCAGAGTTGGGATCCCTCGCAGAGTCCGAGGAAAAAACCAACCTTTGAGTGTAAATAGGTTAAGAAAAAAAAAGAAAGAAAGAAAGAAAGAAAGATTGCTGTTGTATGCATGTTCCACTGGGGTGAGATTTTATTTCAGTTATAACATATTTTTATAGTGTTTAATTGTGCTTTATCTAGTACTAATTACGGTAGTATTAAGTATGACTCTAATGTATATAATTGGCTTAATTTAAGAGAAGGCCCAGGGGCCTTAACTATGCCAATAAAGACATTTTTTTATCTATCTACGTATTATTGGAAGAGGGAAGAATCCTAAGATGATTACATGTCAGATCAGAAATACAAAACTGGAACAGGTGGGTTATTTTAAATACGAAAGATGTGCATTTTCCCAGGATGGTAGTAGGCTGTAAGGCATGTGGAATTGAAGCAAGGCACAGCAAAGCTAATGCAGTGAGTTCTCAGTGCCGATTAAGTGGTTCTGCAAGTTCGAAGTTAGCTCTCCGACGAAATTTGCTTTACAACGGTCTGTTTTTGGACCAACTGTGCTGTACGGGAGGGAGTAGAAATATCGGTTAAGTTGAAAGAAAGTAAATTACGGTAGTTTTGAACATGGATAGAGTTCATCTGGTTTCGATCGCAAACACGACACTTGTGCACATCCTTTACGGATGCTGACGCTAAGGACGTTCCACAAAAGTGGAAAATGGCCTGCCTGCGTACGGGCATGTGAGCGGTAGTCATCCACTCCGCCGACACGGCTGGCCGATCGTATCGAATGTGAGGTGTAGAAAAGCAGACCTGTTTAAAGTGAAATAATACGAAGAAGAAGGAAGCGGCCGTGGCCATAAGTTAGGTACCATCCCGGCATTTGCCTGGAGGAGAAGTGGGAAACCACGGAAAACCACTTCCAGGATGGCTGAGGTGGGAATCGAACCCACCTCTACTCAGTTGACCTCCCGAGGCTGAGTGGGACCCCGTTCCAGCCTTTGTACCACTTTTCAAATTTCGTGGCAGAACCGGAAATCGAACCCGGACCTCCGGGGGTGACAGCTCATCACACTAACCACTACACCACAGAGGCGGACGGTCACAAATCTACTGTCCGTAAACGGAAGCCTCTTATGATAGCTTGCTGTGATCCTTACTGTTTCAAGAGGAATTAAACTTGGCAACCTTACTCTCTTAGCAATAATCAGAAGAGATTATTATTTTTTTTATTTTTTTATTTTTTTTTACAATTTGCTTTACGTCGTACCGACACAGGTGCTGTGGCGACGATGGGATAATAAAGGGCTAGGAGAACTAAAGTAGCGACCGTGACCTAAATTAAGGTACATCTCCAGGATTTGCCTGGATTGAAAATGGGAAACCACGGAAAGCCACCGAGTTGCCGTGGGTGGGCTTTGAACCCACCGTCTCCCTAATACAAGCTAATAGCTACGTGATCCAAACCGCTCAGCCACATTATCGGTAAGAAAGGAAGGGGTCTGATCATTCGAAGAATGAAAAAGAAGAAGAAGCAGGGCCGAAAAGGGCGTGAAGTGGATGTACAGGGAAGATGAAAGTGTTGGGAGCTTGGCACAAATGGGTGGAAGAAACACCAGACCCAGTATTGACCCCATGGCCACCAACCCATGCTCCGAAGCTGGGAACTTCTAGAGTCCCCTTTTAGTTGCCTCTGATGACGGACAGGGGATACTGAGGGTGTATCCTCTCACCCACACTAACAGGGGATTCCTAGGCCACACACGGTGTCCTAGTCCAATACGATATTATTTATTTATTTATTTATTTATTTATTTATTTATTTATTTATTTATTTATTTATTTAATTATTTCAGAAGAATGTTGTATAGCTGTGTCACTGCTACTCTAACATTACCGCAACCGGTACTCCACATAATCACTCATCACGCGGTTACTAATTCATAGAATCGCTTCACACGAGGATAAAAAAGTGCCGTGTAGCACAGATATTGTCCTCATAGAGAAGCACAACGCCAGTGAACTGAGCGTCCTTGAGGTATCAGTTTTCGACCACTGATAAACGAGAGATAAGCATTTTTATGTAATAACTTGTAATCGCAATACCTTTCTGTTCCGCCGTAGCACTCGTGATAAGAGGAAATAATTGGAAAAGGAATCATACAGATCATAAAAAATCGTGAACTGAGGCTTGAAAATTTCATTGCTAATACCTTCCGGCAGATAGATTCACATGTTAAATAACACTGGAGAGATAAGCGGTCTTCCCCCTTGGTGAATGATTTACAACATTTTACACACCGCATCAGCGATTACTGATATCTTCTAGAAGCTAAAAATATTCCTCTACTGGAACACCTGTCCATCCAATGTACACAAATATTGCCCTAGATATTTGACCCATACTCCCGAAATCAGTGGTGGTGGTGCTGGTGGTTGAGGTGGTCGTTATTTTAAGAGAATGTACAAATTGACAACGATCCTCTCGTAATAAACTAAATGAAAACAAAAAAGAAAGCTTAAATGATCTATTCCACGAATTAATTTTGAAAATTTAGGAAAAAGTAACAAAAATAGTACCCAGGTATGTCTACCGTCCTTTTAAAAAGACAACTGACACTCTTTGATTATTTGTCAGTAATTGTTGCTGGGTATAATGAGTTTGGTTTAACAATATTGGAGTACTGGAGGGAAAGGTATGAACTTGCACATTACCCATTTTAGTTTAGCCAGGACGAATTCGTCCTTGTTTAGCTGATTGAGTGTATGTATGTATGTATGTATGTATGTGTGTATGTATGTATGTATGTATGTATGTATGTATGTATGTATGTATGTATGTATGTATGTATGTATGTATGTATGTATGAATGTATGTATGTATGTATGTATGTATGTGTCTCTAAACAAAACCCATACCGTATTACAATTATGGAAGACAAACGTGCACCGACGAATTCAAAGGTATACCTCGGATTTTTAGCTGGTAATAGGTTAGAATGCAAAGTAATTTGGTTTGTAGGAAGTGTGGTGCAACCCGTTGTAGCACAATGTAGGAAGAGTAGCATAAATTCAAGGAGTTCTATAGGCTGTACCCCTAATATCTATGCAAATCTCATAGCATAACCGTTGTACAGTGTAGGGTTTACTTGTTACTGGCTTAAGTAAGTTTGCATTCTAACCTATCAGTACTCAATAATCCGGACTATAGCCCCAATAAGATTATTGGGGTACGGCCCATCAGAACCCCTATAATTTATGTTACTGTTGCTACATTATCGAAGAGCGGGTGGCCGACACTTCGAACTAACCGAATTAGTTTGCAATCTAACCTGTTACTGCATAATAATCCGGGCTTTACATATCACCATACCACAAGGCAAGAAGACGTGCTACAGAATTTGTCATAAGAAGGCATCCATGAAATGTGAGAAGGGCGATGTTGCATTGAATATCAAATACTTTGCGCAATACAATTAGGGAGAAGACTAAGACATCTGAGGATGTCGTTCATCATTCAAGTGTGGCAAGTGTTTGGTATTCTAGAAATAAAATGTTTTGCGCAGTACCACAACGAACGATGACTGTCATGAGAATAATTTTGAAAATCACTCCAGATATGCATAGGAATAATAATGTTATTTGCTTTACGTCCCACTAACTACTTCTACGGTTTTCGGAGACGCCGAAGTACCGGAATTTAGTCCCGCAGGAGTTCTTTTACCTGCTAGAAAATCTACCGACGCGAAGCTGGCGTATTTGAGCACCTTCAAATACCACCGGACTGAGCCAGGATCGAACTTGTCAAGGTGGGGTCAGAAGTCCAGCGCCTCAAACCGTCTGAGCCACGCAGCCCGGCAATATTCAAAGGAGTTCTTCTTTTTTATGCACATTTGTATGTGTGAGAGTGTGAAATCGATGACAGTGAATGAATGAAAATCCATATCCTGTTTCCATTCATTCGACCGGGTCAGGAATGGAATGAATGAAGCCCCCATCTAGCGGCGAGGATAGGAATTGTGCCGGCTGCCGAAGCCTGTCGCACTCCTCCGGGGCAATGATTAATGAATGGTAGATGAAATGAAATGATATTGGTGAGAGTTGCTGGAATGAAATATGACAGGGAAAACCGGAGTACCCGGAGAAAAACCTGTCCTGCATCCGCTTTGTCCAGCAAAAATCTCACATGGATTGACCGGGATTTGAACCATGAAACCCAGCGGTGAAAGGCCGGCGCACTGCCGTCTGAGCCACGGAGGCTCTGGCGATGATAGTCTTAATGAATATTTCTTTCACCATATTATCCTGTAGAATACCGTACAATAAACATCTGACAACTGCATACATTGTTACCTTATTCGCCATATGTTCATGTGCCCAGTATACCCCTTGTATGCCTATTGTCCTTTCAAAAGGACACATCTTTCTTGCTAAATTTATACATTTTTTTCTATTAGAGTTTTATCTGTACTAACTCATGCAATACGTTAATTATACGACATAAAATCATGAATCACTCATTTTTAACTGGAGCTGAGGGCTGGTTCGAGGTTCACTCAGCCTACGTGATTACAAGTGAGGAGCTATCTGACGGTGAGATGGCGGCCCAGGTCTAGAAAGCCAAGAATAACGGCCAAGAAGATTCGTCATGCTGACCACACGATACCTCATAAACTGTAGGCCTACGTGCTGAGCAGCGGTCAATTGGTAGAACGTGGCCCTTCGGGGCTGTTGTGCCATTTGGAGGTTATGAACCCACTCAAAAATTATTTTAGGCATATCTGACTTTAAAAGCCGAAATATACACGAACACAACAAAAAAGAACACCCATGCTCTGAGTAACGGAACAGGATGATTTCTTTTAACAATTTTCTTTGTCGCATTGACACATTATAGGTCTTATGTCGACGATGATATACGAAAGGTCTAAGAGTGAGAAGGAAGCGGCTGTGGCATTAATTAAGGTACTGCCCCAGCATTTGCCTGGTTTGAAAATGGGAAACCACGGAAAACTATTTTCCGTGCTGTCGACAGTGAGATTCGAACCCACTATCTCCCGAATGCAAGCTCACAGATGCACGCTCCTAACCACACGGCGAACTCGCTCGGTGGGAGAATTCAGTTTGGCGAATAGACATAGTACGCTGGAGCTAGGTCAGGTAGGCTAGGTGGATAGAAAAGCACAGTTGTCACAGTGTTCATCAAACATTCACAAATCCTAGAGTTGCGTGAAATTTAGGTGTATTTAATTAATCCACTCTCACACGTAGTCTAAATAGAATGACGAGATCAGCAGTATTCTCGTTATTGAAGGGTGTGAGTCTGAAGGTTGCCTGCAGGCCGAGGTTATCTGAGACTAGAGAGAGTGACGTTTCAGCGTTGCCTACTTAGGGGATTTACCCCTAAATTTAGGGGATTTTATCGTCCTAGAGGGAAAATTGGGGGATAGAAGAGGCAGGGGGACTTATAGGGGGAATTTATTTCTTGAGAAATTTTGAGGGGCTATGGGGGTCCCATAATTATTTATTTCTTTGCAATAGCATACTTAGTTCCGCCAGTGTGTTGGATTTATCTTGAGGTTTAAGTCTTAGACACTACAATTAACGTCATGATGTTCTTTTCTAGAAGGTCTTAACGTACAATCCCTTCACATGCCTTGGGATTCACTCTTCTCGTCTCTTTTATGAACACAGCAGTCCCTTTATTCTTTATATTTTTATTGACTACCAGCAAATAGGTCTATTTATATAAAATCGACTGAATTTTTAAATTATTAATATATATTAAAATGGAGACATGCATATCTCTTGCCTTCTCTCTCCGTCCCTTCTTCTCCTCGGTAAGCGCAGCAGCATTTGTTCTTTTTGGTAGATGTTGAGGAGAATCACTCACTTCAGGTCTCGCACATAGTTCATTGTTCCATTTGTAGAGCAAATGTTACTAGTTGTCAGCGTCATGCAGGAGGGAAATCCCCGCAGTAGATGAATGTAGCGGTCTAATCGCGTAACTTGATTCATTTTTCACGGTAACTGTGCAATTCATGATGTTGTAAGGCCATTTACGTAATATGTTAACAAAGTAAGGTGATATCTGTGATGTGTGAATAATTCTGTGGAGTGATTTATTGTTTTTTAAATGATAGCGGTGCTATTATTATTATTATTATTATTATTATTATTATTATTATTATTATTATTTGGGGTTTATTGCCTTATTTAGAGGGATGTAGTAGTAGTAGTAGTAGTAGTAGTAGTAGTAGTAGTAGTATTTATTCATTCATGATGGTGTTTACATATTTACAGGACTCTGTTTCATATATACATAACTCTTCTAATAATATTATTACTTGAGAAATATTAATCTTGTAACTAATATTACAGAAGTATTATTATTATTATTATTATTATTATTATTATTATTATTATTATTATTATTATTATTATTATTATTATTATTATTATTATTGAGATATTAATACTTAAAATAAATTGAACTTGTAACTATCTCTTGCACACATTAAATAAATTGTTGTTATTATTATTGTTATTATTATTATTATTATTATTATTATTTTTATTGACTGCCAGCAAATAGGTCTATTTATACAAAATCGACTGAATTTTTAAATTATTAATATATATATTAAAACACTGGAAACATGCATATTTCTTCTGTTTGAAGTGATGTGGGGGAATTTGAACTTAGGAGTTGGCAACACTGTGACGTACTCAGTGAGGAAGTGGACCATGGTGAAACCGACAGCAAATGACAGAGGATGGTTGCACATGCAAATTGTCTTAAAACTAATAGCATTATTACTGAATTCACTAATTATACAGTGCGTTAAGTTTAAATTAGTCATCACACTTGTCCTTGAGAAATATAAAATGTTTGTCGCCTTAGTTGAAACCATAATGTTTAAATCAGTAGTAACACTATTTGTTAGTAAATTCAAATTCAATATAATGCCGAACTTGTCTCATAACTTTAAAACACATGATTTCAAGTCACAAGAAAATGATTTTGAAAGCTGAAAATTTTACTTCCTTGTGGCATCCTTGATGAAAGAATGAACTTAATAACAGTCTTAGTTCGCATACTTTAACTTTATTTTTATAACACGGTTTCCTTAATGATAATGATGGTCGAAACCACATCGTTCTGTTTCTTCAATTGACAATTAAAATAAACTGTATTTACTGCTTCAGTACACACGAAAGGAACTCATTCGTTTCAACAATGCTCCCAGCTCATGCATGTAACCTATTTATTTCGTTTAGCTGTGTATTTGTCCAATTGCATACAACCATTGTCCTATTCCACTGACCTACTTCATCGACACTGGTATTCTATGTGAAATTGCAACAAACATAGCAACACGAGCATCACGGAAAAAATAATTTGAGACTAGATGTAACTGAAGGCACAATGTAGTTATTTTCCCCCAGCCTGGGTCTAGAAATAAAGACACTGCAATTCCTTTAAATACTTGACGAATGCCATTTATCATGAACCACATCTTAAACACTCACTGAAGTTATAAAACTAACATCGATTACCTCATATTTCTCGAAATATTTCAAGACTTCCCGGAATAAGAATGTAAACATCAAATGTTTAAAGGGAGAAAATCGGAACATTCACAATATTTCACTCGGCTTGGATACTTTTCCCACCTAATGTAAATGATCACCGAGGAAGCCCGATAAGATGTGGATGATGCTAATAATAATAATAATAATAATAATAATAATAATAATAATAATAATAATAATAATAATAATAATAATCTACATACATAAAATCGTAAGGCTTGCGTGTTTGTCCATTTATTACATAAGCAAGGTTTCCACACAATTGTTTCAAGGTGATACTGATCAACTATAGGATTATTCCCTTTTGTACATGTCTGTCTGTCTGTCTTTCTAAAACTGGAAAGCAGGTGGTCGTAGCTAAACCAAACTTCGCATTTAAAATCTACCCATTCAGGGTTGTGTTATCAAAATAATGTATATGACGTCAAGGTCATCATATGGAGTTGGTTCTTATAGGAAGATTATTCTTAAATATTTTCTTTAATATTTGGTCCATTAAGAAATTGCATATAACAAACCTTTAACAAAAGCCAATGTAATTTACGTTCGTTTATGCCATACGCATTTATCTACGACGGATAATAACAGAGAAGCTTATAAAAAATTGGATATTTAACCCGAGATCTGTGGGTATTTGGTGCATATCACTTCAAAGTGGATTTGTGGGAATAACAAAAGAGCAATTTTACTATTTTCAATAGAACATATAATAAGGGAGGCATCATGAATAATGTGGTTCGTGAGTTTTCAGTCACAGTCAGTGGTCAGAAAAACAACTACTTGAAAATGAGAAGCAGGGAGAATTCAGCTCAACTTCGGACTAGGAAGTGCCGCACTATTAGTTCAGAAATCGTAAACATTCTGTCTCGATGTTATTCAGCTTTGCCGTACTTCACGTTCACTGATAGTGTTATTTTTACTATTACACTAACATTACTTGCTATAATTTGTGTTTCATGCGCATGCACAGGATGTGAGAAATACTCCATATTTCTAGATTTTTGTGAACTAATTGATGATACATCCTTCTTCTAATATATCACTTCCAATTCATACGTTATTTTCAAAACCTTACGTTATAACAAAAAAAATATTGGTTTGAATATCTGAACTCATAAGTATACTTTCTTTCTTAATCTCCAGGGTTGGTTTTTCCCTCGGACGTAGCGAGGGATCCCACCTTTACCGCCTCAAGGGCAGTGCCCTGGAGCTTCAGACTCTGGGTCGGGGATACAACTGGGGAGAATGACCAATACCTCGCCCAGGCAACCTCACCTGATATGCTGAACAGGGGCCTTGGTGGGGGATGGGAAGATTGGAAGGGATAGACAAGGAAGGGGGAAGGAAGCAGCCGTGGCCTTAAGTTAGGTAACATCCCGGCATTTGCCTGGAGGAGAAGTGGGAAACCACGGAAAACCACTTCCAGGATGGCTGAGGTGGGAATCGAACCCACCTCTACTCAGTTGACCTCCCGAGGCTGAGTGGGCCCCGTTCCATCCCTCGTACCACTTTTCAAATTTTCGTGGCAGAGCCGGGAATCGAACCCGGGCCTCTGGGGGTGGCAGCTAATCACACTAACCACTACACCACAAAGGCAGACACTCATAAGTATACTAATTTTTCCATACGTCATACTGATCATCTGAAGGATATTCCCGTTTGGTTCAGTCTGTTTGTTTGTTTGTTTGTTTTGTCTACTGTTTGTGTTCCTAAAAGTGTAAAACTGCAGGACATATCTCAAAAGTACTGTCATTTTGATGTAAAAAAAGTCGCCGTGCCGCGTGGCTAGTAATTAGTCTACCCGTGGGTTCCATCGTGTTAGCACGTCGTGCTTATTTGTCTCAGTGAATTACATAAGCATTCGGTGGAAACATTCAAACAGAGATCATTTACAAACTGAAGGGCGATAAATATGATTTTAAAAATTGAGACATAGGGACAGTAAATAGCTTCAAAATTATTCCAAATGCATCGATAGGCTTATCGGGAGAGTCTAAAATTTAACGTGGCCCAGCACCATGGTGCAATTTCCGCTTCACTGGGCCCCAGTGGTGTAAGGGGATAAGCATGTGAATATAGTACTGTAGGTGAGCGAGATGTGAAAATTATGGCGCTGTTTAAGTTTAAGTCAATCTTCTTTCTTTCTTTCTTTCTTTTTTTAAGTTTCGCCCTGTCATAAACAAAACTATGTGTGGGTTGTTTTGTTCGGAACTGATACAGTCAAGTGTGTCTTATACATCAGGAGAGAGCGAGAGACCTTGAAAATTAATTAATTTTGTAATTATAATGGACCGCATACTAATAAAAACTATCAATATGTGTCCATTGACTTAGCTGACCGAAAAATAACAGTTTAATAACAAGGAATGCTTACTTTCGGAATGAGCTTTGCTATTAATAACTTACTGTAAATTGACATTATTTTCTTGAAACCTATCACAGCAAGGAAACTATGCATAATTTGCATCAAGTTTCATGTAAATTAGAATATAATGAAATCATTTTCAAAGTTTAATGAGTTAATTTGAAAGTTCTAACACTGAAAAGAAACCTTACAAAGTAGTGTCTGTAAAGCCATTTTAATTAGCTCCGTTGTGCACAACTCTGCTGAGTAGTTATTTTCCGATCACCGTTATGTCAAGAAAGCAGCCCTACTAGAAGTTGATGAAGACAGTTTTGTGGTGCGCAGTTCCAAGTAGTTGTTCTCGAAATGACTCTTGAAGACGTGGCGTATACGAACTGTTTCGCAGCTGGTTAGTATTCAGGAAATTGTATGTCTATTAACATCGAGGCTTTTCGGCTTTGGAAGGACGGAAAAAGGGCTGCGATATGGCCTTGCGTACGGTACAGGCCCAGCATTTGGCTGATCTGAAAATGGGAAACCACGGAAAACCATTTCCAGGACTGCTGACGGTGGGATTCGAACCCAATGTCTCCCGAATGCAAGCTCACAAGTGTGTGATCTTAACTGCAGGACCAACCTGCTCGGTCATCTCAGTGTTATGTAAAGTGTTAGTCACTGGGTAAACCGTGCTGCATCCGGGAGATAGTGGGTTAGAACCCGACTGTCGGCAGCCCTGAACATGATTTTCCGTGGCTTCCCATTTTCACACCAGTCAAATGGTGGGACTGTACCTTAATTAAGGCCACGGCCAATTTCCTACCAACTCCGAGAATTTTCTTATACCATCGTCGCCACAATATCTATCTGTGTCGGTGCGACGTAAAGCAAATTGTAAAAATAAATTTAAAACATCTCCCGCCTCTGTTAGCGTGATTAGCAGCCACCCCTGGAGGCCCGGATTCGATTCTCGGCTCTGCCACAAAATTGCAAAAGTGGTATGAGTCCTGGAACAGCCTCGGGAAGTCATCTGAGAAGAGGGGGGTTCTATTCCCATCTCAGCTACCCTGAAAGTGGTTTTCTGTGATTTTCCACTTCTCCTGCAATCAAATGCCGGAATGGTACCTAACTTAAGGCCACGACGCTTCCTACCCTCTTCCTTGTCTATCCCTTCCAATCATCTCATCCACCCGCAAGGCCCCTGTTCAGCATAGCAGGTGAAGCCGCCTGGGCGAGGTTCTGATCATCTTCCCCAGTTGTATCCCCCGACCCAGAGTCTGAAGCTCCAGGACACTGGCCTTGAGGCGGTAGAGGTGGGATCCCTCGCTGAGTCCGAGGGAAAACCCCTGGAGGGTAAACTGATAAAGAAAAAGAAGAAGTAATTCCTCACTGTTACAGAACAGATGTTATCCAGTCTTGTTTTAGACATTCTACTTTATTGCCCAAAATGAAGAATTAACTTCAGTGAATGGCTTCCAAAACTCGAAAACGGAGAGCTCGGTCAAATGGCAGTCATGTGATTCTTCAAAAAAGTATTTCAGAAAATATTGTACAAGATACACTTGGTTCTTCTTTTCGTCCAAGTCAGAGTTAAATTTTTGACAAAGTAGCAATGTTTTTGCTCAAGAAACGAACAAGTAAACATCAACAAAGGATAGGTTCTGAATAGTTTTATAGGTGACCAAATAACGAACACTATCACTGACTCTTTAATGTTAATGTAGTTAATAAAGCTGGTTTGTGCAATGGAACGAGATTGAATTTACGGAAGCTAGACTAAAATATCGTTCATGCAGAATTTCAGACGGACTCAGCTTCAGGAAGAAAGTGCCTTAATCCTAGAATAGAATGTAGCACTTGTGTATACCACCCGTTCTTAAATGGAGGCAATTTCCTGTCACAATGAATAAGTCACTAGCATAAACATTCAAGTTGGGAAATATTTTCCCACTCCAGTGTTTTGGACAGTTGTATGTTGCTTTCCCAAGAGTACGCAGATCCATAGATTTTAAAATACAACTCCGAGCTACAACTGCACGCAATATGGTTTGTAAGAAAATACTACAATACCTGTATTGATTCCATTCGAATATGGTATAAAAGCTGGAAAGTGTAACTTTTTTTGCTATTTGCTTTACATCGCACAGACACAGATAGGTCTTATGGTGACGATAGGACAGGAAAGGCCTCGGAGTGAGTAGGTAGCGAGCGTGGTCTTAATCAAGGTACAGCCCCAGCATTTGCCTGGTGTAAAAATGGGAAACCATGGAAAACCACCTTCAGGGCTGCCGACAGTGGGGTTCGAACCCACTATCTCCCGGATGCAAGCTCACAGCTGCGCGACCCTAACCGCACGGCCAACTCGCCCGGTACAGTGTAACCTTTATTCATAAGATATTTTAATAGTCCATTTAGAATTTCCAATTACTTTTCGACTGTCGAAGACAGGTTTACGTGCTAGTAAATAAATGAATTACTAATTAAAGGTCCTTTTAGATTTCAACACTCGTTAACGTAACACTACATTCAAATACAGTCCATATTAGACATAAGAATCACCGAGCTCGATAGCTGCAGTCGCTTAAGTGCGGCCAGTATCCAGTATTCGGGAGATAGTAGGTTCGAACCCCACTGTCGGCAGCCCTGAAAATGGTTTTCCGTGGTTTCCCATTTTTACACCAGGCAAATGCTGGGGCTGTACCTTAATTAAGGCCACGGCCGCTTCCTTGCCACTTCTAGCCCTTTCCTGTCCCATCGTCGCCATAAGACCTATCTGTGTCGGTGCGACGTAAAGCAACTAGCAAAAAAAAAAGGAAAAGACATAAGAATCATGAATTAAGCGATTCGTGAGTGCCGATAAATATTTATCTATAGAGACACAGCGAAAATAATCACGCGTAATACGATTATGCTATTGTGAAAAAGTTCTGAATATTTGTTACACCTTGAAATGCAATAAATATTAATATCTGTACTAATTTTGTGATCAGCCCCTGAAATAGAATAAATGTATTTTCAATAACTGTACTAACTTTGGGATCAGCTCTTCACTCTGCCTTCATTTGTTCATCGCGTGCTGGCCGTGGTACGTCTTTACGAAGGCACGTGAACGGTATTTCGACTTGTAAACAAACACCTCTGAAGAGTACCATTGTTCGTGCACGTCAAGCAGTAACAAGTTGCAGCAGATGGATCGCGTATCCAAGGTTCCGCATGCCGTGAGGTCCTTGTCTGTCAAAGTTGCGCACCGAAGGTTGAAAGGTGGGCGAAATGCACATTGCCTACCATTCATAACTGAAGAATCTGCCTCGAGATAGGTCAGTTTTGGTGAATGACCCTCACAAGATTTATTCTTGTTCTTTGATTCATGCCTGAAAAATTTATATGACGGAAATGTCTGAAATTATACACGGAATATTGCTGTAAAAGACAGAAAATATATCATTTATTACGCATTTATCAAAACTGCTGACCAATGAAATCGTAACATAAGAAAGATTATATCCATTCAACCAGATTTATGCAGAATACATGGGACGAGTATACAATGTTTACTGGCAGTGGGGACTTGTGGTGCAATTTTCAAGTAGGCTAAGAAAGCGAACAAACGACAAGTAAACCCATTCAAAATGTATAGTACTAGGTAGTGAGACATAATTTCCCTAACTCATAAATAATATAAGCTGATTAGAGTTCACATAGAATTCACAAGGGTCAAAAAGAGGTACATTAAATGAGATGGATGTGTTTTCTTTTGATCTTCTATTATGAGAATAATACAATACCTCTAGGTTCATATATGGAAAATAAAGGTAAAACTCTATATAGGATGATGTTACACAATCCCTTTGCCTTTATGAATCAATGTAGGAGTCTTTATCACATAGCGAGTACCGGGCATTGGCCGTGCGCGTAGAGGCGCGCGGATGTGAGCTTGCATCCGGTAGATAGTAGGTTCGAATCCCACTATCGGCAGCCCTGAAGATGGTTTTCCGTGGTTTCCCGTTTTCACATCCGGGAAATGCTGGGGCTGTACCTTAATTAAGGCCACGGCCGATTCCTTCCAACTCCTAGGCCTTTCCTATCCCATCGTCGCCATAAGACCTATCTGTGTCGGTGCGACGTAAAGCCCCTAGGAAAAAAACACATGGCGAGTGAGTACAAAATATATTCTTTCCTGTACTGTATATTAGGAAATGCATTGTATTTATTTTCAATGTGATACATCCTCCCTTTATGATATTCTGCATAGTTACCATGATTAGGGATGTTTTAAATCAGATCTGCTGGTGAATTTAGTTTTAAGTCAATATTACTGTTTAGAAAAGGGCTCATTCAGTTAATTTCTTCATCTATTTAAGAGTTAGGGAAGGTATGATTATTTTTAATCAAATTCACACACATGACCTATCTATTGTATTATAAATTGTTCTTATATAAGGGGCACCCTGACCGTGGCGGTAAAGGCGTGCTCGGTTCGAATCCACGTCAGGAAGTCGTACAAATTTAAGAAACGAGATTTCCACTTCCGTAGGTGCATATGGCCCTGAGGTTCACTCAGCCTACACCAAAAATTAGTACCAAGTTAATTCCTGGGGGCAAAGGCGGCCGGGCGTAGAGTTAACCACTCTACTCCATCATGTGCCAAGGTTAACAATGGTGTAAGCCTCCAAGGGCCTTCGTGGCCTGTACGGAGGTGACTTTGCTTTGATTTTTCCTTAAATATATATGTGTATTGTTAAATTTTATGTATATACCTGGTACTTTCTTTTCTTGCGGCTCACGTGGATTTCAGCATCTAAGGTTGAATTTTAAGTAACTTGTCTATATATTTTATTATTGAAGGAAAGTATACCAATAGCTCATTCCCGCGGTCTAGGAAGCAAAGAATTACGGCCTAAAGGAATCGCCGTGCCGACCACACGACACCTAGTAATCTGCAGGCCTTTGGGATGAGCAGCGGTCGCTTGGTAGGCCATGGCCCTTCGAAGCTATTGTGAAATAGGAAGAAGACTAGCTCATTCCGGCTTCTTGGCGTTCTGGTTTTCCGTTCATAGGGTTCTGGGTTCAATTTCCGGCCAGGCCGGAGATTTTAATTGTGTATGGCTGATTCCCTCCTCTGGCTCGAAGAGTGGATGTGATGTTCATCTGCTACATTTACATTTAACTAGAGCCCGGATTTCTAGGCAGTAGTAGGATAGAATGTAAGCTTACTGAAGTAAGAAACAAGTATACTCTAGTCTGCCTAACGGTTATGTTAAGTTCTTTGCACAAACATTGGAGGTAGGACTCAACAGAATCTTTAGAATTTGTTACTACATTACGGAAGAACGGGCTTGAGTACATTTCCTAAAATGAAATTAGTTTGCATTCTAAACTTTTACTGCCTAAAAATTCGGGTTCTGCATACAGGGTGATCCTAAACAACGTGTACTGGGTATATGTGCATTAGAGGTGTGGTCATATTGATAAATAATTTGCAAAAATCCAATATCACACATTCTTCTTCTTCTTCTTCTTCTTCTTTTTCTTCTTCTTCTTCTTCTTCTTATTATTATTATTATTATTTTATTAGCTTCTGAAGTTAGTCAATCAGATAGATCCGCGAGCGAGTTCAAATGGGTTTTGCGAGGTGATGTTGCTAAATCTGCACGTGACTTAAGAGCCATGCAGAGAAATTAGCTTCAAAAACACCAACCGTGGGTTTCAGCCGGTGTTACTGCAGCGCACTTGCATTGCCGTGATCCTGTCGGATGGATGTCCTCGTTTCAATCCTTCTCCGGGCGAAGTCTTATTTTTCCCCTTCGATTGGTGTTCTCAAGCCAGTCTTAAGCCACGTTCAGAATTAGCAACATTGCCTCCCAAAGCCCATTTTAATTCGCCCACGAAGCGACCTGATTGGCTAAGTTCAGCAGCTGATTAAATGAGAACGGCGCGAGATATTGATTTTTTCAAATTATTTATCAGTATGACCAACCCTCTAACGCTCATGTACCCGCTTCACATTGATTCCGATCACCCTGTATAGCACCACAAATCACCACATAAACAAGCAAGAGAACACATCCCGCTACATAAGATTGTCGTCAGGAAGGGCATCCGGCCGTAAAATTGGTCTAAGTCCATACAGGGTACCGACCCTACGTAATTGGAAAGAAGAAGATGCAGAAGAAGGGAAAATTTAGTACTCACACTCTAACGACGAACGAAGCCCACCTTCACTGCTTTCTGTTGCAGATCTTGTCGATGACTTTGGAGTTTAACCCTTTGAAATTGGCAACTGTATTCTTTTCAGTTGAAAGTATAGCAGGGGCACTTTGACACGATGTTTCAAAGAAAGGAATTAATTCTGATATGGGGAGTAAAACGGATTTCTGGTTCAGTAGTATTCATGGGTGTAGTGACTTATATTTTCAACAATGCGGTCATTTGGAAGAACTTGCCTTATAATTGCTGGCCATGATGAATTGAGGATATGATATAGCTCCTTCAATGTTCTTGAAATCTGGTTTCTTTGATATAAAACTGAAAGCTCTTTCTTTAATCTACGTTCGTTAGCACAGGGCCTCTCAAGGTGCATGCATCAGTGCATTACGCAGCGCAAGATGCAAAATACTATTTCGGTTGGTTGACCAGAGTGCAGACCCCCACTCATGGATTTTAAGCAGTAGAGCTGTGTCTCTCTTTCCCCACGCCTGTCTCCCCCGTTCTTACTTGCTCTGCAGCGCTCCACCATCCGAGCCGAGTTGAGTCGAGCTTAACCGAGTGGCCCCGAGACAAAATGCTGACCCGAACCGAGCCGAGTCGGGCCGATGCACGGTGCACAGAACCTCTGCGCCTCGGTTTACACAAGTGAGATTTTGGGCATTTGAGAGCCCCTGACCTAGCATGCTCTAAGCGGCAAGCTGGGTCTGGCATAGCGTCTTTCCAGAATATCAGCACGCGGTGGCGCTGCTACTTTCTCGTATGCTGTAAATTTACCTCAGTTTTATTTTATAAAGAAGCACGTGGAACGGAGAGAATAAATATTGTTCTTAAGAAGTGGCCACCATTGGTTAATAGTCTAGCAAAGATGCACATCATGAACTGGCAGTGACGACCCAGGAAAACGTAAAATGGAGAATGAAACTAGCCACAGTGGACATCAGTGTAGGTATGTTTGTTAGTCATTTGTGCTTAATAATGCCTCTTCAAACAATACATAGGAAATCAGCAAATTTGCGACTTAGATCGTAAAGAATTACACCACTTCAAGATTGAGGAATATCCTCACTAAACCGTTGAGAATCTTGTTGGATCAGTGATCAAGGCATGGAACTAGTGTAACCCAAAATTCACCCAGTCTAATGACTGAAAACTAACGAGTAAAAACACAATGTCTAAAGATTAATGTTTTAATCATCAACCATATCAAATGAATGATTTTTTCGGTTTTAATCAACAAAACGACTGGAAAATGGATTTGCATCGCCAGCATTCTTTTTTATTTTGCTTTCCTTATGACTATATTTTACGTCGCACCGACACAGATAGGTCTTCCGGCGACGATAGGATAGGAAAGGGCTAGGATTGGCAAAGAAGCGACCGTGGCCTTAAATAAGGTACATACTCAGCATTTGCCTAGTGTGAAAATGGGAAACCACGGAAACCATCTTCAGGGCTGCCAACAGTGCGGTTCGAACCCACTATCTCCTGCATGCAAGCTCACAGCTGCACGCCCCTCACCACACGGCCAACTCTCCCGGTTCAGCATTCTG